>NC_090319.1:144272688-144584974 GCF_040869045.1 Eurosta solidaginis | reverse complement strand
GAATTATACTGTTATATTGTTTAACAAAAAACCAACAAGTAAGGAAGGCTAAGTTCGGGTGTAACCGAACATTACATACTCAGTTGAGAGCTATGGAGACAAAATAAGGGAAAATCACCATGTAGGAAAATGAACCTAGGGTAACCCTGGAATGAGTTTGTATGACATGTGTATCAAATGGAAGGTATTAAAGAGTATTTTAAGAGGGAGTGGGCCATAGTTCTATAGGTGGTCACCTTTTCGAGATATCGCCATAAAGGTGGACCAGGGGTGACTCTAGAATTTGTTTGTACGATATGGGTATCAACAGAAAGGTGTTAATGAGTTTTTTAAAAGGGCGTTGGCCTCAGTTCTATAGGTGGACGCCTTTTCGAGATATCGCCATAAAGTTGGACCAGGGGTGACTCTAGAATTTGTTTGTACGATATGGGTATCAAAAGAAAGGTGTTAATGAGTATTTTAAAAGGAATTGGGCCTTAGTTCTATAGGGTGACGGCTTTTCGAGATATCGCCATAAAGGTGGACCAGGGGTGACTCTAGAATTTGTTTGTACGATATGGGTATCAAATGAAAGGTGTTAATGAGTATTTTAAAAGGGAGTGGGCCTTAGTTCTATAGGTGGACGCCTTTTCGAGATATCGCCATAAAGGTGGACCAGGGGTCACTCTAGAATTTGTTTGTACGATATGGGTATCAAATGAAAGGTGTTAATGAGTATTTTAAAAGGGAGTGGGCCTTAGTTCTATGGGTGGACGCCTTTTCGAGATATCGCCATAAAGGTGGACCAGGGGTGACTCTAGAATTTGTTTGTACGATATGGGTATCAAATGAAGGGTGTTAATGAGTATTTTAAAAGGGAGTGGGCCTTAGTTTTATAGGTGGACGCCTTTTCGAGATATCGCCAAAAGTGGACCAGGGATGACTCTAGAATGCGTTTGTACAATATGTGTATCAAATGAAAGGTGTTAATGAGTATTTTAAAAGGGAGTGTGCCTTAGTTCTATGGGTGGACGCCTTTTCGAGATATCGCCATAAAGGTGGACCAGGGGTGACTTTAGAATTTGTTTATGATATGCGTCTCAAATGAAAGGTGTTAATGAGTATTTTAAAAGGGAGTGGGCCTTAGTTCTATAGGTGGACGCCTTTTCGATATATCGAAATAAAGGTGGACCAGGGGTGACTCTAGAATTTGTTTGTACGATATGGGTATCAAATGAAAGGTGATAATGAGTATTTTAAAAGGGAGTGGGCCTTAGTTCTATAGGTGTACGCCTTTTCGATATATCGCCATAAAGGTGGACCAGGGGTGACTCTATAATGTGTTTGTACAATATGGGTGTCAAATTAAAGGTATCAATAAGAATTTTAAAAGGGAGGGGTGGTAGTTGTATATGTGAAGGCGTTTTCGAGATATCGCCAAAATGTGGACCAGGGTGACCCAGAACATCATCTGTCGGGCACCGCGAATTTATTTATATATGTAATACCACGAACAGTATTCCTTCCATGAAAGCTTTTGATTTCGCCCTGCAGAACTTTTTCCATTTTCTTCTATTTAATATGGTAGGTGTCACACCCATTTTACAAAGTTTTTTCCTAAAGTTATATTTTGCGTTAAGCCAATCCAATTACCATGTTTCATCCCTTTTTTCGTATTTGGTATAGAATTATGGCATTTTTTTAATTTTTCGTAATTTTCGATATCGAAAAATTGGGCGTGGTCATAGTCGGATTTCGGCCATTTTTTATATCAATACAAAGTGAGTTCAGATAATTATGTGCACTGAGTTAAGTAAAGATATATCGGTTTTTGCTCAAGTTATCGTGTTAACGGCCGAGCGGAAGGACAGACGGTCGACTGTGTAAAAAAACTGGGCGTGGCTTCAACCGATTTCGCCCTTTTTCACAGAAAACTGTTATCGTCCTAGAATCTAAGACCCTACCAAATTTCACAAGGATTGGTAAATTTTTGTTCGACTTATGGCATTAAATGTATCATAGACAAATCAAATGAAAAAGGGCGGAGCCACGCCCATTCTTTTATTTTTGTATTTTGTTGCACCATATCATTACTGGAGTTGAATGTTGACATAATTTACTTATATACTGTAAAGATATTACATTTTTTGTAAAAATTTCACTTTAAAAAAAATTGTTTTTTAAAAGTGGGCGTGGTAGTTCTCCGATTTTGCTTATTTTTATTAAGCATGCATATAGTTATAGGAGTAACGTTCCTGCCAAATTTCATCATGCTATCTTCAACGACTGCCAAATTACAGCTTGCAAAACTTCTAAATTACCTTCTTTGCCCAAAATTTTACTTATTTTCAATTCTGCGTCATAAGTTCAACCCACCTACCAAGCTTCATCGCTTTATCCGTCTTTGGTAATGAATTATCGCACTTTTTCGATTTTTCGAAATTTTCGATATCGAAAAAGTGGGCGTAGTTATAGTCCGATATCGTTATTTTTAAATAGCGATCTGAGATGAGTGCTCACGAACCTACATACCAAATTTCGTCAAGATACCTCAAAATTTACTCAAGTTATCGTGTTAACGGACGGACGGACGAACGGACATGGTTCAATCAAATTTTTTTTCGATACTGATGATTTTGATATATGGAAGTCTATATCTATCTCGATTCCTTTATACCTGCACAACCAACCGTTATCCAATCAAAGTTAATATACTCTGTGAGCTCTGCTCAACTGAGTTAAAAACTTAATGTTGAAGTCAATTTTTCCAATTTTTGAGATAGATATTTTTCCACTGCATTTGTAATCTCGTTATTTCATAGGTACTATACTTGTTTTTTTTTTTTTTTCATTCGTGAAATATGAAAACCTTTGAGGTTTTACAATTCTCAATGTGTTTTCAACCGAAAAGAAATCTATTTTTCTAAGCGTTTCTATAGTGGGGCAAGCGTTGCCTTAATTGCTCTATTAATCATGAGGTCTCGACATATATTACGTATCTTTCTTTCCATGAATTAGTCTATACATTTATCTTATTTTTTAATTCGTATATATTCTTCAAAGGTATAACGAAAATAAGGTACGAGAGACAAAATAATTATAATCTGAAGTTAAAGGGTTGAAACTCTTGTTGCGAAGGTGTTAGAAGAGGACCAACAGCCAGTTCCACAGAGGAGCACCCGGCACAACAGTTACAAGAGGCTGAAGGGGGCTTCGAACACTCTAAACCAAAAGAGCAAGGGGAGGACGACGACGTCACGACGAAGGTGCTGCCGGGGGACAAACAGCCCAATGGTGCTGCGAGTCCTACAGATAAACCTCCAACACAGTAAAGTGGCGTCGAGCGAACTCCTCCTAACCCTTGAGTAGAGTTCGTTTGACGTAGCGCTGATCCAGGAGCCGTGGCTCTCACCGGGAGGAAAGGATTCTGGACTTAGCGCGCGCGGATTTAGCGTTTACTATGCGCAAACGAAAGCACGGGTGCGAGCTGTAATAATGGTAAGGAAACAGCTGCATTCATATATGCTGCCTAATTACACTACTGAGGACCTCGTAGTGGTGGCCTTTGAGCAAAGGAATAAGCAGACACTTATCCTGGCATCCTGCTACATGGCCCATGCTGCGGAGGTTCCACCGATGGAGTGCAAGAGGCTAGTACAGGACGAAGGGCGCAAAGGGCGGTTGGTCATAGGCGCGGATGCAAATGCGCACTACAATGCGTGGGGAGGAGCAGATACGAACGAGAGAGGCGAATCTCTATTTTGTTACATCCTGCAAACCAATTTGCAGATAGCCAACAGGGGAAATTTCCCTACATACATTGGTTCAACATCCAGCAATGTTTTTGATATTACACTGAGCTCCGAACGTGATATATCAAGGTATGATTGGATGGTTCTTGATAGACCATCCTTTTCCGACCATGCGTATATCAGCTTCAGCATCCCCCTAAAGAGGGTAGAGAAGGGACGAACCTTTAGAAACCCTAGGTCAACAAACTGGACTAAATTCCAGAAACAGGTAGAAACGAAACTGGGACAACCCAAAGAGGTTGCCAATGTGGAATAACTGGAGGAGTCTAATGAATTCCTAACAAGGACGCTTGTGACTTCGTATAACAAAGCTTGCCCTCTAAGAAGATTCAGAGGAAAAGCAAAGCCGCCATGGTGAAGCAATGAGCTGAGTCTTCTAAGAAGACAGGTAAAAGAAATGTTTAAGCCCGCAAAGACCGCGGAAAGCGAAGCGTATCGGGACGAGTACAGGGATCTACTGAGGATCTACAACCGTGAAATTACCAGGGCGAAGAGAAACACATGGAAAAGTTTCTATAAGGACATAGAGTACTCCAGCGAAACAGCACGGTTGAGAAAAGTCCTATCAAGGGGAAATATAGTCCAGGGACTAATAAAGAAAGAGAACCGGGAATGGTCACGTAATAGTGAGGAATCCCTTGAGATGCTTCTCGATACAGATTTCCCATTGGGAGATGGTTTAGAAGAGCCAGCAGACAGCACTCACACTTCGATCACGGAGCGGTAGTGCCGGGCTTGGTGACCGATACCAAGATCGAATGGGCAATGAAGACGCTTTCTAAGTTTAAATCGCCGGGCCCAGATAGTATATTCCCGGCCATGCTACAAGTTTCAAGTAGGGCGGTCGTGGAATGGCTTAAAATAATATTCGATGGGTGCATAAGACTGAATCATGTACCGCACTCTTGGAGAACTGCTCGTGTAGCTTTCCTACCAATGGCGGGAAGATCGGTCACGTTTATCCCAAAGATTATAGACCCATTAGCTTAACATCATTTCTGCTCAAAACCTTTGTGAGGCTGATAGATGTGTACATAAAGTCCAACGTGGACAAAAAGCTGCTCTCCACATCACAACATGCGTACACCAAAGGCAAGTCGGTAGACACCGCATTGCATAGGGTGGTAATAAGCGTAGAAAAAGCCCAGGAATATAAGGAATATGCTCTAGGAGTCTTCTTAGATATTGCCGGGGCTTTCAATAATGTTGCAAAATGGGCGATTATGGATGGCTTTAATTACATTAAAGTACATCCAGCCTTAACCAGATGGATCGGCTGCATGTTAAATTGCAGGAACATTACATCACAATGGGGATTGTTTGTACGACGAAATCATTGGACAAGGGAACGCCGCAGGGAGGGGTGCTATCACCTCTGCTGTGGACGCTGGTCATCAACCAACTGCTCAGGCGATTCGATGAGGGACCCGTAAAACTTACGGCTTACGCAGACGACGTTGCAATTGTCATAAGTGGAAAGTGCCTTCCAATGATTAGTTCTTTGATGGATCGGGCGCTTCGAGATATTCATACCTGGGCATCTAATGGCGGGTTGAAAGTCAGTGCGGAGAAGACGGATATGGACTTGTTTACAAAGAGGTACAAGGTCCCAAATTGGAACAAGCCTAAGTTAGGAGGGGTGCCCCTACAGGAGAAACCTTGCACAAGGTATCTAGGAATCATCCTAGATAGTAAGCTGTCATGGAAGCTCAACGTGGAGGAGAGCGTGAAAAAGGCTTCAACGGCACTTTGTGCATGTAAAAGAATGCTGGGGTGTACGTGGGGCTTATCGCCCTCTCTTTCCCAGTGGGCTTTTACAGCGATTGTAAGTCCTATCCTATACTATAGAGTTCTTGTTTTGTGGAAAGCCACATAAAAAGCAACCTACCTCAAAAAATTAGAGAGGGTATGCAGACTATCAATGCTTAGCATTACGGGAGCCCTGAAAACAACCCCGACAGCTGCACTGTATGCCATTCTGCACATTCCACCTGTAGACCTGGTAGCAAAGAACACAGCGTTAACAACTGCAACCAGGCTCGGTGCCTCGGGGCAGCTTGAGCGCCGAAAAGATCTTGCCCTGCGCTTGCCAGGCTAAGACTTCAACTATTAGGAGTGATACAGCTGTCAGATCTAGAAGAAGCAAGTGGCTTAAATCCTAGGAAGCTTCTAGTATTTGCCAAGAGGACGGAGTTATTTTATAACATAGGTCCTGGTTTTTGATAAGGTTTTTCAGTTTGGCCGTTAAAACAAACTCCTGGTAACACTACGGACTTATTCAGTCTATGTGAGGTCCTCATGGACCGGCCAGTTCAACCTAACCTAACCTTGTTGCACAAGCTGGAAAGCAAATATACAACCTCATAACACAGTTTATCGATAAATGTATCGAGTGTTGCCGAAATAGATTTGGAGAAAAAAGGTGCCAACATTTTAAAGAGGGCCAAAAAAAGCTAGGGGCTAAACGGGAATTTTTGGAGCTAAGCGCAAAAAAAGGACTAGATCTGGCTCCAAAAGCACCAAAATGGCAACACTGTACGTATCCTACATCTATATATATATAAATGAAATAATGTTCGTTCCTGTCCATGTTTTGAGGCCGATACGAGGCCCATTTTATTCGTTCTTTTTTCATATTATAGGGATCAAATAGGGGGAAGGTTTTTAGTAAAAAAAAATTTTTTTAATTTCTAGGGTCTTGAGTTATAGGTCAAAACGTGGACCCGGATAACCCTACGAAGTGTTTGAATAATATGGGTATCAAATGGAAGCTTCTGATGAGTAATTTAATATAGGGTACTTTTCGTGCCCCTAGGTGACTAGGGTCTCGAGATATAGGCCAAAACGTGGACCCAGATACCCCTTGAATGTGTTTATACAATGGATATCAAATGAAAGCTGTTGCTGAGTTCTTTAGCAGAGGGTAATTTTCATACATCTGGGTGACTAGGGTTTCGAGATATTGCCCGAAACGTGGATCAGAATAACCTTAGGATGTGTTTTTACATTATGAGTATCAATATTCACATATGATAATAATAATTTCCCCATTTTTGTTTTTTTTTTAATCGAGGCGCAGAAACGAATGAAAAAAGTTAGCGCTATGAATTATTATTCATATCGATTAATTATTCGTGAAATTGAAGAATCTCACACTCTGAAACGCAGAAGATTGTTCACCAATTTGTCGTGGATAAAAAAAAAAAAAAAAAAAAAAAAAAAAAATTGAGACCGAGCGCTTAAACTATATAAAATTCAACCATACTAAGTTACGGTCCGAGGAATACATTCACTTACGGGATGCTGTGAATAACGATGGAAATGTGAATGACATCGGTAGAATGATCATATTACCAGCAACATATACTGGTAGCCCGCGATACATGCATGATTATGCACAGGATGCCATGCCGTATGTTCGCGCTTATGGACGGCCGGATATGTTTGTTACTTTTACATGTAATGCGCAATGGAGTGAAATCAAAGACCATTTGTTTCCTGGCCAATCCCCAATTGATCGACGCGACATAACTGCTCGGATTTTCAAACTAAAACTAAAATCACTTATGGATTTTATTGTCAAACGTAGTGTTTGGAGAAGTGCGTTTTTATATGTATTCCGTTGAATGGAAAAAGTGGGGATTACCGCACGCACACATTTTGATTTGGTTGGTTGATAAAATTACACCGGATCAAATTGATAGTGTGATATCAGCTGAAATACCGGAGAATTGTGCGCTACATATCGTGAAGCATGTTAAAAATTAAATTTGTTGGAGGATGATAAGCATTGGGAAGATACGCTTGCCGTTTCAGCTGTAATAGCCAGTCCATATCAAATACGAATATTAGTTTCGATAATAATTGCAATGTGCTCCCCATCTAATCCATTGGAATTGTGGCATAATTTCAAGGATTATATGGCTGATGATATTTTAAACCAAATGTCTCGAAATATTGGAAATTATGAGTTGGAATTTACATAGAAGCATTGATAAGGATTGGTGACATTTGTTTGTCGATGTCAAACAAATCGTTAGTACAATTGTGCATGCCAGCAGCAAATCGTCCAATGCATGATATGTTCAATCGAGAACTGGAGCGTGAATACCATTATGATTGTAATGAACTAAACACATTTGTAATATCAAATTTAACGAAATTGAATCACCAACAGCAACATGTGTATGATACAATCATGAATAATGTTAGCCATGGAACTGGTGGATTTTTTTTCTTGTATGCTCCTGGGGGAACAGGCAAGACCTTTTTGATTTCATTGATATTAGCAACAATTCGATCAGATAATAACGTTGCATTGGCACTCGCTTCTTCCGCAATTGCGGCTACATTACTGGAAGGCGGTCGCACAGCACATTCTGCGTTAAAGTTGCCTTTGAATATGCAGGTAAATCAAACACCAGCATGTAATATTTCGAAAAGATCTGGAATGGCAAAAGGTCTTAAAGTATGTAAGCTCATAGTATGGGACGAGTGTACTATGGCACACAAGAAATCATTGGAAGTACTTGATAGAACTTTGAAAGATCTAAGAGGAAACCAAACAGTCTTTGGGGGTGCCATGATTTTATTAGCTGGAGATTTCAGGCAAACATTACCTGTGATCCCAAAATCCACGGCTGCAGATGAAATCAATGCATGTTTAAAATCATCGTATTTATGGAGACATATAAACACGCTTACACTTACTACAAACGTACGTGTTCAACTACAAAACGATCCGTCAGCAGCTGAATTTTCACAACAATTACTGAAAATTGGAAATGGCCAAATGTCTGTCGATCCAACAGGAATGATTACATTGCCTAACAATTTCTGCACTTTTGCACAGTCTAAAGAGGCGTTGATACAGTGTATTTCCAAACATAGTTCAACATTACAAAAACTATGATTGGCTCAGCAAAAGGGCAATTTTAGCTGGGAAAAATAAGGACTTCAATGATATAAATGCAGCTATTCTGTATCAAATACCTGGTGACATAGTTGCATATAAGTCATTGGACACTATTACTGATCAAGATGATGTCGTAAATTATCCAACTGAATTCTTAAACTCACTCGATTTGCCAGGCCTACCACCTCATAATTTACGATTTAAAATTGGAGCACCGATTATTACGCTGCGCAAAATGAATGTGCCACGACCTTGCAACGGTACCAGACTCGCTGTGAAGAAGCTAATGGGTAACGTTATCGAAGTAACAATTTTGAAACGGAAGTACAAAGGAGAAGACGTTTTGATACCCAGAATTCCACTGATCGACGGATTTACCATTCGATTTCAAACGTTTGCAGTTCGCTATTCGCCTCGCCTTCGCTATGACAATTAATAAGGCGCAAGGAAAGTCTCTACAAATGTGCGGTATTAATTTAGAATACCCAATTTTTTCTCATGGACAATTGTATGTAGCTTGCTCACGAGTAGGCAAACCATCGTCATTATTCATTTACGCGAAAGATGGAAAACCCAAAAACGTTGTCTACCAAAAAGTGTTACAATAAAGTTCGAATGAAATTGTATCAAAGAATTTGCTTTGTTTCGTATTCATTTTATTCTCTTTCAGCAAATCATTGAATGTATCGCCTAGTGAAGCGGGCGAGGGTACGCTAGTTATTATTATTTTTATACTCACTTGAGCAGAGCTCACAGAGTATATGAACTTTGATTGGATAACGGTTGATTGTACAGGTATAAAGGAATCGAGATAGATATAGACTTCCATATATCAAAATCATCAGGATCGAAAAAAAATTTGATTGAGCTATGTCCGTCCGTCCGTCCGTCCGTTAACACGATAACTTGAGTAAATTTTGAGATATCTTGATGAAATTTGGTATGTAGGTTCCTGAGCGCTCATCTCAGATCGCTATTTAAAATGAACAATATCGCACTATAACCACGCCCACTTTTTCGATATCGAAAATTTCGAAAAACCGAAAAAGTGCGATAATTCATTACCAAAGACGAATAAAGCGACGAAACTTGGTAGGTGAGTTGAACTTATGACGCAAAATAGAAAATTTGTAAAATTTTGAACAATGGGCGTGGCACCGCCCACTTTTAAAAGAAGGTAATTTAAAAGTTTTGCAAGCTGTAATTTGGCAGTCGTTGAAGATATCATGATGAAATTTGGCAGGAACGTTACCCCTATTACTACATGTATGCTTAATAAAAATTAGAAAAATCGGAGAACGACCACGCCCACTTTAAAAAAAAAATTTTTTTTTTAAGTAAAATTTTAACAAAAAATTTAATATCTTTACAGTATATAAGTAAATTATGTCAACATTCAACTCCAGTGATGATATGGTGCAACAAAATGCAAAAATAAAAGAAAATTTCAAAATGGGCGTGGCTCCGACCTTTTTCATTTAGTTTGTGTAGGATACTTTTAATGCCATAAGTCGAACAAAAATTTACCACTCCTTGTGAAATTTGGTAGGGGCTTAGACTCTGGGACGATAACTTACTTCTGTGAAAAAGGGAGAAATCGGTTGAAGCCTCGCCTAGTTTTTATACACAGTCGACCGTCTGTCCTTCCGCTCACCCGTTAACACGATAACTTGAGCAAAAATCGATATATCTTTACTAAACTCAGTTCACGTACTTATCTGAACTCACTTTGTATTGGTATAAAAAATGGCCGAAATGACCACGCCCACTTTTTCGATATCAAAAATTACGAAAAACGAAAAAAATGCCAAATTCTATACCAAATACGAAAAAAGGGATGAAACACGGTATTTGGATTAGTTTATTGACGCAAAATATAACTTTAGAAAAAAACTTTGTAAAATGGGTGTGACACTTACCATATTAAGTAGAATGAAATGAAAAAGTTCTGCAGGGCGAAATAAAAAACCCTTGAAATCTTGGCAGGAATACTGTTCGTGGTATTATATATATAAATAAATTAGCGGTATCCGGCAGATGATGTTCTGGGTGTTCTGGGCGTTTTCCAGATATCGACCAAAATGTGAACCAAGATTTTGGTCGATATCTGGAAAACGCCTTCACATATACAACTACTACCACTCCCTTTTAAAAGCCTCATTAATACCATTAATTTGATACCCATATAGTACAAACACATTCTAGAGTCACCCCTAGTCCACCTTTATGGCGATAACTCGAAAAGGCGTCCACCTATAGAACTAAGCCCCACTCCCTTTTAAAATACTCATTAACACCTTTTATTTGATACCCATATCGTACAAACATATTCTAGGGTCACCCCTGGTCCACCTTTATGGCTATATCTCGAGAAGGCGTCCACCTATAGACCTAAGGCCCACTCCCTTTTAAAATACTCATTAATACCTTTCGTTTGATACCCATATTGTACAAACGCATTCTAGAGTCACGCCTGGTCCACCTTTATGCCGATATCTCGAAAAGGCGACCACCTATACAACTACCACCACTCCATTTTAAAACCCTCATTAATACCTTTAATTTGATACCGATATCGTACAAACATATTCTAGAGTCACCCCTGGCCCACCTTTATGGCGATATCTCGAAAAAGCCTCCACGTATAGAACTAAGCCCCACGCCCTTTTGAAATACTCATTAACACCTTTCGTTTGATACCCATATTGTACAAACGCATCCTAGAGTCACCCCTGGTCCACCTTTATGGCGATATCTCGAAAAGGCGTCCACCTATAGAACTAAGCCCCACGCCCTTTTAAAATACTGATTAACACCTTTCGTTTGATACCCATATTGTACAAACGCATTCTAGAGTCAACCCTGGTCCACCTTTATGCCGATATCTCGAAAAAGCGACCACCTATACAACTACCACCACTCCCTTTTAAATCCCTCATTAATACCTTTAATTTGATACCCATATCGTACAAACACATTCTAGAGTCACCTCTGGTCCACCTTTATGGCGATATCTCGAAAAGGCGTCCACCTATAGAACTAAGCTCCACGCCCTTTTAGAACCTTCATTAATACCTTTAATTTCATACCCATATCGTACAAACACATTCTAGAGTCACCCCTGGTCCACCTTTATGGCGATATCTCGAAAAGGCGTCCACCTGTAGAACTAAACCCCACGCCCTTTTGAAGTACTCATTAACACCTTTCCTTTGATACCCATATTGTACAAACGCATTCTAGAGTCACCCCTGGTCCACCTTTATGGCGATATCTCGAAAAGGCGTCCACCTGTAGAAGTAAGGCCCACTCCTTTTTAAAATGTTCATTAACCCCTTTCATTTGATACCCATATCGTACAAACAAATTCTAGGGTCACCCCTGGTCCACCTTTATGGCGATATCCCTAAATGGTGTCCACCTATAGAACTATGGCCCACTCCCTCTTAAAATACTCTTTAATACCTTTCATTTGATACACATGTTATACAAACACATTCCAGGGTTACCCTCAGTTCATTTTCCTACATGGTTATTCTCCCTTATGTTGCCACCATAGCTCTCAACTGAGTATGTAATGTTCGGTTACACCCGAACTTAACCTTCCTTACTTGTTTTTGTTGGTTTCGATCCCCACGCCTGTCCTCATTTTAAATACAAATACATAAAAGAGTTATGCTTTAACAAAAGTATTTTGTGAAGTATTTGAAATGCTGTTTTAAGCAGTATTTAAAGGGTAATTTCGAGTAATATTTTAGGCGATGAAGTAATAATTTTCCGGATACCAAAAACACTTTGAAGAATATACACTCTTGATAGTCGCGAAAATATCCAGGAAACCGCGGAGAGTATATTTCTGATATTCCAGGACTTTCTCTTTGTTCATGATCACCCTATGCAGTTCAATACCTACCGACTTGCCTTGGGTTAAGCATTAGAATAATGTATCACTAAAATTCGAGGTTACTTTCGTAAAAGTACGTATTAGACAGGACGTAAAAAAAGTTGTAAAAGTGCGTCACTAAATTTTAAACATTTTGAGAGGGTTTCGGAAAAACTTTTTTATTTTATTGATCCTTCGAAATACAACCGAATTGGTTTTTTTTATTGTATCTTGGTTATTTGACATCCGATTTTTTAAATTGATGCGTCGTTATTTTGGTCTCAGAAACCTGCTTATTTGCTTTTAATGACCTTTCGAGCTATGAAATCGGTTTCACTTGATTAGGTCAGTTAATTGGGTTTCATCTCCCTTAAAATATCGTGTTGATGACGTTGTAGCTTTTGAACCATTTATCTAAGTCAGTAAACTTAGAAGTTAAAGCACTTTTAATGTTATTTATAGCTAATCAATCTGACTCTTATTACATGTTATCCAGTATGTGCGTATTAAAAACATCTTTTTTTGACGTATACTCTTACTTTATGAAACTAGAAAGCTATCTTCACCATAAAATAGTTGGGATAAATATTAACGTCGTGGTGTGGTGGAAGCGTGCACAACCTACCACACCGACGGTCCTGGTTCAAGTCCCGGGTAAAGCAATATGAAAAAGTATATAAGGTTAGGTTGAACTGGCCGGTCAATAAAGACTGAATGTGTTCAAAGTGTTACCACAAATTGTTTGACTACCAAACGGAGGAACCCCAATCAGGTGTCAGGACTTATGTTATAGAATAGCTCAGTTCTCTTGGAAAATACTAAACATTTTAAGCACCTAGCTTAATTGCTGCCTCGAGATCTGGCAACTATGCCGCCACTAATATCCGTAGCCTTGACGGGTGTTGCACCCTCCTTTGCCAACTCATCGGCCTTTGAGTTACCTTCTATCTGAGCGAAGTTTTTCTTAAGCTTCTTTGCATTCCAGAACACTTCTTGATGAAGTTCTGTGTGAGATTATTGCCTTAATGACTATTGCCTTATAATATATATATTGACGCGGCTGTAGCTTAAGCACGCTTCCTATAGAATTTCTGCTGCAGTAATCTGTCAGCCTGGAGGATCTACTTTCTTCTGGATCGACACAGTAAACAGCAGATCCGACCCCTTCTATTAATTTGAACCATCCGTATACAAGTGTATGGTATGTTCTGCCATTAGTTGGTGCACCCTGGCATCAAGATCTCCTTCGGAGCCCAGGCACGGGACCATATATTCCGTTTGCCCCATATTAGATTGGCGCTATGCTGCTATGGCAATAAGGCCTGCACTCACGCTGCCCCAAGGCTTTAACACTTGCTAACGCGATGTTTTTGGCCATTAGGTCTGCAGGCGGAATGTTTAGAAATAAATGTAATGCTGCTGAATATAAGCCGACGATATACTATATCATTATACAAACTTGCATTTGCGGCTTACCAAACAGTGAACGACACTTTCTCATTCTCTTCGTCATCGTATTGTTCTTTGTTGCCGCTTGCATCGGCCAGCAACTACAGCAACTACTTTGCTATTCTTTCAAGTTCCTTATATTTATACAAACAGCGGTAAACTAATGCTTATTATTATCAAATGCATGCAAATATCTATAACATAATAATGATGTAGACGGAAAGTCGATAAAAATGATCTTCATTTCACGAGCTTCACTTTACATCTGATCTACACCCAAATTCGAATGGAGCTTATGCCAATGTTTAAAGAGTTAACAATTTCGAATAACGGTATCCTAATAACTAATTAAAGTTAACTTCTCTCTTAATACTAAATTAAGAGAACATAATACTACTTTTAAAAAAACCTCATATGTGTAGGCTTCTAATACATAAGTCCTCCACCCTTGGATGTTTGCGTCTCTGCAAACGTTATCAGTAAAAATTAAAAATGTTAACGCAGACTTCTTATTTAAGTAAAGAAATGTTAAAAACAATTCGACAATGGTACGATAGTAAAAAAAGCAATTGAATTACATATATTTCAAAACATTGTTAATATTTCAAAATTCTCTTCTTTCTCTAACTAGTGGTTTGATAATTATATTTTCTTTTCAATTGTGATTTATAATATTTCTCATTTTGCTTAGTAGATGAATCCAAAACATAATTTCCTCCCTTAACATAGTTATCAAGCTCTTTATATTTCGGTTAAGCTTTTGCATTTTTTCTGGTTTTAACAATGCTCTCTTGTTGGTCAATGGGTTGATTTCTATTTTCGTTAAGCTTATTTATTCGTTTAGCCTTCTCATCTTGATATTTTTTACATAAGTCTTGAATGTAATCTTTGTCAAAATGTTTAATTATAAAATCGATAGGAGGTTTCCTTGTTGTAGTGTGAATTGTATTATTATAAATATTAAATATTTGAAAAAGCTTCTCATTTAACTCTAAACCTTTCTTCTTTTTATCCACGTTCATTATTCTCAGATGCTCATTTAATGTACCATGCAAACTTTCGATATCGGAATTGCGCTTCCCAAGGCAGTCGGTTCTATGCACCGGAGCGACTCGTGATTGTTCCCGAACAAGGGCTGTCATTTCAGTGTAACCCCATTTAATTTGTTGCGTCTCTCCCACAAATTGTCATCCTCCCAGCAGCTCCTTGCAGCGGGACTGCTCCACATTCTCTTGCTCCGGGAAGGTATCGAACCCAATCCGGGTCCGTCTCCTGCCCCGGTCCTGAGAAATATTTTTGCTGCATCTGCCGGAAAAGAATCTTTTTTGGACGGTCATGCTCTTGTCAGTGTATCTCGTGTAAGGGATGGTTGCATTGGACAGGTTGTGCTGGGCTAGAACCCAAAACCAGACGTCCACGTAACTTCTATAAATCTTTTGTGGCTCCTTGCTGTTCACGCCCAAGGACGTCCCGTAGTCTGCGCCTTAGCGCCCCACTACCCGCTGCACAACAGCAGTTGCGTCCTAGCCTTCCAGAACCCAGGGGTAGTCACCCATCACTTACTCCCAGAGTGACGACGTCTCCCCCTATGCACTTCAGAATTCTGCAGTTAAACAGTAATGGATTAACTGGGAAGATCACGGAGATAGACGATTTCATGAAGCGGCACAACATCCGCATTGCTGCGATTCAAGAGACTAAACTCACAGCAAGATCTGCTCTGCAGACCTGTTCTAATGTCCACAGAAAAGATCGCGAGAGCGGAAATGGAGGCGGCCTCGCGTTTATCATGCACCACTCTGTGCAATATCATATATTTGATCCCGACATCGGCCGCAGGGACAGTGTCTTAGAACGTCAAGGCTTATCTGTCCGGACAGGCGATGCAAACCTAGAAATCATCAACATCTAGACCCCTCCTACCACCTGTTGCCCCAGTGGATACCGCCTAATATCAACGCCTTACTCACTGGCAACAATCGCATTATCTTAGGCGATTTCAATGACCATCACTATCTAAGGCATTCAAACTTGCGGGCGAACAGTAGGGGTGAAATGTTGGCGGATCAAATAGAAGAAACGACGTTCTGCACGATAAACGGAGACGCCCTCACACGGATGGTAGGAAGCTGCCACAGTTCGCCGGATATTTCAATCGTGAGCGCAGAACTCGTAAACTACGTTAACTGGCAGCCGATGGTAACATTGGCATCCGACCACCTGCCTCTACTTATTTCGCCCGAGCGTACCCCCGACTTCATCGTCACAGAAAAACGCACTTTCATAAACTTTAAAAAAGGAAGGTTGGACGAATACAAATCCTTTACAGAAAACCGCTTTGCTGCCCTCCCTATCCCGACTGATGCCCGCCAAGGGGAGCGCGCTTTCCGCAAGGTCATTGAATACGCTTCGACTCGTTTCATTCCCGCCGGTAGAATTCCCGAAATTCGGCCCCATTTCCCGGCGGAGGCCGCAATTTTAGCGAGAGAACGTGACCTTATAAGACAGCTCGATCCCGGCGAACCCCAAATAAGGGATATAAACCAACGCATCAGATTGTTTGTGGATGAACACAAGCAGGCGAAATGGGAGGAGCACCTAAGCGGTTGTAACCTCTCTGCCGGTGTAGGTAAACTTTGGTCCACCGTAAAGTCCCTATCGAATCCGTCTAGGCACAATGACAAAGTTTCCATCGCCTTTGGCGATATAGTGCTGTAGGATGCGAAAAAATGCGCGAGCACTTTCTGCCGACAATATATAATGCATTCTACGGTCGACAAAGATAGACGGAGGGCCAACAGACACGCACATAAAACATAAATTCAGCGCGTCACCAATTACCATCACCGCCAAAGAGGTTGAGGATGCCATCGGTCATGCTAAACCATCCAAAGCAGTGGGCCCAGACGGCATAGACATGCCGATGCTTAAAAGCCTAGGGAAAGAGGGTTTCAAATATTTAGCACATGTCTTCAACCTGTCTCTTTCCACCTTTGTCATTCCCGAAAAATGGAAAATGGCCAAGGGACCCCGCTACTAAAGCCGGGGAAACCAGCTACTTCAAAGCAAATTTGCAGCTAGCCTGCCATCAGCATGGCTTCAGAAAACTCAATAGCACCACCACCGCGCTAAATGCCATCAGCACCCAGATAAATTGCGGTTTAAATCAAAACCCCCACCATAGAACAGTACTCGTTGCGCTAGACCTATCAAAAGCTTTTGATACGGTGAACCATGGCACGTTACTGCAAGACCTGGAAGGGTCTACCCTTCCCCTATGTCTTAAAAGGTGAACCGCAAATTATCTGGGTGGTCGGCAGGCATCGGTGCAATTTATAAATGAAACATCAAAACCAAGAAGAATTAACCAAGGGGTGTCACAGGGTGGTGCCCTTCCCCCACTTTTGTTTAATTTCTACATCTCTAAGCTACCTTCGCCACCAGAAGGAGTTACTATCGTTTCCTACGCCGATGACTGCACAATAATGGCCACAGGCCCAGGCCCACAGATCGATGAGCTTTGCAACAGAATAAACGGCTACCTCCCTGATCTCTCCAGTTTTTTCGCCTCGCGAAACCTGGCATTATCACCGACTAAATCGTCCGTGACCTTATTTACAACATGGACGTCCCAAATGTCGACCATTTTGAACACCAACGTCGATGGCACTACGCTACCGACTGTCCTACACCCCAAAATCTTGGGTGTGACGTTTGATCAGGATCTACATTTTGGTGAGCACGCAGCCGCAATTGTATCGAAAATCTAGAGCCGTAATAAAATCCTCAAATCCCTTGCTGACAGTACTTGGGGAAAAGACAAAGAAACGCTCATTACCACATACAAATCAATTGGCCAGCCGATTGCATGCTACGCGTCCCCTATATGGTCGCCAAGCTTACAAACTACCCACTGGAAGGAACTACAGGCCTGCCAAAATACTGCTCTCAGAACCGCCACGGGCTGTCTTCTTATGTCCCCAGAACAACATCTACATAATAAGGCGATAATACTCCCCATCAGGGAGATAAATGAGATGCTAACCAAACAGTTCCTGTTGAATACCCAGAAACCTGGGCATCCCAACAGACATTTGATTGATGAGCCAACACCGCCTAGGGGCTTAAGGAGTCATCTCCGTAAGCATTTTGAGGAAATACGGCACCTGAGAACTCAGACGTATGAAGCAAAAAAAACACAAGCAGGTCCTTGGTGAACTCCACAAACAGCCGTCGGACCTTTATGCCAGGAATTGCCCGGTGAATCCAGTACTCAAAGAACAGTACCCAAAACTTGCGGAAGAGGAACGCATACTCCCCAGGAATACTGTAACAGGTTAAACTTTTACCTATCCAGAATCAACCCCGTCATACAAAATGTATGCCCCGCTTGCAATGTGACCCACATGACATCAACCCTCTCTTTAATTGTAATGTGGAACCAACGCCTCTAACACCCCTTTCATTATGGTCCTCCCCTGTTGAAACAAAAAGTTTCCTTGGACTCCCGTTAGAGGATATTGATGACAATTTGTGATCGGTGGCAACTATTAGGTGGGGCGAAGCACAGCTACAACAACAACAACAGCAACATATCGGAATTGACTGTTTTAAGGTATGGTGTAGTTTTATGAACTTCGATATTATTTTCTTTAAAGAACAAAGCGACAGCACTGTGTAACATACACCTTTCGTTATCAAAAACAATTGTATTCATTCTTCCTAAAAACTGTATACGCTGCCTTAAAGCGTCCATATCGCTATCCAATTCCTATCGTTTAACTTGTGAAAAGTTGCATATTTGGAGAATTTGTCTATTGTGGTTGAAAACATACAATTTCTATTTGAATACCAAATGTCGATGTGCACAATATCATTAAAGTGAGTTGGATTTTTCGTAATTTGGTATGGCATTTTACTGGTTTTCTATCGTGTTTAGCGAGCTGACAAGTTTTGCAATTATTAATTACTATTGTGATCATTTTATAAAGTTTGGGATAAAAATACTGATCTTTTAATTCGTAAAAAACTTCTTGAATTCCTCTGTGATTGTTTCGAATATGTGAGTTTTCAATTAAACTTAAAATCTCGTCGTTGTCTGTAATTTCTACTAACTTAGTAACTAATCTGTATAAAATTAAGCTGCTGTTTTGAAAATTATTAATATAAATATCTTGAAACTTTATGAACAGATTATACACATTATAACCTTTTTCAACAGTATTTTACTTAATATATTTACTAAATCAGAAGACTCGTTAATGACGACAAAAGTATGGCTTTATTTATTAACAGTTTCTGTAAAAATATTTTCTGTATCACCGTAACTAAGATAAAGTTGGTTTTTATAATAATTTACACTTTTTTCCGTAATAAAAATGTATTTAAATTGTCCTCAATACCACTGTGGACAGTTGCATCTGTAGAGCGAATATCTATGTTAGTATCAGCAAAATCTATTTGCTCGTTATTAAAAATATCAACGCTATTGTCGTCGTTTGATTTTCTCAAATACCTGCTTAATGCGTCTGCAACCTTATTATCTTTGCGTTTAATATAGCAAATATCAAAACTCATTTAGAAAAATTTTCCACCTTTGTAGTTTCATATTAGGTTCTCTAATATTATGTAACCATGTCAAAGGCTTGTGGTCTGTTTGTATTAGGAATTTTCGTCCATACAATTATGTCCTAAAATATTTCACAGCGCAAATTACAGCTAGAAGTTCCTTTTCAATGGTTGAATATCGTATTTCATGTTCAGCTAAAGTGCGCGAGGCATAACAAACTGGATGATTTTTCTTACTCAATACAGCAGCTATGGCAAATTAGGACGCATCCGTGGTCAAAATATACTTTTCCGCGAAATCAGGTGGCTGTAAAACTGGATCACTAGTCAATAATTTTTTTAAAGATTCAAATGAGCTTATATAGTCTTTATTTTTAACGTCAATTACTGCATTTTGCTTTAAAAATTTAGTCATCGGTAAGGCTACTTTCGCGAATAAATTTCCGATAATAGCCGGTTATACCTAAAAATTGTTAAATTTCTTTTTCAGTTTGCGGTAATTTCATGGAACTAATTGCCTCATTTTTGGAATGATCGGGTTTGATTCCTTAAACAGAAATGATATGACCTAAGAATTTCGTTGATATTGCAGCAAAATGGCATTTCTCAAACTGTATTTTTAAATTTGATTTGCGTAGCTGATTTAGAACTTTTTGTATAGAGTCGATATGCTCTTGAAATCAAGTAGAAAAGATTAATATATCGTCTAAATATACTACCCAAATCTTATTTATGTATTCCCTCAGTACGTGGTTTGTTAGCCTCTGAAAGGTGACTGGAAGAGATTTCAACCCAAATGGCATGCGATTGAACTCATGGTGACCATCAGCGGTTGAAAACGCAGTTTTTGCCCTATCATCTGGATGAACTTCAATTTGGTGATACCCTTTCGCGATATCAAATGTACTAAAATAATTAGATTTACCTAATTTATCGAATATGTTTTCCATATTCGGAATAGGAAACCAATCATCTACCGTTTGCTCATTTAGCTTTCGATAATCAATAACGATTCGCCACTTTGGAGTTCCGCTGCTATCGATTTTTTTTGCTACAACCCAAAGAGGCGTACAACTCTATTGCTATTACTATCAACTATTATCTTTTGATTTGTCATATCTTTAATTTGCCTACCGACTTCTGCTCTGTGTATAGCAGGATACTTATAAAGTTTGTTGTATATCGGGACATCTGTTTTTGTGATAATCCTGTGCTTAATCTCGCTTGTGAAGGTCAAATTTTCGCCTTCCTTATAAAAAAGATCAGTGTATTTATTTAAAGCAGATTTTAACATCGCCTTATCTTTCGAATTTAAGTGGTCAGGAAATAAACTATTTAGGGACTTTTCATTTTTTTCTTCCTCACATGTGAAAACCTGTACTAATTCATTATTTACATATTTATCATAAGAAGATTCTTCTTCTTCGTTGAAATAAATTGGCACACTTGCACTGACTGTTAACAACATTCTCTTTTTATAATCAAATATTATGTTAAGATCAAACAGAATATTATTTCCAATTATTATGCCATCAAAGTATGTGTGAAATGGTACTTCCAAGAATTGAACAAAAGTATTTGGTTGATTGAATTCTTTAAATAGTGGTATCCTATCCACGTTCTCATTGTGATGTTGAGTATTATTTATGTATGAATTTTGTGAATTATTTGTGTGTTCAAATGTATACCTACCCATGTTTCTGTTACCATTCACTGATTGCATATTAGAATTATGCGCTCTCCTTGACTGCATAGCAGATTGTGTATTTGGATTTTGTCTCAATTCACGTCCGTTTCCGTTTTCGATTTCGTTTCCTCTGCTTGGATACTCATTCAAATACCTTTTGTCTTGCATGTGTTGTTGGTGTCTGTTACCTTCCAAATTGTTTCGTGCATTTGCTCTGCTTCCGATGTCATTAAAATACCTATTGCTGTCTTGCCTGTGCTGTTGCCCCTTCTGTTATGTTCCATGTTCCTATCTGTGCTTTGTACATTACCTACGTGGTGTATTTTTATACCTTTCATGAAAATGAAATGGTATATTAATTTCGTCACGAAACCCAAAATTGTAAGTCCTTAAAGGAAAATAGATAGACCCACCATTAAGTATACCGAAATAATCAGAATGAAGAGCTGAGTTGATTTAGCCATGTCCGTCTGTCTGTCTGTCCGTCTGTCTGTTTGTATGCAAACTAGTCCCTCAATTTTTGAGATATCTTGATAAAATTTGGTGAGCAGGTGTATTTGGGTGTCCGATTAGACATTTGTTGGAACCGGCCGGATCGGACCACTACAGCATATATCCTCCATACAACCGATTTTTCAGAAAAAAGAGGATTTTTGTAATATCTTACTCAATTTAACAGATTGAAGCTTCAAACTTCACCATATACTTTCGTATATTGCACATATTGTTGCCTAAAAAAATTTATGAGTTCGGTCGTATATATAGTATATATCCCCCACAACCGATTGTTCAGATAAGAAACTTTTCGTAATTACTGCCCTATTTTAAGAGCTAGAGGCTTCAAATTTCAACGAATGCTTACGTATGTAGCATGTATTGTTGTCTGAAAAAATCATACAGATCGGTGGTATATATAGTATATATATGGTGGTATATATACTATATATATATATTTTCGCAATTTTAGCCCCATTTTAACAGCTAGAAGCTTCAAATTTCACCGAACGCTTACGTATATGGCATATATTGTTGTCTGAAAAAATCATAGAGATCGGTTGTATATATAGTATATATCTCATACAACCGATTGTTCAGATATGAAACTTTTCGCAATTTCTACCCCATTTTAACAGCTATAAGCTTCAAATTTCACCGATTGCTTACGTATATAGTATATATTGTTGTGTCAAAAAATCATAGAGATCGGTGATATATATAATATATATATGATGGTATATATAGTATATATGTAGTATATATATATTTTTTTGCGATTTCGGCCCCATTTTAACAGCTAGAAGCTTCAAATTTCACCAAATGCTTACGTGTATAGCATATATTGATGTCTGAAAAAATCATTGAGATCGGGTGTATACATAGTATATATCTCATACAACCGATTGTTCAGTTAAGAAACTTTGCGCAATTTCTGCCCCGTTTTAACAGCTAGAAGCTTCAAATTTCACCAAATGCTTACGTATATAGCATATATTTTTGTCTGAAAAAATCATAGAGATCGGTGGTATATATATTATATACTTCATACAAACTGTCATTTTTGCCCCTTTTTTACGGATAGAAGCTTCAAAATTCATCAAGTTTCATAAAATAGTTACGTTTACTTCATATATTTTTGAAATACGTGATTCGTAGTCGAAGTTTTTACATGCAGACCACAAAAAACGTGAAGCTTTGCATCCTCACACAAAGTACCTACCTATTTTTACACCTTTCATGAAAATGAAATGGTATATTAATTTCGTCACGAAACCCAAAATTGTAAGTCCTTAAACGAAAATAGATAGACCCACCATTAAGTATACCGAAATAATCAGAATGAAGAGCTGAGTTGATTTAGCCATGTCCGTCTGTTTGTCTGTCCGTCTGTCTGTTTGTATGCAAACTAGTCCCTCAATTTTTGAGATATCTTGATAAAATTTGGTGAGCAGGTGTATTTGGGTGTCCGATAAGACATTTTTCGGAACCGGCCGGATCGGGCCACTATAGCATATATCCTCCATACAACCGATTTTTCAGAAAAAAGAGGATTTTTGTAATATCTTACTCAATTTAACAGATTGAAGCTTCAAACTTCACCATATACTTTCGTATATTGCACATATTGTTGCCTGAAAAAATTGATGAGATCGGTCATAGTATATAAATATATTTTCGCAATTTTAGCCCCATTTTAACAGCTAGAAGCTTCAAATTTCACCGAACGCTTACGTATATGGCATATATTGTCGTCTGAAAAAATCATAGAGATCGGTTGTATATATAGTATATATCTCATACAACCGATTGTTCAGATAAGAAACTTTTCGCAATTTCTACCCCATTTTAACAGCTATAAGCTTCAAATTTCACCGATTGCTTACGTATATAGTATATATTGTTGTGCCAAAAAATCATAGAGATCGGTGATATATATAATATATATATGATGGTATATATGTTAGCACGACGCACGCCAAATAGTAAAGCAAGAAGACACTTGTTGCACAAGCTGGTAAACAAAATTCCATAACGAAACATAACACCACGAAAATAACTAAGAATGCAGCAAGCGGTGAGAAATGCATCGTCAACATTTCAACCAAGTCATAACATCACGAAAATAAGCAGAAATGCAGCAAGCGGTGGGAAGCGCATCGTCAGCGAATTCACAAAGCGGCAACAGCAGCGCAGTCGGTAGAGCGGCGACAAAATAAGTTAGTTGTAAGAAAATAATATTTGTAAAAGTTAGTTCTATTTCTGACATTGAGTAATAAAGGAGCCATAGCTCCCAATAAAAACATTTTTTTTCAACTAAATAACCTTTAGTAATTTAACTGGCGCCAGAGCAGGGACCAGCGCGAGTGTCGGAAAGTAGTAGTGCCTGAAAATCAAAAAGTAAGGCCACGCGAGTGACGTATATAAAAAAAAAAAAGCGTTAAAAGTGCCTGAAAAATAACAAGTAAGGCCACGCGTCTACAGCGGCACCGGGAAGTGGAATAAGCAGTACGACCGAGGTACCCAAGTACCAGGAGGGAAAAGGACGAACACCGAAGCGGCGAAAACCCCACATCCAGCGTTGGACATGATACTAGCGTAAGATTAAATAGTAATAAGTAAATAATTGAAAACAAAAATAATAATAACAATTGAAGAAAAAAGAGAAAAAGAAATTATTATGAAAAGTAGATCTAATTGTGCTCTGTGAAAGAAAAGAAAAATTAAAAGAGAAATTAGCATACAAATCCATAAAATCAAAGATAAAAATTTACACAGAAATCATTGCGAGAAAGTAAATTGAGTTGCGCTTGTGAAACAAAAAAGAAAAGGGAATTATTGTGAAAAGTAAATTTAATTGCTTTTTGTGAAAGAAAAATTAACTAGAAATTAGGAAACAAATCCATAAAATCTGAAGAAAATATTATACAGAAATCATTGTGAAAAGTAAACAGAGTTGTGCCTTGTGAAATAAAAGAAGAACTAAAAGAAATTAGCAATCAAATATAAAAAAAAAAAATCTTTAGGAAAATGCCAGGATCCGCGGAGGAACTCGTTGATCAATTGAACCAACTTAGGTTGGAATATGGAAATACCCGTCAGGGAAATCTTCCCGTCTCTAATACGACGGAATTAGAATCAGCAGCTATAGAAGCGTTAGATAGAATGAATAGGACTTCCCCTAATGATTTGCCACCAGACCATAGTGTTACATTAAATGCGCAAAATATAAACGATCTAGATAGGGTACCAGATATGGTAAAATGCCTGAGAGAATTCTCAGGACGACCAGGAGAATTTAGCTCCTGGAGAAAAAGTGTCGACAGAATATTAAAAGCATATGAATCTTTGAAAAACACACCTAAATATTTCGCCATACTACATACAATCAGACACAAAATTGTCGGCGATGCCGACACGGCTCTCGAATCCTATAGTACTCCACTAGATTGGACGCATATTAGAAAGTGCCTTATGATGCACTATTCCGACAAGAGAGATATTGGTACTTTAGAATACCAAATGACCACACTGGCCCAGCGCCACGATGATATTTCTATCTTCTATCAGAAGGTCTATCAACATCTTTCACTAATCCTTGACAAAATTTCCTGTCTCGACTTGGGCGAAGAGTCCATCAGAGCCATGACAAACTCCTACAGAGAGAAAGCTCTGGATACGTTTATTCGCGGGCTTAATGGAGACCTACCCCGTCTCCTCAGTATCCGTGAACCAACCACCCTGCCACAGGAATTGCACCTGTGTCAAAAACTTGATAACATGTCCTTCCGAATGAACCACGCGAACACTGTGAATAGATCAATTATCAACGGACCGCCACGACTACCACGAAATACCACAAATTATAACAATAACAGACCCTTCTATCCCGAGCTGACTTATTCGTTAGCACCAAAACCTAGTTTTGCACCGAGGTTGCAACAGTTTAATCGACAACCAAATAGGTACCCAAATAATCCATTCATTCCACCGACAAATCGTCCAAGCAACTACAATTACCCCGGATATGACCAAGGATTCCGCACGGGATACTACGGCCAAACCAATTATCCCCAGTATAACCCAAATTTCCGTTCGAACCCAACAGGATACAACAATCAAAATAATTACTCCAATAATAACAGAAATAATCTACCACCAAAACTACCAGTACCAATGGATGTAGACCAGTCCATACATTCCAGGCAGGTCAACTATCAAAACCGGCCGCAGAATAACCAAAACAACTCCGCGCAGAAGCGTCCCCTTTCTACCCAACATCCTCACGCACCAAATAAAATGCAAAGAACTTTTTACGCCAATACGGACTACACTAAACCGGATGAATTCTACGATCAGGTAGATCCTCACCAAATCTACGAGGATAATCCCGTCCTAACTAATTATGGAAATGAAAATCAACCAGACCACATACCAAAAAGTAACCTCACTTTAATCACAAACAATAATCCGGTCCTGAACGGGCAGGATTGCACCGAACTAGATACTATTCATTTTTTAGACTAACTCCATCTTCACTCCCCTATTACGAGTTCATTGCTAGGAGCGGAGATGGACTAGACTTTCTAATAGATACCGGCTCGAATAAAAATTACATACAATCCTCGAAGATAAGAAATCCAATTCCTAATGAGCATACTTTTAAAGTTAACTCTGTCGCAGGAGACATAGAGATCACTCACCACACGTACGTGGATATTTTTGGACACGGCGTAGGCAAAATTAAATTTTTCATTTTACCAACATTAAACTCCTTTCACGGAATAATAGGTAACGACACGCTCAAACAACTGCAAGCAACAATCCACACTGATAAAAATATGATGACAATTTTCGAAAATATAGTTATCCCTCTAAAACAAAGGGTGTCACAAGAAGTGAATAATGTAGGAATAAAAATACCACATCTTTCTGCCGAAATTCAATCAAAAATTAATGGCATAATTGGGAAATGTCCCAATCTGTTCTCGGATCCCGACGAAAAACTAACATATACTACTTTAGTAAAGGGCGAAATCCGCACTACCAGCGACACACCCGTATATTCCAAGCCTTATCCTTATCCAATGGCGCTAAAAGAGGAAATAGAAAGGCAAATAGAGGAACTCCTAGATAACGGGATAATTAGGAGATCAAAATCCCCCTATAACTTACCAGTCTGGATAGTCGACAAAAAGTTGGACGCCTCTGGTAAAAAGAAATACCGGATGGTGATCGACTATCGAAAGCTCAATTCAGTTACAATCCCCGATAAGTACCCTATACCAGAAATAAATGAGGTTCTTGCAAACCTCGGAAATAATTCACTATTTACCGTTGTTGATCTTAAAAGCGGATTTCATCAGATTCCACTTCGTGAGTCCGATATCGAGAAAACGGCATTTTCCGTAAACAACGGAAAGTACGAATTTCTCCGATTGCCATTTGGGCTTAAGAATGCCCCTTCCACATTTCAACGGGCACTGGATGATATCCTCCGGCAACATATCGGTGTAAGATGTTACGTCTACATCGATGATGTAATAATATTTGGGAAAAACGAAGAGGAACACTTAAAAAATATTGAATTAGTGTTCAGAACCCTAGAGAGTGCAAACATGAAAATACAGCTAGACAAGTGCGAGTTTGCCAAACAGGAAGTAGAATTCCTGGGGTACGTTGTTACCCCGGAAGGAATAAAAACAAACCCAAAAAAGGTATAAGCCATAGTTAATATGCCTCCTCCTAAAAATCTTAAGGAACTTCGATCGTTCCTTGGCATGGCAGGCTATTATAGAAGATTTATTCAGGACTTTGCCAAGATCGCCAAGCCACTTACGGACATTTTGCGAGGCGAATTTGAAAATATTTCCAAAAACGCATCAAGGAAGCAATTCATTACCCTAGGTCAGGAAGCATTAAATGCATTCGACAAAATAAAAAACACCCTTACTTCACCGGACATCGTTCTGTCCCATCCGAATTTTGAAAGGGACTTCGAACTGACCACGGACGCATCCGACTTCGCAATAGGCGCCGTACTATCACAAAATAAAAAACCCGTAACATACATATCCAAAACCGAAGAATCTTATGCAACCAATGAGAAGGAGATGCTGGCCATTATATGGTCCTTAAGCTCCTTAAGGAACTACTTGTACGGGTCAAGAAAAGTAAATATATTTACCGACCACCAACCGCTTACATACGCTTTAAGTACAAGGAATACGAATAGCAAAATGAAACGATGGAAAGCAATCCTGGAGGAATATAATTACGAACTGAAGTATAAACCAGGGTACTCCAACTTGGTCGCAGACGCCTTATCAAGGATACCTCCCCAAATAAATTCCCTCACTCCCACAATCCACAGTGACGAGAGCTCAAGCCATAACCTCATACCATGTACAGAGGCCCCAATAAACGTTTTTAAAAATCAAATATTTTTCAAGCAAGACGAAACATCTTCATATCAATTTAAAATAATATTTCCAACAATCCATCGTCACATAATTACAGAACCCCAATATGACAATCAAATTCTCACTACGCACCTAAAACGATACCTTAACCCCTCCGTCAACAACGGAATCAACACAGATGAAAGGATAATGGGCATGATCCAAAACATCTATCCACTACATTTTAGTAACTATAAGATACGCTATACCCAAAAATTAGTTGACGACATCACCAACGAACAGGACCAGGAAAACACCATTTTAGACATCCATAAACGCGCACACAGAAATGCAGTTGAAAACAAAGTACAGATTCTGGAAAAAAGCTATTTCCCAGGAATGCTCAGCAAAATAAAAAGAATTGTAACTAATTGCACAACTTGCAAAGAAAACAAATACGAACGCCATCCCAACCAACCCAAAATTGGCGAGACGCCATTACCCACATATCCCGGACACACGGTCCACATAGACATTTTATTAACAGAAGGTAAAGTAATTATGACTGCCCTGGACAAATTTACGAAATACGCACAAACAAGGAAGCTTTCAAGCAGGGCAATAGTAGACGTTAGAGGTCCTTTAAGAGACTTGATTTTCTATTTCGGAGTGCCAAAACTGATTGTAATCGACAACGAACCTTCATTGAATTCTAGTTCAATTAAATTTATGATGACGGACGAGTTGGGAATAGAAGTTTTTACAACACCACCATACAAAAGCCAGGCAAACGGGCAAGTAGAAAGGTTCCATTCTACTCTGGTGGAAATAATGCGTTGCCTCAAAGAGAATGGAGGACACAGGAACTTTGACGAGCTCCTAGAAAGAGCTGTGTCGGAATACAATCATACTATCCATTCTGTGACTAAAAAGAGGCCAGTAGATTTATATTTCGGTAGAAACGTTACGTTTACTCCAGAAGATATAGAAAGAAGTAGGCAAAGTAACTTAGAGAAACTGGCACTTAAACAGAGAAAGGACATAGAATACCACAACAGAAAGAAACATAACGTAAAATCATATTTACCAGGTCAAATCATTTACGTGAAGAAAAACAGGAGGTTAGGGACTAAATTAAGTAAGCCATATACTAAGGAAATAGTTAAGGAGGATCGAAATAGTACAGTAATTACCGAAAAGGGACAAATAGTACACAAAAGTAGGATACACATCTAATTAAACGATGTGTAAATCAGGTTATTATTAACAAACTAACAATAAAAAAGATAAATGAAATTACAAATATTACAAACAATATTACCAAGGAATTGCAAAATGACAAAAGCAGGGAAATAGAAGCATTTTTGAAATTGAAATACAAATTAGAAATTTTAAAGGAATAATTCATAAATATAGCATATGCTATTCATTGGGCTAAAGCCAATATAGTAAACTCATATATTATGCCAAGTGAAGAAGTAGACATTGCCAAACAGATTTTCGAAAAAGATAATATTCCGTTTATAAATTTGGATGAAGCTTTAGAATTTTCACAAATTAAAATAGCAACAAATGGCAAAATCATCATTTATATCATAAGTCTACCCACGGTAGAAGAACAAACTTGTAAAACAATAGACATTAGAGCAATAAAGAAAAACAATAAGATTAATAAAATAAATTTCGAATCAATACTTACCTGTGAAAGAAACCTTTATGGCATACAAAAAGAATGTAAACAATACAACTCAATTCAAATATGTTCAAAAAATAATTTGTTAGATTTAAGTAGGGACTATTGTATAAGTAATCTCCTAAACAGCCGCTTGCCGAACTGCACAGTGACCAACAGTCAACACATACCGGAAGTTGAAGCACTCTCACCAGACATCCTATTTTTGAAAGACTTTAAAGGAGAAATCGTAATAAACGAAGAAACTACATCCCTTAACGGCACATTTATAATACACTACAACAACGCTACAATTATAATCAACGGGAAAAAATTTTCCAATACAGAAAAGCGCACAAGCAAGCCCCTACCCGCTATACTTCAGCCATTTTCAGAATCAAATAGAACCGAAGAAATATTGTCCCTACAAATGCTAAAGCAGATAAACATAAATAACACCAAACTAATAGAATACACAAAATCTGCAAATCATTTCAACTATGCTACTAATATCAGTATCGCACTGGTAGCTATAATCATTATTATATCCATTACAAGGTCAAGATTACCCCCCAAAAAGGTCAACCAGCAGCAGCCCATCGAACTGACAGAGGCTGCAATAGAGGGGCTAAATCAAATATTTCCAAAACCCAGCACCTCAAACGCGGACGTTTGAATTTCAGGGGGGGAGCTGTTAGCACGACGCACGCCAAATAGTAAAGCAAGAAGACACTTGTTGCACAAGCTGGTAAACAAAATTCCATAACGAAACATAACACCACGAAAATAACTAAGAATGCAGCAAGCGGTGAGAAATGCATCGTCAACATTTCAACCAAGTCATAACATCACGAAAATAAGCAGAAATGCAGCAAGCGGTGGGAAGCGCATCGTCAGCGAATTCACAAAGCGGCAACAGCAGCGCAGTCGGTAGAGCGGCGACAAAATAAGTTAGTTGTAAGAAAATAATATTTGTAAAAGTTAGTTCTATTTCTGACATTGAGTAATAAAGGAGCCATAGCTCCCAATAAAAACATTTTTTTTTCAACTAAATAACCTTTAGTAATTTAACTTATATAGTATATTTTTTTTTTGCGATTTCGGCCCCATTTTAACAGCTAGAAGCTTCAAATTTCACCAAATGCTTACGTGTATAGCATATATTGACGTCTGAAAAAATCATTGAGATCGGGTGTATACATAGTATATATCTCATACAACCGATTGTTCAGTTAAGAAACTTTTCGCAATTTCTGCCTCGTTTTAACAGCTAGAAGCTTCAAATTTCACCAAATGCTTACGTATATAGCATATATTTTTGTCTGAAAAAATCATAGAGATCGGTGGTATATATATTATATACTTCATACAAACTGTCATTTTTGCCCCTTTTTTACGGATAGAAGCTTCAAAATTCATCAAGTTTCATAAAATAGTTACGTTTACTTCATTTGAAACACGTGACTCGTAGTCGTAGTTTTTACATGCAGACCACAAAAAACGTGAAGCTTTGCATCCTCACACAAAGTACCTACCTATTTTTATACCTTTCATGAAAATGAAATGGTATATTAATTTCGTCACGAAACCCAAAATTGTAAGTCCTTAAACGAAAATAGATAGACCCACCATTAAGTATACCGAAATAATCAGAATGAAGAGCTAAGTTGATTTAGCCATGTCCGTCTGTCTGTCTGCCCGTCTGTCTGTTTGTATGCAAACTAGTCCCCCAATTTTTGAGATATCTTGATAAAATTTGGTGAGCAGGTGTATTTGGGTGTCCGATTAGACATTTGTCGGAACCGGCCGGATCGGACCACTATAGCATATATCCTCCATACAACCGATTTTTCAGAAAAAAGAGGATTTTTGTAATATCTTACTCAATTTAACAGATTGAAGCTTCAAACTTCACCATATACTTTCGTATATTGCACATATTGTTGCCTGAAAAATTGATGAGATCGGTCGTATATATAATATATATCCCCCACAACCGATTGTTCAGATAAGAAGATTTTTCCTACAAATCGGCCGGACGGGACCTACATGTTTTATGCCGACTCCGAACGGCATCTGCAAGGCAGATGAGTTTTCACTGAGAGCTTTTCATGGCAGAAATACACCCGGAGCGCTTGCCAAACACTGCCGAGGGGCGACCCCGCTTAGAAAAATTGTCTTCTAATTGAAAAACCTTATTTCTAAAACTTTGATGTTGCTTTGCCCGGGGTGTGAACCCAGGGCATAGGGTGTGGTAGGCGGAGCACGCTACAATCACACCACGGTGGCCACAAAGACATTGCTGGTCTATTCAAACAGTTTGGTGAACCAAAAGAATAGACGGCAATAAACTAAGTTTAAAGGCCGTATTATTGCATATTGGCGACCAAAAGCCATCTATCCCGATCGGGCATGCAGTAAATACGAAGTAAACGTATAATAATGCAAAAATTGCTCTAATTAATCAAATACGAAGAACATGGTTGGAAAATATGTGCCGATCTTAAAGTCGTTGGAATGCTATGTGGTCTACAAAGTGGATACACAAAATATTGTTGCTTTCTATGCAAATGGGATAGCCCAGCTCGCCAAGACCACTACATCATAAAGGATTGGCCAGAACGAAACGAGTTTCAAGTTGGGGTGGATAACATAAAATACTGTACCGAATTTACTTGCAAATCCTCTTATTTGCCCTTCTGCTAAGTTGGAATCACTAAACTGTTGAATAAATAACTCCAATATGTAATAATGCAAAATGGCCTTTATTAAAGTACTTCACAATAACACTCAAACTGTGCAACGAATAGCTGGCTTAATAACCAAACTGATTGATAGCTCAATGAAACTCTACTATTCAAAATAATACTGCTCTCGCTCGCTAGATAGCGTCTTAATCGAAATCTCAAATCAAACTGAATTGCAGCGCCTCTACATCTGTCGCCTTTTATACTCTTTGGTTTCCTCGTTCGCATATTCTAGAATCTACTAGCATTGTCCATGAGCTCTCAAACTTCTCAGCTGTAACTACAATTGCACAATTTTATACATCTTCTAGGCGCTTCCAGAATCTACTAGTCCAGTAGCTCTCAAACTTCTCAGCTGTAACTACAATTGCACAATTTTATAGTTTTTCTCATTGCATAATTATAGGAGTATCTCAGATATATGCATGTGTTAGTGCATTGACTCTCCCCTGCTCGTATACGTACATGGTACATATATGTAGACGCAGTTATTGTTTCGTTTATGTAGATACGTAATGATTGAATTATTGATGTGCATTCACGTCACTGCTTAGCATCGGCTTAGAGCTGGCAGCACTCCTTAGTTTTGCTAATATTCGTAACAGTGCCCTCCACCTAAGTCTGATCGTCCCGATCAGACAAATCTCTCGATCCAAACGCTGCTAGCATCGCCAAATGTATCACTCTCCTACTTCGTGGTTTCTCAATGCTTTGTATGCGGTAGATGGTATCACTGATCTTCTTCACAACCTTGTACGGGCCTTCCCAACTGCACCGAAATTTGGATGGAACACCTTTCCGCCGGTGAGGGTTGTATAACAGTACCAAATCTCCCGCCAAGAAACAATTCGAATTATTGTTCTCATGGTACCTGTGTTTCATCGTACTACTCAATACCCTGGTTCGTTCCTTCACACTCTGTTGTTTGGCCGATGAACTACTTCGTAGAGCTTGCGCTGGACGGATTTGCTTTGCATAATCAGTATCGTTCCCACGTTTCCCCACAGTAGTGCGCTCTGGCTTGAAACTACCCTCGCATTCTTTTTCGGAAATTCGTTGCTTCGTTTTCCTGCGTCTTTTAGGTTTTGTCAATGCCAGTGTTTCTCTCGCAGGTACTTTTGATTTATATGGCCCATTCGATCTATCAACCTTTGCCTTTGACTTTCGTGGTGTTTGTCGAGTCTTTTCCACCAGTACCCGACTACTGCTGAACCCTTTTTCCAAACTAAAGTTAAGTGGTATGTCCTGGTTCTAATAGCGCATAATTTTTCTCCGCATATCGATCCTGATGTCATGGTCAACCAAGAAGTCCACTCCCAATATGACTTCATCAACGATCTCCGCCACAACGAATTTGTGTAGAACCATGACTTTTCCAATTAATACCTCACATACCACTTCGCATTGGACTTGATTATACTCGCCTGTGACCGTACGCAACCTTGCTCCAGGTAATGACATTACTCTCCTGTAGACCAAATCAGATCGAATCAAGGAATGAGATGCGCCCGTATCTACAGTCAGTACTCGTTCTTTGCCATCCACATTCCCTCTGACGGTAAGACTGCTCGATTTTCTACCAATTTGCGACACAGATATCACAGGGCATTCAATGGCTGGATCTAGCTCTCTACCTCTTACTCGCTCTTGCTCATCTCCTCCAGCTTTGCGTTTACGGCCACCCACATTGTTGGAACTATTAAGACCAAGATCGCAATATCGTGCAATGTGACCTGGGTTGCCGCACTTGAAACATTTAATAACTCCGGCATTCTTCTGTTGAGATCCCTTCAGTGCTTCCAAAATTGTATCTACCCACTCTGGCTTTTCTACTTCCACACGGCGTGCTTTGAAAACTGGCTTACACAGAAGCGACGCTGTTTCCTGAATCAGAGCATGCGATACCGTTTCAGCAAATGTTGGCTTTGGGTTTGCGTATGTGGCTCGCTTCGTTTCGACGTCCCGTATGCCATTTATAAAGCTCTGAATTTTTACTCTTTCGGTGTATTCCACGGGTGCGTCGGCATTCGCCAAATGTGCAAGCCTTTCGACATCTGACGCAAACTCCTGCAAAGTCGCTTTAGCTTTTTGATAGCGGTTTTGCAACTCTATTTGGTGTATCTGCTTCCTGTGTTCGCTTCCGTATCGCCTCTCTAGAGCGCTCATCAATGTTTCGTAGTTGTTCCGCTCTCCCTCGGGAATAGTCTGTAGGATTTCATCAGCAGATCCTTTCAATGCCACGAATAGTGCAGCAACTTTATCTTCCGCACTCCAGTTGTTCACTGCTGCGGTCTTCTCAAACTGAATCTTAAACACCTGGAAAGGAACAGAGCCGTCAAAAGTTGGAGTTTTTACCTTCGTATTGCTTGCTGAAACAACTGGGCGAATTAGTTGCAATTCCTGTATACGACCTCTCAAAGCATCCACCTCTGCCTCGAATTTTTCTTCAAACTGCGTTATTTTCTCGTCCATACGCGCTTCGAGTTTTGATGATATACGTGCCTCTTGCTCTTTCAGTTGTGTCTCCATCTTTGATGTAATCTGTGTCGACATTTCTGAAATACGTGTCTCATTTGATTCCAGCTGGGATGCCATATATGTCTTCTGCTCTTCCAGTTGAGATGTCATTTGCGACGACATTTCGGATATTTGTGCCGATATTGCAGCCAATATCATGTTCAAGTCTGTGTTCACCATGTCTGCGGTGTTTCATTTTTCTCCTCCAATTTTGTTGTCTCATCGCCATCAAGATGAAAGACATACTCTTCCACGTCAATTCCTTCTAATTCCATTGCCTCTCGTAGTCGTGTCTGAAGTTCGAGTTTAATGCCGGTTGTATTCAATCCACGGTTCTCCAACTCCTTCAGTTGCGGAATCTTCAATTCACTTAACTTTGCCATGTCCTTGTTGTCCTCTAGAATTTATTCAACAATTCCTCTTCTGACACCAATTGTAACGAATTTACTTGCAAATCCTCTTATTTGCCCTTCTGCTAAGTTCGAATCACTAAACTGTTGAATAAATAACTCCAATATGTAATAATGCAAAATGGCCTTTATTAAAGTACTTCACAATAACACTCAAACTGTGCAACGAATAGCTTGCTTAATAACCAAACTGATTGATAGCTCAATGAAACTCTACTATTCAAAATAATACTGCTCTTGCTCGCTAGATAGCGTCTTAATCGAAATCTCAAATCAAACTGAATTGCAGCGCCTGTACATCTGTCGCCTTTTATACTCTTTGGTTTCCTCGTTCGCATATTCTAGAATCTACTAGCATTGTCCATGAGCTCTCAAACTTCTCAGCTGTAACTACAATTGCACAATTTTATACATCTTCTAGGCGCTTCCAGAATCTACTAGTCCAGTAGCTCTCAAACTTCTCAGCTGTAACTACAATTGCACAATTTTATAGTTTTTCTCATTGCATACTTATAGGAGTATCTCAGATATATGCATGTGTTAGTGCATTGACTCTCCGCTGCTCGTATACGTACATGGTACATATATGTAGACGCAGTTATTGTTTCGTTTATGTAGATACATAATGATTGAATTATTGATGTGCATTCACGTCACTGCTTAGCATCGACTTAGAGCTGGCAGCACTCCTTAGTTTTGCTAATATTCGTAACAATACTTTCCACTTATAAAGAAGGAAAAAATAATTCTACCTCCGCTCCACATCAAGCTCGGCCTTATCAAAAACTTTGTCAAGGCTTTGGACAAAGAAGGCGAAGCTTTTCATTGAAAACTATCTTTCCAGAGATTTCATAAGCAAAACTAAAGGAAGGGATTTTTGTGGGACTGCAAATAAGGAAAATGATGGCCAATAACCATTTCAAAGAACTACTGTCACCAGTGGAGGCAGCAGCGTGGGATATTTTTTTGGAAAGGTCGTTACATCTTTTTTAGGCAAACACAAAAGTCCTAACTACGAGATGATAGTGAACGACTTAATCCAAAACTATGCGGAAATGGGTAAATAAAAAAACCTATTTAAGACCGTTTTCTCAGTTAACTTTGAAACCTATCTGCCCGATAAACAAAAAATTTGTATGAACATTTTTAAATTTACCTGAGAATATATAGCCCTAAATCTGAATTCATCGTCCAGTTCCGAACAAACAAGAACGAGAAAAATGTAAACAAAAATTTGTTCTGAATTGAAAGATAAATCCAGCCTAAGAAAATTATATACTAATGTGTCACTTATGTATTTATCAATATACTTTTTTATTTTCTTTCAGGAGTAAATATGTCTTTAAATATTCATTTTCTACATTCCCATTTAAATTTTTTCCCCGCAAAATCTTGGCGACGAAAGTGACGAGCATTGCGAAAGGTTTCACTAGCAAATGAAAATGATTGAAAGTCGGTATCAAGGATTCTGGGATGTCGCTATGATGGGTGACTACTGTTGGTTTCTTATAAGAGAAACCGATCCTAATCTAAATAAGCGTCAAAACAAGACACATAACTTTTTCAATTATAACATAAGATCATAGAGTTAAGACAGAATCATATGTGCATATGCTATTATTTGTAGGGTACTTTAGTTTTACTATATGGATATATTTATTTGAATGCTTACAACTTTTGTATTAGCTCATCGATTTTGTTGAATGAAAGCTTAGTTTTTTTTTGTAATAAAACAGAGCTTAGAGAGAGACAAAAAATCTGCAAAAAATAAAAAGTTTTCGAGATCCTTCCTCGCAAAGTACACAATTTTTTATATTTTTACAAAAAAAATTGAAAAAATCCGTAATGATAGTTCGTTATCTTTGAATCTGCAGGGTCTAGCAAAAAGTGTTGTATGCACGGTGTATAGCAAATTTTATTACCTTTTAAAAGCTGCAAATTGTTTTGGAATTGCCCAATTCGCTCTTGAGATATATATGATTAAGTGGACCCAATTTTTTTTTTTTTTAAAAAACCGTTATTCGTAAGTATCTCAAAAACGTTACCATAGAATTAAAAATAACCTTGATTTTCGGAATCAGAGGTGATCTTACATAGGAATTTCATAATGGCATTTCTGGTTCATTTTGGCTGTAAACCAGTGTAGTTGGTTGTGTACATTAAATAACCATTTTTTTTTTTATAACATCAAAAGCTTCTTTAAGGTTTGATGGATTCCTGCTAATTATAATACTCTTAACTGGCCTGGTAAACAATTCTGGCATATGTAAAGCAATTCTGGCATTGCTGTTACTATTTATTTCTAGATTATTTTCGGTTCTAAAATATAAAGCAGTGTTTAACCTACATAATAATGTATTTAATTTTTTGTAAAAATGTTCGATTGTTGAATCACAACGACAAGTTCTAATTTTATCAATAAGGTCATCTACCGAATCTTTTTCGCCGTTATTGTCAATTAAAATTTGTTTAATATCTGGCCAATTATCTGCATTTCCATTGACCAACAAAGATCTCCTTGCATCACCTACAATTTTATCTTTAACGCTACGCATAATTAAACGACGATAATCTAATGGAAACGAATCGAGAATTGGAACCATCGAATCTATTCCCTGTAGGAAAATTAGGAGCGCATCTCTATCGCCATTGCAACTTGAAATGTTATTAATATTTGATGTTATTAACTTAAATCTAACATTTATGTCCAGACGTTCCACTTTCGGTGTCTTGCCCTTCGAAATTCTAAAAAATGATGTTTTGATGGTCCTTCGTGATCGTCGTTAACCTCGGTTGGAACGAATTCGGGAGTAAAGATGAGTTTAAACTTGCCAAGTTGTTCGTGTACTTCTCATAAGTCTATGTTGTAGATGTTGCTGCTTCTCAATTTAATTGTCTTCTCTCTACGTATGCTTGCTTGGAAAAGGAAGTTCTCTGCTCTGATTTACTTTGGCTGGATTGACTGATGAGTTTGCCTTCTAAACGACTTTGTGCCTTTTAAATCTTTCACTATTTTCGAACTTCGGTTAAAATTCCTTTGACCTTTAAATGACTTTGAATTATCAATTCACTGAACTTTGGACTATCCTTTAAATTTCGTTGTAGCTCTTGTTTCTTATTTTCCGATTTGAACCGCTATTATTATTAGCGTTTATTTTTCTGAATTTTTTTTTACAGTTTTTTTGTTAAAATCAATGTTTGAAATTAAATAAAGTTAAATAAGCCACAAAATGCCAATACTAAATAAAAAAATAAATGTAAGGCGCGATAACCTCCGAAGAGATCTAAGGCCAAGCTTCTATTCCAATTTGCGTCGTGCTCCTCTTGATTTTCCCTACACATTGGCCGGACGAGACCACCATGTTTTATGCCGACTCCGAACGGCTTCTGCAAAGCAGACGAATTTTCACTGAGAGCTTTTCATGGCAGAAATACACCCGGAGCGCTTGCCAAACACTGCCGAGGGGCGACCCCGCTTAGAAAAATTTTCTTCTAATTTAAAAACCTTATTTCTAAAATTTTGATGTTGCTTTGCCCGGGGTGCGAACCCAGGGCATAGGGTGTGGTAGGCGGAGCACGCTACCATCACACCACGGTGGCCGCCAATGCCAATACTGTTTTGTTTAATAACACTGGACCACGCATTTCAACTTTTTCTCTTTACCAGAAACGGCGTTATGAAATTCGTATGTAGATTCACCCCCTGATTTCGAAAATTGAGTTCATTTTTGATTCTATGGTACCGTTTTTGAGATATTTGCAATTTACCGTTATTCGAAAAAACCAAAAAGATGACTCCCTTTAATTACGTATATCTCACGAACAGGTCAAGCAATTGCACAAAAGTTTACAGAGTCGTAAGACGATAAAATTTGCTATAAATGCATCATACATTGTTTTTTGCTCAACCAGATAGTTTTCGAGATATTAGCTTATCATTTCAGATTTTTGTTTTTTTTTATGAAAAAATATGAAAAAAATTACCATTTGCGAGGGCAGCATTCCAAAACCACAATTTTTTTCCCGATATTTTTCCTTTACGTACAGCTCTGTTTAATTAGAAAAAAGACAAGCTATCATCGAAGAAAATCGATGCAAAACTACGTAAGTCATAAGCGATCAAATAAAAATACCCAGGTTGCGCAACTTCAATGTATGTATAAATACACATATTAAGGGTATAAAGTGCAAATGGGATATTATCCGGATAAACGAATAACACCATAACAATGATAATACTTTTTCTTTAAACAAATCAAATAAAACTTTTAATACTCGTTTTGTTTTATAGTAGGTAGAGTGGTTGCATCGAAAGGAAGAGAGTTTGGGTTCGAAGCCTGCTGTAGGCATGTAGTTGTAAACATGTATTTCCGTCACTTATGGGTAAGTATGCAGGTAGATTTTCAAAATTATTAGACAGAAAATTTTTAAAGCCTACATCTAAAGCAGGTCGTATTTTCTTTTCACGGCTTCGTATAAAAAGGAACCTTTCTGTCTAGGTAAGATTTGATTTTTTCAATTTTATTCTTGTTCCGAGTATAAATATGAGTTAATGCGCCTTGAAACTTCATAACATCTGCAAGGCTCGCCAGAGATAGTTCAGTTCATAAGTCAAATTTCAAAACCGTGAATTATTAAAAAGATAAAATGAGTAAAAGGACGCGAGAATTTGAGTGTAAAAACGATCCAGATATGTTCTGTTTCATGTGTGGCCAATATACTATCATAAGGCGACGACGAGTGTTCTCAGATCATATGAAAGTATTTTGGCAGTGAGCCTAAAAATGCTGAAAACAATGGACACCGAACACTTTGTGTACATCGTGTCGAGTACAATTGATTCAGTCGGAATCAGGACAACAAATAAAATTTGATACACCAATGATATGGAGAGAACCTACTTTCCATTCAATATAGTGTTATATTTGTCAAACAAAAGTACTTGGCGTTGGAAGATCAAGAAGAGTAACCTATGCCAGCGTACCTACAGTGACATTACCAGTACTACATTCAACGGCAGTTGCGGATCCAGTTCCATTGTCAACAGTAATATCTGAGTGCGGGGAATCAAGTTGTACTGAATTTCGCATGGGAAACGAGAGAAACGTTCTGTCACAAGCACAACTTAATGATTGGATAAGAGATTTGGAACTACCCAAGGAAAGGCCGAGATCCACACATCTCGTATGCAACAATTTAAATTTGTGTCATCCGATGTTAAGGTGATATATTGTAGAACTCGTCACGAACCATTTTCCACACACTATACTATTACTGAAAGCGAACAACAAATGAGTGTATGGGTGGAACACTTCAAGAAAGTATTAAATAATCCTGTAGGTGAAGCGACCTTAAATTCCAACACTATTGCTGCAAACTACAACAGCCAACCCCACTTCAATGGGGTAAACAGCGCTCCCCCTACGAAAAATGAAATAATTTCAGCAATCAAGTCCTTAAAAAAGGGCAAGGCCCCAGGAACTGATGACATATATGCTGAATACCTCATAGCAGATCCAGATACCGCAGCTGAAACCTTACTTCCAATCTTCCGTCAGGTATGGGAAGAAGAATCCTACCCTCGTCAGTGGAATGAAGGCATACTTGTAAAAGTCGCAAAAAAAGGGAGATACCTCTGATTGTAACAACTACAGAGGTATCACCTTACTCTCGATTCCTAGCAAAGTGTTCTCCACGATCTTACTGTCCCGAATTGAAGAGGCGGTGTATGGAACTCTAAGAGAAAATCAGTTTGGCTTTAGACAAAACCGATCCTGTGTTGATCTAATAAATACCGTCCGAATCATTGTTGAACAATGCTGTGAATACAGAATATCAGCTTATTTACTTTTTATCGACTTTAAAAAGGCTTTTGATAGTCTCGACAGGAAATATATTTGGGAAATACTACGAAAACGAGGGATGCCCAATAAAATAATCAACATTATAAAGGCAATGTATGCCGAATTTAAGTGCCGGGTCAGTCACGATGGGCGCCTCTCAGAACCCTTCGAAATTAAAAGCGGGGTGCGACAGGGATGCATACTCTCGCCGCTCTTGTTTATCTTGGCATTAGACGAGATTATGAGGAACGCAGAAAATGGTGGACACGGTGTACAGTGGACGCCTTTCACTCAGCTAGGGGATTTAGAATATGCAGACGATGTCTGTCTGCTAAGCCACAGAAGTACTGACCTTCAACACAATTTAGAAGCTGTCAACACACATGCAAAGGAGGCCGGACTAAGCATCAATACAGCGAAAACCAAAGTCATAAGATGCGGCTATAGTATTTCATCAAGGCCATTGACGCTTACGGTTGACGAAAATGAAATCGAAGGTGTAGAATCCGTTGTTTATCTTGGTAGTATTGTCTCAAATAAGAGCGGTGCAGATGAGGACGTTCAGTCTCGCATAAACAAAGCAAGAATGGTTTTTGGGCAACTGGCAAACGTGTGGAGGTCCAGCCAAATATCTTTAAAAACGAAGCTTCGACTGTTTAATTCGAATGTTAAATCAGTACTGTTTTATGCTTGCGAGACGTGGAAAAGCTCAACTTCAATTCAGAAACGTCTACAAGTTTTTATTAATAAATGTCTGCGCCGAATCCTGAAAATTCGATGGCCGGAAAGAATTTCAAATGACGACTTATGGTCTAGAACAAATCAACCTAAGGCTACCACAGAAATAACCAAGCGTAAATGGTCGTGGATTGGTCACACTCTCAGAAGACCTCCAGTAAATATAGCCAGACAAGCATTGCGATGGAATCCACAAGGAAGCCGACGACCTGGTGCACCTGCGAAAACTTGGCGCAGAACTGTGGATAAAGAACTCGAAGACGCAGGATATACGTGGAATGACATCACAAGAACTGCACCTAACAGAATAAGATTTAAGTCGGTGGTCGAGGCCCTATGCTCCAATAGGAGTTGAGGAGGATGATGATGATGATGATACCAAGAAAGACAGTATATGCTACTGCAACGACATTCCTGGTTTATTCAAAGAGTTTGGTCAAACATATGATTAAAAAGAGTGGCGATTGTCCATAGACAGCAATAAACTGGGTTTGAAGGCTGTATTATTGCATATTGGTAACAAAAAGCCTTCTATACCAATCGCACATGCAGTAAATACAAAGGAAACCTACGAGGAAATGCAAAAAATACTCAAATTTATCAAATATGAAGAGCATGATTGGAAAATATGTTCTCAAAGTCGTTGCAATGCTATGCGGTCTACAAAGTGGCTACACCAAGCACTTCTGCTTCCTCTGCAAGTGGGATAGCCGAGCTCGTAAGGACCACTACGTCAGAAAGGATTGGCCGGAAAGAGTCGAGTTTACCTTTGGTGTGGATAACATCGAATACACCCCCCTTGTCAAGAAAGAGAAAATCATACTTCCACCCTTACACATCAAGCTCGGTCTCATTAAAAACTTTGTTAAGGCTTTTGACAAAGAAGGCGAAGCATCCAACTATTTGAAAACAATTTTTCCAGATATTTCTCAAGCCAAGATAAAGGAAGGTATTTTTGTTGGACCACAAATAAAAAGTTGATCAACAATAATCAATTCAAAGGACTACTCTCATCAGTTGAGGCAGCAGCGTGGGAATCCTTTGAAAAGGTCTTTGCTTCTTTTCTCGGTAGACACAAAAGCCCTAACTACGAGCAGATAGTGAACGGCGAAAATGGGTAAATATTAAAGGCTTATTAAAATTAATTTCCCAAAATTCTATAACTTGTTTACCTAACTAATAATTTCTTTCCAAGCGTAAATATGTCTTTAAAAATTTACTTTCTGCACTCACATTTGAGCTTTTTTCCGGCAAATATTGGCGTCGAAAGTGACGAACATGGCGAAAGGTTTCATCAGCAAATGAAATTAATTGAGAATCGATATCAAGGATTCTGGGACGTCGCAATGATGGGTGATTACTGCTGGTTTCTCATAAGAGAAACCGACCCTAAACTGAATAAGCGTCAAAGTAGAACACATAATTATTTCGACTACATAGTAAAATCAAATTAAGATAAAGATTGTTAGAATATAGTATAAACATAAATAAATTAAAAAAAAGTTAAAAATAAGGGCAATTTCATTCATAAATTGAACTTAGAACTAAATAGAAACAGAGCATAGCTAGATATTTCACTCTTTTTTATACCAGACATACGTTTTGAAGTATACGTTGAAATTTCGCAACCTGGGTATTTTTATTTGATCGCCTATAACTTACGCAGTTTTAAACAGAGCTTTACGTAAAGAAAATATATCTGAAAAAAAATGTTGTGGTTTTGGAATGCTGCCCCCGCAAAAAGTAATTTTTTTCATATTTTTTCATAAAAAAAACCAAAAATTTGAAATGATAAGCTAATATCTCGAAAACTATCTGGTTGAGCAAAAAAAAATGTATTATACATTTATAGCAAATTTTATCGTATTCCGATTTTGTAAACTTGTTTGCAATTGCTTGACCCGTTCGTGAGATATACGTAATTAAAGGGAGCCATCTTTTTGGTTTTTTCGAATAACGGTAAATTGCAAATATCTCAAAAACGGTACCATAGAATCAAAAATGAACTCGATTTTCGAAATTAGGGGGTGGTTTTACATACGAATTTCATAACGGCGTCTCTGGTAAATTTTGGCCGTCGACCAGTGTAATTATTGAAGTTTGTGTGAATTTGTGAATAGAAGAAATATAGCGCAAAGCGAGTTTCCGAGCAAAAAACGATAAGTTTTGAACTATTGAAGTGAATTACACGAATGCATGTGTGATTCCTTATTTGAAAAAACATATGGTGTACCACTATTAATGTAGACATTTTTTTAAATTTAATTTATTCTTTTTTAATTGAAAGAAAAATGCCACGACCCACACGAGGAAATATAGGTCGCCGAACGCGTCATGCAAATGCTGCGGCATTACAAAGGCGATCACAGACTCCAGATGAACGACAACAAGCTAATGCATCGCAGCGTGAACGTAATGCACGAAATAGAGCTGTTGTACCTGAAATTATGCGTGCTGCTTTTGATTACGACAGTCAGATTGATTACAGTATGTACGGATATATATGAATAATGGACGAAATATGTTCACATTGTGATGCGGCTAAATTTTCAGGTGAAACGCCCGGCATGTGTCCACCCGAACCATCATCTTCATTAATTTTTGGGACTTCGGAAAATTCGAAGCACTTTTTGAGTCATATTCAACAATACAATTCGGCATTTCAAATTACTTCTTTTGGTGCTACTAACATTATTAGAGATAATTGTATGCCGACGTTTAAGGGAAATACTTAAACAGGATTGTCCCAATCAATCTGAATCAAAAAAGTATTCTATAGTTTTAAAAATTATTATGCAACATATACCTAAAATTGCATACATGTTGCAGATTCAGGGCCAAATTTATCATCAAGCTGGTTCGTTATTGCCACACGCTGATTATACATTTTTGCAAATTTATTTTATTGGTGATGAAAATAGTGAATTGGATCAACGTTGTGCAATTAGAAACTCCACCCGAACGATTGTCTTCATTAATTTTTGGGACTTCCGAAAATTCGAAGCACTTTTTGAGTAATATTCAACAATACAATTCGGCATTTCAAATGACTTCTTTTGGTGCTACTAACATTATTAGAGATAATTTTATGCCGACGTTTAAGGGAAATACTTAAACAGGATTGTCCCAATCAATCTGAATCATAAAAGTATTCTATAGTTTTAAAAATTATTAAGCAACATATACCTAAAATTGCATACATTTTGCAGACTCAGGGCCAAATTTATCAGCAAGCTGGTTCGTTATTGCCATACTCCGACGCTGATTATAAATTTTTGCAAATTTATTATATTGGTGATGAAAATCGTGAATTGGATCAACGCTGTGCAATTGCTTTGAATACAAGACGAGAAATTATTTGTTTTTCCATCAGCATAACGCATTAGTTCAATTGTTCAAATTTGCTCTCGATCGTATGCCATCTGATAATCACAAAATCGTAATAAGGGCTGATAGAACACCTCTTGGAGAGCATGAAAGGCGATTCAATGCACCGACAATTGATGAGGTTGCAATTGTAATTCTTGGTGATCAGTTTCAATCCCGTGATATTATACTTCATCGCAGAAATGAGCAATTGCAACGTGTTTCGGAATTTCATCGCAGTTACGACGCATTACAATACCCAATATTGCATTGGAAAGGTGACGATGGCTACCATATCAATATACCAATGATTGATCCACGAACAGGTAAATAATATTTTCAGTGTGTTGACATTTTATCATTTGTATACATCTCTTAAGTCACATTTTGCACTTATTTTCAGATCTACATGTACAGAAAAAAGTGATGGTTCGTCAACAAGAACAAAATTATATCTTGAGATGTGGTAAACTATATCATCGGTACATCGTTGATATGTATGCCAAAATAGAAGCAGAGCGTCTTAATTTTATTCGTTTCAACCAAGCATAATTAAGATCTGAACAATATATTCATTTGCAAGATGCGATAGCGAATGATGGTAATATTAATGACATCGGACGTTTAACTATATTGTCATCTTCGTATATTGGTAGCCCACGGAATATGAACGAATATGCACAAGACGCAATGTGTTATGTACGAAAATACGGTCGACCGGATCTGTTCATTAAATTTACATGTAATCCGAACCTTGAATCATGTATCAATAGGCCGATAAAAAAAAACAATTGTAATCGGCAGTGGGATGACATCAAAAACAATTTATTTGCAGGACAGTCGACAACCGATCGTCACGACATTACTGCGCGTGTTTTTCGGCAAAAATGTAAAGCACTTATGGATTTAATTGTGAAATTATATGTATTTGGGGAGGTGTGTTGCCATATGTACTCCATCGAATGGCAGAAAAGGGGATTGCCGCACGCACATATACTATTTTGGCTGGTACATGAAATAACTTCGGATCAAGGATTCTGGGAAATTCCTGATCACACTGCTGATGCTGAGTTATTTCAAGTTGTCGCTAAAAACATGATACATGGACCGTGCGGTGAACTAAATGTGAATTCACCTTGTATGATTGATGAAAAGTGTTCGAATCGATACCCAAGGCAATTTACTTTAGACACAATAACGGATATCCGTTGTACTGACGTAGATCACCTAATGATAATGGCAAAACGGCAACCATTAGAATGCATAACCAGGAAGTTGAAGTTGATAATCGTTGGGTGGTTCCGTATTGTCCATTATTATCGAAAATATTCAATGCTCATATAAATGTGGAATATTGTAATTCTGTCAAATCCATTAAATATATTTGCAAGTATGTAAATAAAAGGAGCGATATGGCAATTTTCGGTGTTGCTGGTGATAATACAAATGATGAAATTACTCAGTATTAAATGGGGCGCTATATTAGTAGCAATGAAGCTGTTTGGAGGATTATGTCGTTTCCAATGCACGAAAGACATCCTGCGGTTGTTCACTTGGCTGTACATCTTGAGAATGGCCAACGTGTTTATTTTAATGTAGCAAATGTATTGGAAAGAGCAGCAAAAACACCAGCAACTACGTTAACAGCTTTTTTTCAAATTATACGGAGCTGATACATTTGCGATAACTTTGTTATATTCTGAAGTGCCTCAGTATTACACATGGAATGTCTCTTCGAAAAAATTTCAAAGACGTAAACAAGGAACAGCAGTTCATGGGCATCCCGGCATTTTCCAAACAGATGCAATTGGGAGAATATATACAGCACATCCAAACAATGTTGAGTGTTTTTATTTCAGATTGTTAATAGTTAACGTGAATGGCCCAAAATCATTTCAAGAATTGAGAACAGTCAACGGTCATTTGTGTCAAACATACCGTGAAGTATGCCAACTTTTACATTTGTTGGAGCATGATGCACATTGGGATTTAACACTTCATGATGCATCTATTTCGGCTCATCCTCAACAAATACGAATGCTATTTGCCATTATATTATCAACATGTATGCCATCAAATCCACTTGAATTATGGAACAAATATAAACATTATATTGCAGAAGATATTTTAATTCGTATGCGTCATCATGTAAGAAATTCTGATTTGTTGATAACTTTGGAAATGTACTACGAAGCTTTGATAATAATTGGCCAGTACAATTGGGTATGATCACACCAAATCGTGAGATGCATGATCTGTTTGATCATGAATTGCAACGAAAGCAGAAATTCAATTCTAATTATTTGCGTTTATTTGTACAATCGAATATAACCAAAATGAGTATTCAGCAAAAACATGTATATGACACAATCATGCAAGCCATTTCCAATAATGCAGGTGGATTATATTTCTTGGATGCACCTGGTGGTACAGGCAAAACGTTCGTTATATCACTGATTTTAGCGACTATTCGATCGGAACAGAAATTTGCATTGGCACTTGCATCTTCGGGAATTGCTGCTACATTATTAGAAAGTGGTTAGACAGCGCACACTGCATTAAAATTGCCATTGAATGTACAGGTGATTGAAACTCCAACTTGCGATATTTCAAGAAATTCTGCTATGGCAAAAGTTCTGCGATTAACGTCAATTATTTTATGGGATGAGTGTACAATGGCGAATAAAAAATTACTAGAAGCATTTAATCGAAAAATGCAAGATTAACGTGGTAATCAACAGCCTTTTGGTGGTGCTCTGATATTACTGTCAGGGGATTTTCGACAAACATTGCCTGTCATTCCTCGATCAACTCCTGCTGATGAAATGCCTGTTTGAAGTCATCAGTTCTTTGGAGATATGTACAAAAATTGACACTGAACATTAATATGCGTATTCACCTACAAAATGATCCAGCTGCCCATGAACAAACAATTGTTAGAAATTGGTGATGGAAAAATGCAAATCGACATAACCAACGGATTGATCACTGTACCGAACAATTTTTGTACAATTACGAAATCGATAGATGAATTGACAGTGCTATGAATCAAGATGAGGAATGAATTATCCAATTGAATTTTTCTACAAAACAAAAAAAAAAAAAAAAATTAGAACCGGCTGGTATGCCACCGCATTGTTTGAATCTGAAAGTGGGTTCTTTGATTATATTATTGCGAAATATTAATCCACCAAAACTGTGTAATGGCACCAGATTGGCAGTGAAAAATTTATTGCCAAATTTGATTGAAGCTACGATCTTAACTGGTAAATCAAAAGGAGAAGTTTGTTTAATACCGCGTATCCCTATGATTCCAACTGATATGCCATTTGAACTCAAACGATTACAATATCCTGTGCGTTTATCATTTGCGATGTTCATCAACAAAGCTCAAGGGCAAACACTTAACGTTTGTGGTGTGAATTTGGAGGAATCATGTTTTTCACATGACCAACTTTATGTTGCCTGTTCCAGAGTCGGTACACCCAGCCGTTTGTTTATTCATGCTCAAAATGGAAAAACAAAAAATATTGTTTATCCAAATGTTTTGGATTAAGTTTTAAAATAGCTAGCAAATAATAAAATATCTTTTTTTTTGTAATAAATGAGTTTGGTTTAATATTTCACTTTATACGTAGCGAAGCACGTACCGGACCGCTCGTAACTATATAAAAATAAGTCGCTGAATAGTGAAATAAGCACAAATCTCGAGAACGGTTGGACCGATTTCGATAATTCTTTTTTTTAAATATTCCTTGGGGTACGAGGGTTATTCTTACGGAGAGAAAAATTCTAAAAATTGCCTAAAAGAGTCTAAAAACTCAACTTTTGTGATTTATTTTGTTTTGTTGTAAAAAATCATAAAATTTTTCTAATTTTATATATAATAAGCTGGTCTGATCTATTTATGTGGGGTGCGAATAAGACAAAGCTTTTTCCACCTTACAGCTCAACGTTTCGCTAAGATTTTCTTAGCATCTTCAGGAGCGTAACTGTAAGTTTATTTAGAAATCCATAAAAAGAGCAAAAATACAAAAACAACATTAGTAGGTGTTACATATAGGTGCACAAAGTTTAAAACACACATTAAAAATTTATATCTAACTTACACTGAAAATGGTAGATTTTTGTTACATTAAATATTTACGTTAAAAAACACTAAACAATGATATTGTTGCATTAAATTTTACAAAAACACAAACATACAATGTTGATAACATCATTCGTGGTACTCTTGTCATACTAAACTAAACTATAAACATAACAAATAAGTCCCCGACGATTGCAGATATAGTGATGGATGAAATACTTGACAAATACTTTCTCAGAACTAAAACAACAAAATAAGACAAACATAAAATTTTTAGTGAAATATGTGGACGACATATTCGATATAATCAAAAGAAATGACGCGGAACTCATCTTAAAAACTCTTAATAAATATCATGAAAGACTAAAGTTCACCATGGAAATCGAGGAAAACGGCAATATTCCATTTCTCGATGTCCGAATACACAAGAACAACAACAATATAATATAAGACTAGTACACCAAACCTACATCATCTGGACGCCTAATAAACTTCCTCTCCTCACAGCCTAAAAAATATAAAGAAACTTCGTACACAAAATTTCACGACGCCAACATTAAATGAATTAAAAGAACGCAAAAGAAAAATAATTACCCAGATCACTTAACCAATACCTTAATTCAACAAAAAATAATAGAAATGCAAAATATAATAAATCCATCACCAACTACAGATATGACAAATGAACCCAAAAGATACTTTAGCGTCACATTCGTTCCCAGGCTCTCAGAAAATTTCACAAACATTATGCAAAAACCAAACTTATGCTTAGCCTACAAATCGAATTGCACACTAGCGACATGCTTCACAAAAACAAAAAGCCCAATTGATCAGCAACAACAAAGTAATGTAGTGTACGAAGTAACTTGCAAAGGTAACAACAACGAGAATTTCAACAAGATTTATATCGAAACTTAAGGACCAGACTAGCAGAGCACGAGGCTGATATAAGAAAACAAAAACACAGCACAGCACTATCACAGCATGCAAACAACCACAGAGCTGATTTTGCCAACACAAGAATACTAGATAAGGAACGAAGAGAAAAGACGAGATATACTTTGGAGAGCCTACGTATAATGCAGAAAAGGGAATATACGATTAACAAGAAAGAAGACACCGATGAAATAGCCGCGACTTATTTGTTATGTTTATAGTTTAGTTTAGTATGACAAGAGTACCACGAATGATGTTATCAACATTGTATGGTTATGTTTTTGTAAAATTTAATGCAACAATATCATTGTTTAGTGCTTTTTAACGTAAATATTTAATGTAACAAAAATGTACCATTTTCAGTGTCAGATATAAATGTTTAATGTGTGTTTTAAACTTTGTGCACCTATATGTAACACCCACTAATGTTGTTTTTGTATTTTTGCTCTTTTTATGGATTTCTAAATAAACTTACAGTTACGCTCCTGAAGATGCTAAGAAAATCTTAGCGAAACGTTGAGCTGTAAGGTGGAAAAAGCTTTGTCTTATTCGCACCCCACATAAATAGATCAGACCAGCTTATTATATATAAAATTAGATAAATAAACTGATCGGATAAATACGAAAACAAAAAATGTTTCTTTACACAGCTATAAATTCAAAACGGATGGATCGATTGGAATATTTCTTCTTTGCAATAAAACTTTGAAATATTTACCTTCGTTTTGCATAAAAAAAATACTTGATTCCTTTCTTATATCAGCAAAATTATTTAAACAAAAGTAACATTTTTACCAAAAAATGTAGTGCGTGTGGTTGTTCGCTATCAACTGCGCTCGCAAATTGCTTTTGAGTGAGGCATGATGCGACACATACGTAGTACATACATAGCATTCGCTGCGTTAGTTAACTTCGGGCGTAGGTTTATAAGTATGTATGGATGTGTATATGTATTTTCATTTCATATCAGCTTGACATATGTATGTACATATTTATGCGTGTTGCCAAGTTACTGAAACATAAATGGTTAAGATGCATACATCTACTGAAAAATACTCCTTCGTTACAAATTATAAACAAAAGTTCTATTTTTTGGTATATTTGTATGTATATGCTAATGTCTGTGCACTAAGAAGACTTAATTCTCCAATATATTTGTATGCTGATCGTAATGACAAAATGACTGAATATTAATTTTTTATATTTTTTCATGGCAGCCGAAAAATGTGTTTTTTCACGAAATTTCTTATTAAAATTTGTTCGTAATTTGTGTAAGCCGTCCTCATAGCGAATTAATTTTATCATAACAAAAGTGATATTTTTTAAACAAAAATAAATATGTAGCCCGAACGAAATGATTACAAGTGATCAGTAATTTTCGTAGGTAAAGTTCAAATTATCGCGTACATTTATCAAAATAGTTGCAAAGGTGTTCTGAAAGGAAAGAAAAGGAAAGAAAAGAAAGGGAAGTAAAGAAGAGGAAAGGGAAAGAAAGGAAAGGAAAAGAAAGGAAAGGAAAGAAAGAAAAGAAACTGAGAAAGAGATCGAGTTAGATGAAGATATATAGATAGAGATAGATGGAGCGGAGGAGTAAGGAGAGGGAGGTAGAGAGAAAAGAAGGGTGGGAAAAGCGAAGGGGAAGAAAGAGGCCCAGAAAGATAGGCAGAGAGAGGAGTGAATAAAAGGATAGAGAAAGTGGGGAGAAAAGGGGATGGAGAGTAAGAATAAAAACTTCCTAAACGTTATGCAGATACGAGTAGATCAAAGTTAGGGTAAAACAAAGTCTGCCGGAACTGTAAGTCTATAATATAAAAATGAACGGTTGGGCCGATTTAGTTATTTATTTTTTTAGGACATTCCTTGAAGTACGAGGATGATTCTTTCCAAGAAGTGAGCCAGAGACCGATGCATTCGAATGACTTCTATGCACTGTTCGATTTGCCTGAAATTTAGTGTATAGATAGACCTTTGCCTAGATTAGCATTTACGAAACCTTTTTCCGGAAAGTGGAGCGGGGATTCGTTCAAGTTGCCTGAAAGTTCGTTTATAGGTAGCCCTTTTCCTAGATTCCTATTCACGACACTTCGGGCCAGGGACCGATATATTCCAACAAGTTCGGTTCATAGTTCGACTTGCTTGAAATTTGGTATATGGGTAGCTCTCTGCCTAGATTACTAATGACGATTCTTTTTTTTTCGGGAAGTGGACCAGGGACCGATCTATTCAAACAAATTCTATTAATTGTTTGATTTGCATAAAATTTGGTATATTGGTAGACCTTTGTCTGGATTAGTATTTACGAAACTTTTTTTCCAGGAAATGGACCAGGGACCGACTGGGGGTGGGATTGGGACTGGAACTAGAACTGTAACTGGGATTGTGTCTGGGACTGAAACTGGGACAAGGACTAGAACTGGATGGGGGTGAGGTAAAATTTAAAAACTTCTTAAGAGATATACAGATAGACCAAGGTTAGGGAAGAACACCGTCTGCGGGGTCTGCTAGTAAACATATAAAACATGAACCACCATTCCGATTATTATACAAGATAAAATTAAGTTTTCATTAGAACTCTACAATGAAATACCTATTTTAAAAGTAATCTTTCGAAATCACATTTCTTGTTTATCCCTCCATCATCCCTTATAATAAATAACACACGTCAATACGGAACTTTATAACCGTTTAAATTAGTCTTCAAAGTATTTACTCCCAATAATTAAGGCTCATAATCGTTGCTACTGGTTCAGCCGCATCGGCAGAGTTCATATTCCGATCGAATGATTTAAAAAACTTCTGTTCCCGTTATAACAAAGAAGAGCCCGAGGAGAATGCCAATACATTGCCAGAAGTTAAATTCCAGGATTTAAATATTCGTTGGGATATGTTACAAACATTTTATAGGACCGTTTGCTTTACAGAGGAGAGTGAAGTGTCCCCAACTTCAAGGAAAAAACCACTAACAAGTGCCAAAAGTGTACTGTCAGCTTCTATATATGCAAATATCAAATATTTGATCAGTCAAAGCTTTTCCATGGCAGCAATTCTGATAAAAGCGTACCGTCAACTTCTTTCATAGATAACTCTTCTCCCTGTGCGATACTTAAGTTTTGTATGGCAGTTATGAGTAGCCAAGCTTCCGCGTTATGTTCACGACGGTATATCCTAATCATCCAACGCTAACTCCCGAACAGCAACTATTTCATTTACTAGCTAAGACCCGGAGAAAGGCAGAAACAATTATTAAACAATATAAGACTCTGTGGCGAAAACGTTTCTCTTGCTTGGAGGCCCTGAGAGCCCGACTTGAAAATAAACGAATATTAATCGATAACCAGTTGAAGACCCCTTTCAACATTGCCCCTGTCACGATAGAAAATATAGAGGGTATTCAACAGATTCAGAGTACAATCAATGACGACTAAATAATTGCAAGGCCTCTAAAACTCGCAATTCTCTCCCTCCAAAAACTCCGCACAGGATACAATCTTATCAATCCCAAGAACATTTTGCGTTCACCTGCAAACTGTGCAATAACAATCCCACTTTAAGGTTCTGCCCCGAATACCGAAGCCTGACGCCCCTGACCTTATCGAGTTCGCTGAGCAAAATGGTTAGTGTTCCAATTGCTTGGCGTTACTTCATGCTTCATCCTGGTTCAATAACCAGAGCAGGTTGCAAGTCAACCGTCAGCAATGAAGAACTAAAATCAACACCCCTGTTACACCCGATGTTCAACCTAACTGAAGACCAGAATCACCAACCAAATTTGCTAACAGGGACTTTTTCATTCAAGCGAACCTGCGAACCACGAGACGACGCTACTTCCCACCGCCCAATTGACCAACGCTCGAAGAAAATCTTCATATCCGAAAAGGGTCGAAAACGTTTAAATCTCTCTAATTGTTTCGCGGATTTTTCAGTTACCGGTAAGGAAGGGATTTTTGTATAAAACACCTATAGTCTGTCAACTTACACTCGTGTCCAAGAGATGTGACACCAGAATTAATACCAAAGCGATAGTACTTCACAAGTTGACCAGCTTCTTACCAACATCCTCCCTACCGGAACACAGTCTTTTAGAACTCAAAGATCTAGATCTCGCCGATCCATACTTCTTCGCTCCTGGTCCGATCGACATAGTGATCTAATACCCCAAATCCTTACTCCATAAAAAAATACTAAATTAATGCCTTTTTGAAATAAGAAAACGTGGGAAGGTTTATTTCCTTTTCCTGAGAGGAAACTTAAATGAATGGCTGGATCTTCAGACCATCACATTGTCCACAAGTAAGGAATATGGAAACATAGTGCTAACGTCAATGAGATTGACGATCTGGAACAATGATGAAGATTGACGGTATACGGTCCCAAGACCTAACATTTATTTATGAAAACTAAGCGTTGAGGTAGGGTCCTTGAGCAGAAAGAGGTGGCTGGTAAAAGTATATTGTTGAAGCCAAAAGGCTTGCAATGTTTGGGAATCGCTGGTGTTCTCCCAATTCAGCAGTTCCCTACAAAGCAACTCTGTCATTGGAAAATCACCAGTGATCACTTGCATACTAGGAGAGAAGTAACTAATGATTGGCTGGAACGATGAGTCTTTTGATAACTATCATCGGAATCGCATCCAGCCATCATCGTGTCTTACAGGTAATATATAAGTTTTTCTCTTGTGATTAACTTTCTAGTTTACCTACAAATCTATATACTTACTTTCATTGTATATCTATGTATTTATCTTTTTAAATACACATTTATCTTTATTCTAATTCGTTGCTTTTCATTTATTTTGGTATCTGCCGTGAGTTCGTCCCTGCATTTTCTTCGTTCGTTTTTCCCCGCCCGACCATTTGGTCCATCGAGCCGTCGAACTCCACGGGATTTTGTTGTGGAAAAGTAAGCTAAAACACATATACAATTACAGCAAAGAGAGGCAGAAAAACGAAGACATCAACACAAAGAAGAAGAAGAAGAAAGACTAACAAATTAATTTCGATACGAACAAACAAAAATTTTATCAAACAAAAAATCATAAAACAGGTGCGTGTGATATAATTAATTTGTTGAGCAATTAGGTTATTATACCTTTCATGAAATGAAATGGTATATTAATTTCGTCACGAAACCCAAAATTGTAAGTCCTTAAAGGAAAAAAGATAGACCCACCATTAAGTATACCGAAATAATCAGGTTGAAGAGCTGAGTTGATTTAGCCATGTCCGTCTGTCCGTCTGTCTGTTTGTATGCAAACTAGTCCCTCAGTTTTTGAGATATCTTGATAAAATTTGGTGAGCGGGTGTATTTGGGTGTCCGATTAGACATTTGTCGGAACCGGCCGGATCGGACCACTATATCATATATCCTCCATACAACCGATTTTTCAGAAAAAGAGGATTTTTGTAATATCTTACTCAATTTAACAGATTGAAGCTTCAAAGTTCACCATATACTTTCGTATATTGCACATATGGTTGCCTGAAAAAATTGATGAGATCGGTCGTATATATAGTATATATCCCCCACAACCGATTGTTCAGATAAGAAAGTTTTCGTAATTACTGCCCTATTTTAAGAGCTAGAGGCTTCAAATTTCAACGAATGCTTACGTATGTGGCATATAGTGTTGTCTGAAAAAATCATAGAGATCGGTTGTATATATAGTATATATCTCATACAACCGATTGTTCAGATAAGAAACTTTTCGTAATTACTGCCCTATTTTAAGAGCTAGAGGCTTCAAATTTCAACGAATGCTTACGTATATAGCATATATTGTTGTCTGAAAAAATCATACAGATCGGTGGTATATAGTATATATATGGTGGTATATATAGTATATATATATATTTTCGCAATTTTAGCCCCATTTTAACAGCTAGAAGCTTCAAATTTCACCGAATGCTTACGTATATGGCATATAGTGTTGTCTGAAAAAATCATAGAGATCGGTTGTATATATAGTATATATCTCATACAACCGATTGTTCAGATAAGAAACTTTTCGCAACAGCTATAAGCTTCAAATTTCACCGATTGCTTACGTATATAGTATATATTGTTGTGTCAAAAAATCATAGAGATCGGTGATATATATAATATATATATGATGGTATATATAATATATGTAATAATAATTAGTAATAATTATTGTTTAAAGTTGTTTATTGATTAAATATTCAATGTTCGATGAATTCAATAAATTACAATTAATAGTTTGGTAGTGAAAATTAGATAATTAACTTGGATTTGAAAATATTCAACTTAATAGTTCAACTTAAATGACACGACTTGTAATACTTAACGACCGACGATTCTCTCTTCGACTTTCAACTTCAACGACTGGATAACGACTTGACTTCTTGATTTCAATGACACCAATAACTGGAGTGCATGGCTATTATCCGAGTATTGCAGGGCTGCCACCCTTTTACACCCGGCCATCCTGATCATCATCTGTCTCAGATGATAAATCATCAACATCGTCTTGGTACATCCATGGTTTTATGTTATCTGCACTTGTGGACGTGCGTTTTGGCCCCTCGAAATCTGCAACTTTTTCTACATCATATCTGCCATTCTGTTTCACGTCGATAATTTTGTATGGGCCGATGTACTTATTGCTGAGCTTTTTTCCAGCTACAAATTGGGTCTTCTTAATTGCTACGATATCAAGTTTTTTATACCCAGCATGAGGTTTGCGTTTTTTGTCATAGCTCCTTTTATACTGTGCTTGTGCTTTTGCTATGGTCTCTTTCGCGTTTACTCGGACCTTTTGTCGTTCATCTGAAAATAAAGTTAAGATTTCTTCTTCAATCGCTCTTACCAAATCTGATTGTGCCTCGCTACGCATTTTTACTCCGAACAAAACTTCGAAGGGAGTGAACTTAGTTGATGCGTGGACATGCGCATTAATCGCTTTCTGTACCTGTCCTATATACTTGTACCATCTGCTTGGTTCGGTTGATGATAACTTTGCCAAAACCGATATGATGACTCGGTTTACTCGTTCAATTTGGCCATTGCCTCTTGGAACACCTACAGTCGTTTCGACATGCTCAACGTTATGTGTGCTGCAGAACTCTTTAAATGCCTTCGAAGTGAAAGCTGAACCCTTATCGCTAACGATCCTTTGTGGGTTGCCGAATATATCCACCCATGTTGTCAGGTATTTTACAACATCTGCTGCATCTGTCGACTTTTTTGCAAATAACCAAATGAATTTACTAAAACCATCAACTATTGCAAAAATGTATTTGTAGCACTTTGTTGTGGCGTCTAACGGCCCTAGATGGTCGACATGTATAGTACATAGTGGTGCATCACCCTTGTTTATCACATGAAGGAAGTCATCTTGTTTCCCTATTTTCCGATTATGTAATATGCACTCAATACAGTTGGAAATGTGTTCCCTAACCTTCTGCTCCAAATGCGGTATAAAGTAGTCTTGTTGAATTGCGTGCATAGTTTTTTGCACACCCATATGCCCCATATTATGCGCCTTTTCTACGATTTCCTTCTCCATTCTTTTTGGCACTGCTAAAACATCATTTCCATTCAACTGTTTATAAATTAACCCATCTTTTATAACAAAATCTCCGTATACGTTTTTCGTAAGAATTTCGGCTACTGCTTTTAAATGTTCGTCACTTTGTTGCGCTCGCAACAGCCTTGCTCTAATCTCTGATGAGATAAAATAAACAACAAAGTACTGCTGTCAGTTGTTCGTGCCCGATTTTAAACTCTGCGCCTTGCTTCAATAGCTGAGTTAATGGTTTTGCCATCAACGCATAATCTTGCACGAACTTTCGAAAGTACCCTATTAACCCCAAAAAAGCTTGCACACTTTTGATATTATTTGGTGTAGGAAAGTTTTTAACTGCTTTCAATTTCTCATGACCAGGCGATACTTTGCCATCTTGTATAATGTGCCCTAGAAAATTTATGCGACTCTGTAAGAATTGGCATTTTGACCACTTTATTTCTAGTCCATACAACTGCGCGCATTCAAGAACCTTTTGTACATTCGACAGGCACGATTCCGCACATTGCCCGAATACAACTGTATCATCAACGTACAGAGCTCCATTATACCTTCGTTACGTAAGTTCTGAAATATTATGTTGAGATATCGTCCGCAGGCGAATTCAACTTAATAGTTCAACTTAAATGACACGACTTGTAATACTTAACGACCGACGATTCTCTCTTCGACTTTCAACTTCAACGACTGGATAACGACTTGACTTCTTGATTTCAATGACACCAATAACTGGAGTGCATGGCTATTATCCGAGTATTGCAGGGCTGCCACCCTTTTACACCCGGCCATCCTGATCATCATCTGTCTCAGATGATAAATCATCAACATCGTCTTGGTACATCCATGGTTTTATGTTATCTGCACTTGTGGACGTGCGTTTTGGCCCCTCGAAATCTGCAACTTTTTCTACATCATATCTGCCATTCTGTTTCACGTCGATAATTTTGTATGGGCCGATGTACTTATTGCTGAGCTTTTTTCCAGCTACAAATTGGGTCTTCTTAATTGCTACGATATCAAGTTTTTTATACCCAGCATGAGGTTTGCGTTTTTTGTCATAGCTCCTTTTATACTGTGCTTGTGCTTTTGCTATGGTCTCTTTCGCGTTTACTCGGACCTTTTGTCGTTCATCTGAAAATAAAGTTAAGATTTCTTCTTCAATCGCTCTTACCAAATCTGATTGTGCCTCGCTACGCATTTTTACTCCGAACAAAACTTCGAAGGGAGTGAACTTAGTTGATGCGTGGACATGCGCATTAATCGCTTTCTGTACCTGTCCTATATACTTGTACCATCTGCTTGGTTCGGTTGATGATAACTTTGCCAAAACCGATATGATGACTCTGTTTACTCGTTCAATTTGGCCATTGCCTCTTGGAACACCTACAGTCGTTTCGACATGCTCAACGTTATGTGTGCTGCAGAACTCTTTAAATGCCTTCGAAGTGAAAGCTGAACCCTTATCGCTAACGATCCTTTGTGGGTTGCCGAATATATCCACCCATGTTGTCAGGTATTTTACAACATCAGCACTGCTAAAACATCATTTCCATTCAACTGTTTATAAATTAACCCATCTTTTATAACAAAATCTCCGTATACGTTTTTCGTAAGAATTTCGGCTACTGCTTTTAAATGTTCGTCACTTTGTTGCGCTCGCAACAGCCTTGCTCTAATCTCTGATGAGATAAAATAAACAACAAAGTACTGCTGTCAGTTGTTCGTGCCCGATTTTAAACTCTGCGCCTTGCTTCAATAGCTGAGTTAATGGTTTTGCCATCAACGCATAATCTTGCACGAACTTTCGAAAGTACCCTATCAACCCCAAAAAAGCTTGCACACTTTTGATACTATTTGGTGTAGGAAAGTTTTTAACTGCTTTCAATTTCTCATGACCAGGCGATACTTTGCCATCTTGTATAATGTGCCCTAGAAAATTTATGCGACTCTGTAAGAATTGGCATTTTGACCACTTTATTTCTAGTCCATACAACTGCGCGCATTCAAGAACCTTTTGTACATTCGACAGGCACGATTCCGCACATTGCCCGAATACAACTGTATCATCAACGTACAGAGCTCCATTATACCTTCGTTACGTAAGTTCTGAAATATTATGTTGAGATATCGTCCGCAGGCGAATTGCAAAAGCCGAAAGGTGCTTTGTTAAATTCAAAAACGCCCTGCCTGGTGATAAAAGCGGTATACTTTTTACTTGCCTCCTCAACTGGCACATGAAAAAAACCGTTCTTCAAGTCCATAACCGTGAAAAACTTGGCACTTTGCATTTTCTCTAAAACATCTTCTACAATGGGCACTGGAAAACGATCTTTTAAAACTAGGCGATTAAGCTTTCTATAGTCGATGCACATCCTGAATGTGCCATCCTTCTTCTTTGCCAGCACCACTTTACTGACAACGTCAGACGTAGACTCACGAATTACACCTTCTCGTAGCCAGTCTTCAACTTGTTTTTTTACAACTGCGTTCTCCGCTGCTTATAGCCGGCTTGGATTTTCTCTAATGCAAATTTGCTCGCTACTAGGAACTATTTTCAGCTGGACAGGACATTCTATTTTGTGATTTTTTGGTGTATAATTTCGAATCATTTGATCAACAATTGTTCTATATTTGGGTGGAACATCGATTTCATCCAACCAATTAACATTAAAAACTGCTGCTGTATTAACCACTGCTGTCTTCTCGGTGAATGTGTACACAGAGTTAAAGTAAACTTTTCGATGAAATCAAAACCTATAAGCACATTGAACATCAAATTGTTGTCATCTACAACCAAAATATCGTTTTCTGTTTTTAAATCGTCTATTTCAATCATGGCTGTAAACATACCGCGAACACTTGTATTTTTGTTGCCTAAACCGAACAACTTCATGTCGCTTGATTTTAAAAAATAGTCGGCAAACATATTTTTATAAGTACTAAAGTTCATAAGTTTTGCCATCAACGCATAATCTTGCACGAACTTTCGAAAGTACCCTATCAACCCCAAAAAAGCTTGCACACTTTTGATATTATTTGGTGTAGGAAAGTTTTTAACTGCTTTCAATTTCTCATGACCAGGCGATACTTTGCCATCTTGTATAATGTGCCCTAGAAAATGTATGCGACTCTGTAAGAATTGGCATTTTGACCACCTTATTTCTAGTCCATACAACTGCGCGCATTCAAGAACCTTTTGTACATTCGACAGGCACGATTCCGCACATTGCCCGAATACAACTGTATCATCAACGTACAGCTCCATTATACCTTCGTTACGTAAGTTCTGAAATATTATGTTGAGATATCGTCCGCAGGCGAATTGCAAAAGCCGAAAGGTGCTTTATTAAATTCAAAAACGCCCTGCCTGGAGATAAAAGCGGTATACTTTTTACTTGCCTCCTCAACTGGCACATGAAAAAAACCGTTCTTCAAGTCCATAACCGTGAAAAACTTGGCACTTTGCATTTTCTCTAAAACATCTTCTACAATGGGCACTGGAAAACGATCTTTTAAAACTAGGCGATTAAGCTTTCTATAGTCGATGCACATCCTGAATGTGCCATCCTTCTTCTTTGCCAGCACCACTTTACTGACAACGTCAGACGTAAACTCACGAATTACACCTTCTCGTAGCCAGTCTTCAACTTGTTTTTTTACAACTGCGTTCTCCGCTGCTTATAGCCGGCTTGGATTTTCTCTAGTGCAAATTTGCTCGCTACTAGGAACTATTTTCAGCTGGACAGGACATTCTATTTTGTGAATTTTTGGTGTATAATTTCGAATCATTTGATCAACAATTGTTCTATATTTGGGTGGAACATCGATTTCATCCAACCAATTAACATTAAAAACTGCTGCTGTATTAACCACTGCTGTCTTCTCGATGAATGTGTACACAGAGTTAAAGTAAACTTTTCGATGAAATGAAAACCTATAAGCACATTGAACATCAAATTGTTGTCATCTACAACCAAAATATTGTGTTCTGTTTTTAAATCGTCTACTTCAATCATGGCTGTAAACATACCGCGAACACTTGTATTTTTGTTGCCTAAACCGAACAACTTCATGTCGCTTGATTTTAAAAAATAGTCGGCAAACATATTTTTATAAGTACTAAAGTTCATAAGCGTAACTTCAGCTCCAGTATCCACAAGACAATCCAACTCGTTCCCACCTATTTTCATTTGCTTGAGTCTCTTGGAAATAAGGTTGACGTTTTGCTTTGTGCAGTTTTTCGCAATGTGACCACTTCCATTGCATTTGAAACATTTCTTATTTCAACTCGTTTCGAAGTTTTAACCCTTCGACAATATATCGGGTGATTGACGTTTGGTCTACGTTGCCTATGGCAGCAAGCTTTCGCATATGTAAAACATATTCGTGCATACTCTCGGAATCTTTCTTTTTCCTACCTCTTAATTGCTGATGGATCTCAGCGCTGCTTAAATGTTTATCAAATTCTGCTATAAGCGCCTCGCGTAGAGTGTTATAATTTGCTATCGCAACTGTCTCTAGGAAGAGTTTCGCTGTGCCCTTCATTTTGTTTCGTGCGTTTATATACTTTTGTTTTTCGTTTAACTCATATGCTTCTGCATTTTCTTCGAAATTCTGTAGCCACAATTTTTCTGGCATACTAATTCCATCGTAGTCCGGCACGATTTTGGAAAAGCTCTCGATTGAAATGGAACTTTTTGCATTGCTGCAGAGCTTTTATGTTAATAAACGTAAAAGTTCGACATTTCCATTATCTTTTTCTGTATCAACTGCGGTTGAATCGTTATTAGGCATTTTGCTATTATTGATGTTTTTTTGGTCTAAGTTATTTTCACTTTCGCTTTCTGTTAGGACTTCTTGAGGTACTTCGTTATTAATAGTAATTAGACCACCTTTTTCTTCTTCGGTTTCACTCTCTGTTAAATTTTCACCACCTATTTCTGATATTATTCCCTTTCCAGATCTTAGTAGCATCATACGATACTGAACATTTTAAACTGTTATCTTTCTTTTGTATTAGTTCCGTTATGCGAAAAAATATTTTAATTGTGTGTAGGTTGAGCCCCCATGTAATAATAATTAGTAATAATTATTGTTTAAAGTTGTTTATTGATTAAATATTCAATGTTCGATGAATTCAATAAATTACAATTAATAGTTTGGTAGTGAAAATTAGATAATTAACTTGGATTTGAAAATATTCAACTTAATAGTTCAACTTAAATGACACGACTTGTAATACTTAACGAACGACGATTCTATCTTCGACTTTCAACTTCAACGACTGGATAACGACTTGACTTCTTGATTTCAATGACACCAATAACTGGAGTGCATGGCTATTATCCGAGTATTGCAGGGCTGCCACCCTTTTACATATATATATTTTTTTTGCGATTTCGGCCTCATTTTAACAACTAGAAGCTTCAAATTTCACCAAATGCTTACGTGTATAGCATATATTGATGCCTGAAAAAATCATTGAGATCGGTGGTATACAAAGTATATATCTCATACAACCGATTGTTCAGATAAGAAACTTTGCGCAATTTCTGCCCCGTTTTGACAGCTAGAAGCTTCAAATTTCACCAAATGCTTACGTATATAGCACATATTGTTGTCTGAAAAAAATCATAGAGATCGGTGGTATATATATTATATACATCATATAAACTGTCATTTTTGCTCCTTTTTTACGGATAGAAGCTTCAAAATTCATCAAATTTCATCAAATAGTTACGTTTACGTCATATATTGTTGAAATACGTGATTCGTAGTCATAGTTTTTACATGCATACCACAAAAAACGTGAAGCTTTGCATCCTCACACAAAGTACCTACTTATTTTTTATTTTATATTTATCTTAAAAATCCTTTAGATATGTTCAAATTTCACCAAATGTTTACGTGTATAGCATATATTGTTGTCTGAAAAAATCATACAGATCGGTGATATATATATGGTGGTATATATAGTATATATATAGTATATATATATATATATTCGCAATTTTAGCCCCATTTTAACAGCTAGAAGCTTCAAATTTCACCGAATGCTTACGTATATGGCATATATTGTTGTCTGAAAAAATCATAGAGATCGGTTGTATATATAGTATATATCTCATACAACCGATTTTTCAGATAAGAAACTTTTCGCAATTCCTACCCCATTTTAACAGCTATAAGCTTCAAATTTCACCGATTGCTTACGTATATAGTATATATTGTTGTGTCAAAAAATCATAGAGATCGGTGATATATATAATATGTATATGATGGTATATATAATATATATATAGTATATATATATTTTTTTGCGATTTCGGCCCCATTTTAACAGCTATAAGCTTCAAATTTCACCAAATTCTTACGTGTATAGCATATATTGATGTCTGAAAAAATCATTGAGATCGGTGGTATACATAGTATATATCTCATACAACCGATTGTTCAGATAAGAAACTTTGCGCAATTTCTGCCCCGTTTTAACAGCTAGAAGCTTCAAATTTCACCAAATGCTTACGCATATAGCATATATTGTTGTCTGAAAAAATCATAGAGATCGGTGGTATATATATTATATACTCCATATAAACCGTATTTTTTTGCCCCTTTTTTACGGCTAGAAGCTTCAAAATTCATAAAATTTCATCAAATAGTTACGTTTACGTCATATATTGTTGAAATACGTGATTCGTAGTCATACTTTTTACACGCAGACCACAAAAAACCTGAAACTTTGCATCCTCACACAAAGTACCTACCTATTTTTAAACCTTTCATGAAAATAAAATGGTATATTAATTTCGTCACTCAATCCAAAATTGTAAGTCCTTAAAGGAAAATAGATAGACCCACCATTAAGTATACCGAAATAATCAGGTTGAAGAGCTGAGTTGATTTAGCCATGTCCGTCTGTCTGTTTGTATGCAAACTAGTCTCTCAGTTTTTGAGATATCTTGATAAAATTTGGTGAGCGGGTGTATTTGGGTGTCCGATTAGACATTTGTCGGAACCGGCCGGGTCGGACCACTATAGCATATATCCTCTATACAACCGATTTTTCAGAAAAAGAGGATTTTTGTAATATCTTACTCAATTTAACAGATTGAAGCTTCAAACTTTACCATATACTTTCGTATATTGCACACATTGTTGCCTGAAAAAATTGATGAGATCGGTCGTATATATAGTATATATCCCCACACAACCGATTGTTCAGATAAGAAACTTTTCGTAATTACTGCCCTATTTTAAGAGCTAGAGGCTTCAAATTTCAACGAATGCTTACGTATATAGCATATATTGTTGTCTGAAAAAATCATACAGATCGGTGGTATATATAGTATATATATGGTGGTATATATAGTATATATATATAGTATATATATATATATTTTCGCAATTTTAGCCCCATTTTAACAGCTAGAAGCTTCAAATTTCACCGAATGCTTACGTATATGGCATATATTGTTGTCTGAAAAAATCATAGAGATCGGTTGTATATATAGTATATATCTCATACAATCTATTTTTCAGATAAGAAACTTTTCGCAATTTCTACCCCATTTTAACAGCTATAAGCTTCAAATTTCACCGATTGCTTACGTATATAGTATATATTGTTGTGTCAAAAAATCATAGAGATCGGTGATATATATAATATGTATATGATGGTATATATAATATATATATATAGTATATATATATTTTTTTTTGCGATTTCGGCCCCATTTTAACAGCTAGAAGCTTCAAATTTCACCAAATGCTTACATGTATAGCATATATTGATGTCTGAAAAATCATTGAGATCGGTGGTATACATAGTATATATCTCATACAACCAATTGTTCAGATAAGAAACTTTGCGCAATTTCTGCCCCGTTTTAACAGCTAGAAGCTTCAAATTTCACCAAATGCTTACGCATATAGCATATACTGTTGTCTGAAAAAATCATAGAGATCGGTGGTATATATAGTATATATCTCATACTACCGATTGTTCAGATAAGAAACTTTGCGCAATTTCTGCCCATTTTAACAGCTAGAAGCTTCAAATTTCACCAAATGCTTGCGTATGTAGCATATATTGTTGTCTGAAAAAATCATAGAGATCGGTGGTACATATATTATATACTTCATATAAACTGTCATTTTTGCCCCTTTTTACGGATAGAAGCCTCAGAATTCATCAAATTTCATCAAATTGTTACGTTTACGTCATACATTTTTGAAATACGTGATTCGTAGTCATGGTTTTTACATGCATACCACAAAAAACGTGAAGCTTTGCTTCCTCACACAAAGTACCTACCTATTTTTTATTTTATATTTATCTTAAAAATCGTTTAGATATGTTCAAATTTCACCAAATGTTTACGTGTATAGCATATATTGTTGTCTGAAAAAATCATAGAGACCGGTGGTATATCTAATCTCATACAACCGATTGTTTAGATAAGAAACTTTGCGCAATTTCTTCCCCATTTTAACAGCTAGAAGCTTCAAATTTCACCAAATGCTTACGTGTATAGTATACATTGTTGTCTGAAAAATCATTGAGATCGGTGGTATATATAGCATATAATATCTCATACTACCGATTGTTCAGATAAGAAACTTTGCGCAATTTCTGCCCCATTTTAACAGCTAGAAGCTTCAAATTTCACCAAATGCTTGCGTATGTAGCATACATTGTTGTCTGAAAAATCATTGAGATCGGTGGTATATATAGTATATATCTCATACTACCGATTGTTCAGATAAGAAACTTTGCGCAATTTCTGCCCCATTTTAACAGCTAGAAGCTTCAAATTTCACCAAATGCTTACGTGTATAGTATACATTGTTGTCTGAAAAATCATTGAGATCGGTGGTATATATAGTATATATCTCATACTACCGATTGTTCAGATAAGAAACTTTGCGCAATTTCTGCCCCATTTTAACAGCTAGAAGCTTCAAATTTCACCAAATGCTTGCGTATGTAGCATATATTGTTGTCTGAAAAAATCATAGAGATCGGTGGTACATATATTATATACTCCATATAAACTGTATTTTTTTGCCCCTTTTTACGGCTAGAAGCTTCAAAATTCATAAAATTTCATCAAATAGTTACGTTACCGTCATATATTGTTGAAATACGTGATTCGTAGTCATAGTTTTTACACGCAGACCACAAAAAACCTGAAACTTTGCATCCTCACACAAAGTACCTACCTATTTTTAAACCTTTCATGAAAATAAAATGGTATATTAATTTCGTCACGAAACCCAAAATTGTAAGTCCTTAAAGGAAAATAGATGGACCCACCATTAAGTATAGCGAAATTATCAGGTTGAAGAGCTGAGTTGATTTAGCCATGTCCGTCTATCCGTCTGTCTGTTTGTATGCAAACTAGTCCCTCAGTTTTTGAGATATCTTGATAAAATTTGGTGAGCGGGTGTATTTGGGTGTCCGATTAGACATTTGTCGGAACCGGCCGGATAGGACCACTATAGCATATATCCTCCATACAACCGATTTTTCAGAAAAAGAGGATTTTTGTAATATCATACTCAATTTAACAGATTGAAGCTTCAAACTTCACCATATACTTTCGTATATCGCACATATTGTTGCCTGAAAAAATTGATGAGAACGGTCGTATATATAGTATATATCCCCCACAACCGATTGTTCAGATATGAAACTTTTCGTAATTACTGCCCTATTTTAAGAGCTAGAAGCTTCAAATTTCAACGAATGCTTACGTATATAGCATATATTGTTGTCTGAAAAAATCATACAGATCGGTGGTATATAGTATATATATGGTGGTATATATAGTATATATATATAGTATATATATATTTTCGCAATTTTAGCCCCATTTTAACAGCTAGAAGCTTCAAATTTCACCGAATGCTTACGTATATGGCATATATTGTTGTCTGAAAAAATCATACAGATCGGTGGTATATATATTATATACTTCATATAAACTGTCATTTTTGCTCCTCTTTTACGGATAGAAGCTTCAAAATTCATCAAATATCATCAAATAGTTACGCTTACGTCATATATTTTTGAAATACGTGATTCGTAGTCATATTTTTTACCAGGCATGCTTAATCAACGAACCGATATCATTACGTTACGATAATCAACGTTAATAAACGAAACGAAATGACTTTGCTTCGTTTATTAACGTTAGTTATCGTAACGAAATGAAATCGGTTCGTTGGTTAAGCATGCCTGGTTTTTACATGCATACCACAAAAAAACGTGAAGCTTTGCATCCTCACACAAAGTACCTACCTATTTTTATACCTTTCATGAAAATGAAATGGTATATTAATTTCGTCACGAAACCCAGAATTGTAAGTCCTTAAAGGAAAATAGATAGACCCACCATTAAGTATACCGAAATAATCAGGTTGAAGAGCTGAGTTGATTAGCCATGTCCGTCTGTCTGTTTGTATGCAAACTAGTCCCTCAGTTTTTGAGATATCTTGATAAAATTTGGTGAGCGGGTGTATTTGGGTGTCCGATTAGACGTTTGTCATAACCGGCCGGATCGGACCACTATAGCATATATCCTCCATACAACCGATTTTTCAGAAAAAGAGGATGTCTGTAATATCTTACCAATTTAAGAGATTGAAGCTTCAAACTTCACCATATACTTTCGTATATTGCACATATTGTTGCCTGAAAAAATTGATGAGATCGGTCGTATATATAGTATATATCCCCCACAACCGATTGTTCAGATAAGAAACTTTTCGTACTTACTGCCCTATTTTAAGAGCTAGAGGCTTCGAGTTTGAACGAACGCTTACGTATATAGCATATATTGTTGTCTGAAAAAATCATACAGATCGGTGGTATATATAGTATATATGGTGGTATATATTGTATATATATATAGTATATATAAATATTTTCACAATTTTAGCCCCATTTTAACAGCTAGAAGCTTCAAATTTCACCGAATGCTTACGTATATGGCATATATTGTTGTATGAAAAAATAATAGAGATCGGTTGTATATATAGTAATCTCATACAACCGATTCTTCAGATAAGAAACTTTTCGCAATTTCTACCCCATTTTAACAGCTATAAGCTTAAAATTTCACCGATTGCTTATGTATATAGTATATATTGTTGTGTCAAAAAATCGTAGAGATCGGTGATATATATAATATGTATATGATGGTATATATAATATATATATATAGTATATATATATATTTTTTTTTTTGTGATTTCGGCCCCATTTTAACAGCTAGAAGCTTCAAATTTCACCAAATGCTTACGTGTATAGCATATATTGATGTCTGAAAAAATCATTGAGATCGGTGGTATACATAGTATATATCTCATACAACCGATTGTTCAGATAAGAAACTTTGCGCAATTTCTGCCCTGTTTTAACAGCTAGAAGCTTCAAATTTCACCAAATGCTTACGTATATAGCATATATTGTTGTGTGAAAAAATCATAGAGATCGGTGGTATATATATTTTATACTTCATATAAAGTGTCAGTTTTGCCCCTTTTTTACGGACAGAAGCTTCAAAATTCATCAAATAGTTACGTTTACGTCATACATTTTTGAAATACGTGATTCGTAGTCATAGTTTTTACATGCATACCACAAAAAACGTGAAGCTTTGCATCCTCACACAAAGTACCTACCTATTTTTTATTTTATATTTATCTTAAAAATCGTTTAGATATGTTCAAATTTCACCAAATGTTTACGTGTATAGCATATATTGTTGTCTGAAAAAATCATAGAGACCGGTGGTATATATAATCTCATACAACCGATTGTTCAGATAAGAAACTTTGCGCAATTTCTGCCCCATTTTAACAGCTAGAAGCTTCAAATTTCACCAAATGCTTACGAGTATAGTATACATTGTTGTCTGAAAAATCATTGAGATCGGTGGTATATATAGTATATATCTCATACTACCGATTGTTCAGATAAGAAACTTTGCGCAATTTCTGCCCCGTTTTAACAGCTAGAAGCTTCAAATTTCACTAAATGCTTACGCATATAGCATATATTGTTGTCTGAAAAAATCATAGAGATCGGTGGTACATATATTATATACCCCATATAAACTGTATTTGTTTGCCCCTTTTTTACGGCTAGAAGCTTCAAAATTCATAAAATTTCATCAAATAGTTACGTTTACGTCATATATTGTTGAAATACGTGATTCGTAGTCATAGTTTTTACACGCAGACCACAAAAAACCTGAAACTTTGCATCCTCACACAAAGTACTTACCTATTTTTTATTTTATATTTATCTTAAAAATCGTTTAGGTATGTAGATCTGTTCACTATATATTTCTTATCTTATACATCCGATTATTCGGAGATTACGAACGGGATAAGATTATTGTTCAGCCCCATTCATGAAAGGTATGAAGTCTTCGGCACAGCCGAAGACAGTCCCGTCCTTACTTTTTTATTTTATATTTATCTTAAAAATCGTTTATATATGTAGATCTGTTCACTATATATTTCTTATCTTATACATCCGATTATTCGGAGATTACGAACGGGATAAGATTATTGTTCAGCCCCATTCATGAAAGGTATGAAGTCTTCGGCACAGCCGAAGACAGTCCCGTCCTTACTTGTTTTCTTGTGTAAAAAATATACTTACATATGTGCAAGTGAAAAACTAAAAACTAAACAGAAATTGGTTTATTAGTGCTAATAGCGATATTTTAATTTGTCACATACACAAGTGCACAAGTGAGAGATAAATACGATCGCCCGCAGTAAAGTGTTCGCGACTTTCTCAGCCAATTTTCGGCAAAAAAGTAAAGTGAATTGTTTTTACTTTTCGGTTTGAAAAATAATTAAGTTGATAATAAAATCGATCGTATTTATCTGTTCTGGCAGTGTATTTTAATTATTTCCACGTTTATTTGAAGTTGGATATTCAAATCGTTGAATATCATAAATAAGTGAATAAAACTTTGTATTGTTTTTCTTATGCGCACAGGTGCAATCGGTAATAATTTGTTAATTCGGTTTCGTTCACTCTCTGAGTTCTCGCTGTTTATCCACTAATACAAATTTACGTTTAGTGGAAATTAATAATCTTTTTCGAGTCTCGAAATCACTGGTTTGTTTTCTCCTACTCGCAAAATAAACAAAATCCATATTTAAATTTTCACGACTACGTAAATTTAATTTAATTTAAATTTCAGTATTTAACTTAATATTCAATAAGCATTTGGCTATCGGTCATTTGTTTACTTTGTATAGTTAACAAAATCATTTGATTTAAATATTTGCGTACATACATACGTAAGTACAATATTTCAACCACCATTTCCATTGCCTTTGTTATTTTCTCGCTCTTTAATTTTGTTAGCGCGGGTGGTTACTTGTGTACATATACATACAACATACAAGGCACATTTGTAGGAACATACAGCCCAGTAGGAAATTTTTACTTATATGAGTTTGCCGGGGATTGCCCGTATCGCTTTAAATGTATAAAAACATTTATTTCAAGCAATTTTTAATTTTATAATTTATTTAATAATTTGGGAAAAATTTAAACAACGTGACTGTTCGAGCGCAAGGTTTTTCGTAATAAAATAATATAATTTGCCACATGGTATAATCGCTACAATTTTCACACTTTAATGTCGTCGCTATTGTCACACCCATTTTCATCGTTGGTCGACCATCTACACCATCACCTACAAATTCTCGCATACTCGTTATTATCTCGCACTCGCTCTCTTGGAATGGAGTTCCAATTGCACTCTTTCATCGCCACCGTCAAATGCACCCACACGCGTGACATCCACCTCGCCTCCACATAAAAAATAAAAATCATGCCATTTGGGCCCAACAACAATCACTTACATTTACTAATAATGTCCCGCTAGGTCAACTTGAAAGTTATAGCTGGCTACGTTTCTACATATGTACATGCATACGTACATACACACAAGTGTACAAACAACTAACTTCTTCCTACTCACATTCTTTACCTTTTGTAACAATTACAGTCCAACTCTTGATATGATCACACGTATATAACCGTGGTTTTAAGTAATAAACATTTTCAATATTGCAAATGAAAGGTCGTTCTTTTCATTTCATCGAAGGGCATTAAAAAAGGCTTTTGTGCCCCACCAAAAAGGTCCTTCGAGCCGGATACTAAATACCGGCTCATCATTGAAAATAAAGTTTTAACAATGTCGGAACACGGAGATGGAGATGACGAATCAACGCCACCACGGCCAGCTGTGTCGAACAACATCCGCGTTAAGGTTCGCCAGCGAGAACTTATGTTGGAACGCATGGAAAATTCTCGAGCGAATTTAGCGGAGTTAAATACAATGCCTGAGTCGATGCTCAAGGTCAAACTCGAAATTTTACAGCGCCAACTTGATAATTTCGAAGCGATTCAGTCTCACTTAGAAGAACTGGATGAATCCGAGTTAGAAGGTGCGCATCGCAACACGTGCGAAACAGCGTATTTTGTTGTTAAATCAGCCATTATGGAACGGCTCGCTCTTCTTCGTGCTGCTGAACCTGAAACATTAAGTAGCACCCGTATCTTACCGTCAACATCACATTCAAAGTCCCATCTACCAAAGCTGCAATTACCAAAATTTTCTGGCTTACATGCAGACTGGTTAGACTTTTTCGATATGTTTTCAGTACTCGTTCACACCAATAATGAATTATCAGAGATCGAAAAATTTCAATATCTTCGATCATGCTTAACCGATAAGGCGGCCCGTCTGGTGCAGGCCTTGGAGGTTACAGCCGTCAATTATCGCAAGGCTAGCGAGCTACTCACTGCACGGTATGACAACAAACGTTTAATATTTCAATCACATTTGAGGAGAATTTTCGAAATTCAACGTGTTACGAAGCCATCATCCTCCACTCTTCGAGAATTTATCGATACTGTCAACGGCAGCCTACGTGCAATGCAATCATTAGCATCAACCCCACAGATAGCGGATGGCATAGTTCTATATATGCTTACGGCCAAGCTTGACGAAACCACTCAAACCAAGTGGGAAGACGAAGTTGCTACAAAATGGAGCAATACAACTGCGTCATTTAAAATGCCTTCTTGGGACGATCTAGCTAGATTTCTAGAGCGTCGCTGTCAGAGTTTCAATATCATCGAAGCCAGCCGAACTCCCTCACATACATCAGCAAAGGGAACACCTTTATCGTCTTCAAGAAATCAACAAGCACTGAAATCACACACCAGTCTTATATCAAGTCAACCCAACAAGTGCAACCTGTGCGACGAGCAAACGAGTCACAACGCGTTTAACTGCAGCAAATTCATGGCGCTCGATCATATGGCGCGTTTCTTACTTGCGAAGCGAAAGCATCTCTGTCTAAATTGCTTGGGCGCAAACCACTCCTCAAGCAACTGTCCATCCTCCAAAAGATGTCAATACTGTAAGGTCAGTCACCACACACTGTTGCATCGTCACCTACCAACAAACGAAGTGACGAATCCATCTGCAACTACCCTTCACATTCACAACTTTAATAGCGACGTTATTCTGGCCACAGCTTTAGTTCAGCTGAACAACTTGCACTATACTACTGTAACTGCGCGAGCACTGCTTGATTCAGCCTCTCAGCTAAATTTCCTGACAGAGCACATGGCTCAAATACTCAAGCTTCCCCGCACCAAAGCAAATCTGGAAATAAGTGGAATTGGTACTGTTTGTACAAGGGCGCACAACATCGTAACATTTAAATTTGAATCATTGCATTCTGGTTTTTCTGCAATATTAGAGGCCGTGGTCTTGCCATCTATTTCGTCAAACCAGCCACAACAGCGCTTTAATATTAACACATGGGAGATTCCCAAAAATATCAATCTTGCGGACCCCCAATTTAATAATCCTGGACCCATTGACATTCTTATTGGAGCTGGCTTGTTTTATGACATGCTCTCTGTGGGCCAAATAAAACTAAGTAATCAGATGCCGACGCTACAGAAAACGCAGCTGGGTTGGATTGTAGCTGGAGCCATAACACATTCATCGTCGTCCGCACCTTCAAAGGCGTCATCATCGTCAGCCATGTCATTATGCATGCCAGTGACAGTCACATCATCTTCGTTAACAGCTTCATCGTCGTTAGTTTCACCGTCTCCATCAAATACAACAAGCTCTACCTCGTTCATTGTTCCTACGCAACCTACATTAGACGCTCTTTTAGAAAGGTTTTGGAAATTGGAAGACAAATATAATAATAAATTAACAACGCCCACCATTGAGGAGCAAGAGTGCGAAAACTACTTCACGAAAACAACAACACGATGTCTCGACACGAACAAATTTATTGTGCGTCTTCCTTTTTCCATGAGCCCTAGTAATTTAGGGCCATCTTACGACATCGCTCATCGTCGATTTCTGTCGGTGGAAAAACGAATGTTGACAAATAGTCCGTTTGAGGTTGAATATAAGAAATTCATGCAAGAGTACATCGATTTAGGGCATATGGTCGCGGTCTCATCCAACGATGCGGCAATTAAGGTAGGTGCGTACATCCCTCACCACTGCGTTAGCAAAGAAGACAGTTCAACTACAAGGTTGCGTGTAGTGTTCGACGCCTCTTGCCGTACAGCAAACGGAGTCGCTCTCAATCAAATTCTGCGAGTAGGCCCAACAATACAAGACAGTATATTTACAGTTCTGCTTCGCTTCCGCACACATCGTTATGTTTTTATGGCCGACATTACTAAAATGTATCGGCAAATTATTGTTGATGAAAGAGATGCGAAGTGGCAATGCATACTATGGCGAAACTCTTCGACTGAACCAGTAACCACCTATCAGCTGAAAACGGTAACATACGGGACCAGCTGTGCTCCCTTTTTGGCAGTGAGATGTCTCCAACAATTGGCCTTTGACAATATGTCAACCCACCCAATTGGAGCGGCTGTAACGCTTCGGGACTTTTATGTACACAATCTGATGACAGGAGGTGCCACCATCGAAGAAGTCAAAACTGTAAAGCGAGAAGTCATCGATTTACTTGCGAAGGGTGGATGTCCTCTTCGAAAATTTGCAGCAAATCATCAGAGCATTATCGACGACATACTAGACACCGACAAGGAGCCAGTAATAGAAGTTGATAATATAGACTACATTAAAACCTTAGGATTAAGGTGGTCGCCCACGACTGATTGCTTCTTTTTCTCATATACACCTCATAAGCGCGCTTCGAAGGCCAGTAAGCGCACGATACTATCGCAAATAGCCAGCTTCTTCGACCCACTGGGCCTCATAAACCCCATCATCGTCCCTTGTAAAATCATGATGCAGGATTTGTGGAAATTGCGTCTAACTTGGGACGAAAGTGTACCTTTGACCGTCCAAACACAATGGGAAGATATATGTAATCAACTCACCTTCATCGAAAAAATCCATGTACCAAGGTTCGTACCCTTGGATTCTAATACTGTTTTACATGCCTTTGCAGATGCGAGCATCAAGGCCTACGGGGCTTGTATCTATGCTGTATCTAACGCTTATGGATCCACACAATCATCCCTAATAGCTGCCAAGTCAAGAGTGGCGCCCACCAAGGAGACAACCTTGCCAAAATTAGAGTTATGTGCGGCGCTCCTTTTAGCAGAACAACTGGAATCATTGGTAACCACTCTCAATGTAACCGCATGCAACGTTTACTGCTGGTCTGATTCCACCATAGTTCTATGGTGGCTACAGGGTGAACCATCGCGTAACCAAGATCCAGCAGCTCACTTCAAATTATACGTGGCGTCATGTATCCTCTTCCGAAAATCCCGCTGACTTGGTTTCGCGAGGGGTCACAGTGAACAATCTTATAAACAATCAGTTTTGGTTTCACGGACCTAAATTTATTCAACTACAAGAACAGCAGTGGCCGTTTAGTCCACTGAAGGCTATCATCAACATGCCAGAAGAACGAAAGAAACATCACACACTTGTAGTAACGCCAGCTGAAGATATCATCGCTGATCACAAGTTCGTTAATAATTATTTCAAGCTTCTTCGAGTATTCGCTTACGTAAAACGGTTCATCAACAAACTTCGAAAAATTCCAGTTGGGTCTGGCCCAATCACTACACCAGAACTGGAAGGTGCCTTAATGTCAATTCTTCGCTACATGCAGCATCGTTCTTTTCCTAACGAATACAAAGCGCTGCAGAAAGGGAGCATAAGTCCGCGTTCTAGTTTAAAGCAACTTTCACCATTTCTACACAACCATATAATTCGTGTTGGGGGGAGAATTTCCAATTCTTCGCTTTCATTCAATTCTAAGCACCCCATTGTACTACCAAAGTCACATCCATTCACTCGCACCATCGTCGAACACCTTCATCGTCGTAATTTACATGCTGGGTGCCAAACGTTACTCAGCATTATAAGAGAAAATTACTGGATCATAAACGCTCGGAGCGTAATAAGGCGCGTAGTACACCACTGCATTTTATACTACCGCAATAAGCCAAATCTTCAGGAACAAGTAATGGGAGCACTTCCACGAGAGAGAGTTGAACAATCATATCCATTTGCAATAACAGGGATTGATTATTGCGGCCCATTCCTCATCACACAGCAAATACGAGGTAAGGCTCCCGTTAAGGTATACATCGCTGTGTTCATATGTTTTACAACAAAGGCAGTGCACATGGAGCTAGTTCCTGACTTGACAACCATGGCATTCATAGCTGCTTTAAAACGCTTTATCGCCCGTCGTGGCAAATGCCATACTATTTTTTCCGATAATGCCACAAACTTCGTAGGGGCGAATCGTGAACTTAGCGAAATGCTGGCATCGTTCAAATCGCAACAGCACATCAATACAGTTGATGACTTCATGGTTAAAGAAGGAATAAGCTGGAGGTTTATTCCCCCCCGCTCACCGCATTTCGGAGGGCTATGGGAAAGTGCTGTGAAGCAGGCAAAATTCTACCTACGGCGTACCGTCGGAACAAATATTTTAAACTACGATGAGCTAAATACGGTTTGCTGTCAAGCCGAAGCTATGATCAACAGTAGGCCTCTCACGCCATTGTCAACTAGCCCAGATGATCTTCGTGCCTTAACTCCAGCACATTTCTTGGTTGGTCGAAGTCTTACCGCTATCCCAGAGCCATCATTATTACACATTAATATGGGCAAACTAAAAAGGTATCAAGTTGTTCAGGCCTTACAGCAACAATTTTGTAGGCGATGGCAAGCTGAATATTTAAAGGAGCTGCAAGTGCGAACGAAATGGCAAACAGTTCGAACCAACTTAAGAAAAAATGATTTGGTTCTAATTAAGGATGAGAACACCCCACCATTAAAATGGCCATTGGGGCGCGTCATCGATACCATTGCAGGTGATGACGGAATGGTAAGAGTCGTTGTAATAAAGACTGCAGATGGAACTCACAAGCGCGCTATTTCCAAGATTTGTAAGCTGCCAATTGAATCCCCATCAGAACAGGACTAATCTGTTGAAAGCAATACTTTCAAGGGGGGGGAGGATGTTCGAGCGCAAGGTTTTTCGTAATAAAATAATATAATTTGCCACATGGTATAATCGCTACAATTTTCACACTTTAATGTCGTCGCTATTGTCACACCCATTTTCATCGTTGGTCGACCATCTACACCATCACCTACAAATTCTCGCATACTCGTTATTATCTCGCACTCGCTCTCTTGGAATGGAGTTCCAATTGCACTCTTTCATCGCCACCGTCAAATGCACCCACAGCACCCTCTTGCGCGTGACATCCACCTCGCCTCCACATAAAAAATAAAAATCATGCCATTTGGGCCCAACAACAATCACTTACATTTACTAATAATGTCCCGCTAGGTCAACTTGAAAGTTATAGCTGGCTACGTTTCTACATATGTACATGCATACGTACATACACACAAGTGTACAAACAACTAACTTCTTCCTACTCACATTCTTTACCTTTTGTAACAATTACAGTCCAACTCTTGATATGATCACACGTATATAACCGTGGTTTTAAGTAATAAACATTTTCAATATTGCAAATGAAAGGTCGTTCTTTTCATTTCATCGAAGGGCATTAAAAAAGGCTTTTGTGCCCCACCAGTGACATCAGGACGGACAAGGCGACAGCTGTTTCGATTATACCTTGTAAATCTCTTCAAATCCTTCTCTCCCGGGAGTGGGAGTCGAACCCGCACTCCTACGATAGTTGAAATGGTTATAAACGCATTCAGCTACGTCATGCCTTAGTTGTTGTAAAGTTTTTCCCAATTGCCTTGTTACGCATATATTATCTTTCACACATCACATAATTCGTATGTAGTGCAATTGGGAAAAACTTTACAACAACTAAGGCATGACGTAGCTGAATGCGTTTATAACCATTTCAACTATCGCCGGAGTGCGGGTTCGACTCCCACTCCCGGGAGAAAAGGCTTTGAAGAGATTTACAAGGTATAATCGAAACAGCTGTCGCCTTGTCCGTCCTGATGTCACGTTGTTTAAATTTTTCCCAAATTATTAAATAAATTATAAAATTAAAAATTGCTTGAAATAAATGTTTTCATACATTTAAAGCGATACGGGCAATCCCCGGCAAACTCATATAAGTAGACAACATTTGGTTAATTCGTTGTAGTTCTATAAATAGAACAAAAAACAACATCAAAATACCAAGTTTCTCTGAAAACCGCCTTACAAACATGCATAACTTTAACATTAATTTCTGGACTTTTCCGATACTATTTCGGGATCATTTTGGGACTCCTCCAAGCTCATTTCCGGATGGTTTTCGGGACCCCGTCAGGGTCATTTCGGGACTTCTTCGGGACTATTTCGGGATCATTTCTGGATGCTTTCGGGATATGTCAGGAATTCCGTCGGGGTCATTTCGGTACTATACGGGATAACGTCAAAATGATTTTCGGGATTCGTCCGGGATTCCGTCGGAGTTATTTCGGGACTTTTCCGGTATCATTTGGGGATCCCTGCAGAGTCATTTCTGGATGGTTTTCCGGATCCCATCAGGGTCATTTCGGGATTATTTCGAGATCATTTGGAGACCCTTCCGTCATTATTTCGGGATCCATACGGAATCCCGTCAGAGTACTTTCGGGACTTTTTCAGGGCTATATCGGGTTCCGTCAAAAACGTTTCGGGAATTTTTTGGGAGTAGTTCGGGATCATTTGAGGATACTTGAGGGATAATTTCTGGATGGTTTTCGGGATCCCTTTAGGATCACTTTGGCCCCTACGGGATAATTTCTGGGTAATTTTCGGGATCTGTCCGGGATCCCGTCGGAGTTATTTCGGGATTATTTCGGAATCATTTTGGGACCCTTCCGGGATCAATTCTGGATGGTTTTCGGGATCAGTCCGGGATCCCGTCAAGGTCATTTCGGGACTTTTTCGGGACTATTTCGGAATCATTTTGGGACCCCTCCTGGTTAATTTCTGGATGATTTTCGGGATTTGTCCGGGATCCCGTCGGCATCATTTCGTTACTATTTTGGTATCATTTTGGAACCCTTCCGGGATCATGTTAGGTCTCTTCGCAACCGGTAGTTCAGCACACATGCCTTTTTAAATTATGAGCTTTTATGGCCATGGATTTCCTGCAAATTATTCGTAATTAAAATTTGGTATGTTTTATCTTTAATATCTAACACAGCTTTTCGTTCTATTTTTGAGTTTTTTAAATGAATACTGTAACGAACTGTTATAACTATAATTATACTTTTTGTAATATTTTAACCTACTAAATACCCGAAAAAGCAACACTATTTTCATCTAAAAAATTCTCCAATTTTCGGGATCTGTCCGGGATCCCGTCGGAGTTATTTCGGGATTATTTCGGAATCATTTTGGGACCCTTCCGGGATCAATTCTGGATGGTTTTCGGGATCAGTCCGGGATCCCGTCAAGGTCATTTCGGGACTTTTTCGGGACTATTTCGGAATCATTTTGGGACCCCTCCTGGTTAATTTCTGGATGATTTTCGGGATTTGTCCGGGATCCCGTCGGCATCATTTCGTTACTATTTTGGTATCATTTTGGAACCCTTCCGGGATCATGTTAGGTCTCTTCGCAACCGGTAGTTCAGCACACATGCCTTTTTAAATTATGAGCTTTTATGGCCATGGATTTCCTGCAAATTATTCGTAATTAAAATTTGGTATGTTTTATCTTTAATATCTAACACAGCTTTTCGTTCTATTTTTGAGTTTTTTAAATGAATACTGTAACGAACTGTTATAACTATAATTATACTTTTTGTAATATTTTAACCTACTAAATACCCGAAAAAGCAACACTATTTTCATCTAAAAAATTCTCTAATTGTAGTTTCACTCCTTTGTTCTATGAGTAGCAGTTCTTTCGCTCCTGTCATATCAATTAATTTAACTTAAAAACAAAATGTATTTTTTTTAACCCAGATAGTACCAATGTACTAAATATAGTACACCTAGATCATGTCGCGTCATGCTCGCATTTGAACTTTCTCGTTAGGGCGCAATGCAACAAAATGTTCACTATGCTTGTAGCAGCCGTTAGACATACATCGCACGTTGGTGGAAGAGTTAAGATTTCGTGTTTTTTCTTGTCGAAGTTTGACAAAATTGCAAAATGGAAAATTGCCATATACGGTTCGAAAGGTAAGGCAATATAAAATATTATATAAGATAAAAATGAAAAAATGTATAGGTAGGTTGAAGAAAGATATCCAATAATTCAGTACAATATGAAAAACTTAGGTTTTTTTAAAAAATGTTATCTATTTCGGCTAAACAAACTAGGGTGTACTATATTTAGTACATTGGGACTATATGCGTTGTGTTTGTCATTATTTCATAGGGGTGTTTCACTTAACGAAGTACTTGCTATTTTGGAGGATGACGATGATAATGGGAATATAGTTGAAGAAATTTGTATTTTGCCACCAATTGATGCAGCGGATGAATTGACAGATGAAGACTCCGGGGACGAGGACTATCTGCAGATAGATAACCTTCCAGCTTCTCAACTGCGGGCTCCAGCAGAAGTTGTATTTGAAGGAAGAAATGCCGAGCATACTTCATCAGATGATTCCGTTGACGACTTGCCATTGAGCGAGCTAGCAAAAAAGCAGAATCTTCGAAAACGTATGGCAAAAAAACAAAAGAGATATAACTGGGTAAAGGAGGACTTAGAATTTTCTGTTACGGATTTCGAGGGACCTCCATTCTCAATGGAATCGAAAAATCCTCTAGAGCTCTTTTTTAAGTTTTTTGATGATGAAGTAATAGAGCTAATTCTGACTGAAACTAAAAACTATGCCCAACAAAAAAATGCAAACTTGAAAAGCGCGAAATTTTAGCATTCATAGGAGTTTTGATATTGAGCGGATACGTACAGGTTCCAAAAAAAAAAATGTACTGGGAACGCGAAAAAGATTGCCACAATGACCTGATCTCAGATGCAATAACCAGAAACCGATTCTATATGATCTTTTCCAATTTTCATGTCTGCAATAATCAACATTTGGATACTGATGACAAGTTTGCAAAGGTAAGGCCTCTTTTCGATGTAATAAATAAGAAATTCATAGAGTATGCACCATTAGAGGAAATGCATTCAATTGATGAGGCCATGGTACCATATTATGGCCGTCATGGTTGTAAACAGTACATCCATGGAAAACCGATTCGATACGGCTATAAGTTGTGGGTAGGTGCTACCCGGTTAGGTTACTTGAATTGGTTTGAACCATATCAGGGGGCATCAACAAACATAAGCAAAAGGTATGAGGATTTTGGTGTTGGAGGTGGAGTTGTACTGGAGTACGCACAAGCCTTAAGTGACAACTGGCCAGATCGGAAGTTCCATCTATTTTTCGATAACTAGTACAGTTCCTTTGATCGAAAAACTCACTGAGTGGAACTTATACTCAACCGGAACAATAAGGGAAAACAGACTAAAAGATGCATCTCTGTTGAACTCAAAAATCATGAAAAAGGATGATCGAGGATCCTACGACTACGCAAAAATCTCTGACGAAAATATAATAGCAGTGAAGTGGCATGATAACAATGTAGTTTGCCTTATATCAAACTTTGCTGGAGTACAACCGGTTCATACAGTAAACCGTTACTCACGACGGCAAAAAAAAAATATTAGGGTGGAGCAACCGCATCTCATAAATATGTACAATGCCAATATGGGTGGAGCAGATCGTTCCGATCAAAATATCAACCTATATAGAGTTTCAATCAGAGGAAAAAAGTGGTATCATTGTTTATTGACCCACTGTATTGACATGGCTGTGCAAAATGCATGGCAATTGCATCGAAAACAAAATGGAGACATGGACCGGCTGAAATTTAGGAGAGTCATTGCAACGACATTACTGCAGCAAAATCGGAAAGAGCAAACTTACCAAAAGGGACCCAGAGGAAGCTTGGAAGGATCAGTTTTACGCTATGATGGCATGAATCATTTCGTGGTTAACCAGGATAAGCAAACTCGTTGTGGATTTTGTCATGAACGCGCCACGACCAGATGCTCAAAATGCGATGTTGGAGTGCATGTAAAGTGTTTTATTTCATTTCATACTAAAAATTAATTTTGTCGTTCACAACGCATATGTTCCCAATGTACTAAATATAGTACGGCCTTAAAATCCACTTTCATGAATTAAATGTTTTAAAAATAGTTTAGACATGTCCTTTTAATCACAATTGAAGTCCAAAAACATAAAAATTATTTTGGTTACCTTCCCGGTTTTGTCTTGGGACTATCTGGGTTAATTCGAAAAAACTGTATTGTACTATTCATGTAAGCGTGCCTTTCAGCTTATCAGCTCATTTAGATCTTTTTTTTTACTCTAATACAAAAATAAAATACACTAGACAAAAATAATTTTTAACACATAACTTGATAAGCAGGCTATCGTGAATAGAACATTTATTTTATTTTCTCCTTGCGGACGGGGCCGCGGGTAAAAGCTAGTATATCATAAATGGGAAAGTTTGGATGTTTGTATGTTTGTACAGACGTTTGTCTCTGTTCCTCAATCACGCAGGAACGGCTGGTAGGATTTGGATGAAATTTGGCATACATATAGCCAATAGTCTAGAAGGAACTACTAGCTATATGTTATTGAAAAGGGGGAGGTCCCCGCGCCCTAGGAACAGTTATAATTTAATTATTGTATTTTTTCGTCTTTGTGACTGAATCATGCCAGAACGGCTTCACGGATTTTGATGAAATTTGGGACAATACCTACTGGCGAAATTGGGTCAAATAAGTTGAGGGCTTACAAAGTGAGCAGTGACACCCTCCGCCCCCCCCACCCCCCTCTTCCCGCAACCGTTGCAAAATCTAAAAATTGTTATAGCTCAATATCAATTTTCTCCTAAATCAATATTTTTTGGTATCTGGCACATGCAGATCGAGATCTAAACAATTTTGGAAAAACGATCAGTGGTCCTCTCCTTCTCCTCCCGCCATCCGCCCTCCTTCAATTGTTTTTATTAGCGCGCTTTTATTAGCTTTACCTGTATGTTTCTTTGTAACTCTTCATTCGTTCCAACGCACCTGCTGCCTTATTAACATGGTTTTATAATTAGCTTCACCTTATTTGTAATCCCGTTATGGTCATATCGAGAACCTTCCGGGATGATTTCTGGATGGTTTTCGGGATCCTGCCGGGGTAATTTCGGGATCATTTTGGGACCCTCCCGGGATCATTTCGGTAAAGATTTCGGAATCCGTTTGGGATCCCGTCGGGGTTATTTTGGGACATTTTCGGGACTATTTAGCGATAATTTGGGGACTCTTGCGGCATCATTTCTGGATGGGTTTCGGGATCCGTCCAGCATTCCGTCGTAGTATTTGCGGGATCATTTGCATACCTTTGAGAGATAAATTCTTGATGGTTTCAGGGATCATTACGGGACTTTTTCGGGGTAATTTTGGTTCCCTTCCGGCATCCATTTTGGATGGTTTTCGGGATTCGTCCGGGATCCCGTCGGAACTTTTTCGCGACTAATACGGGATTATTTGGGGACCCTTTCGCCATCATTTCTGGATGGTTTTCGGGATCCGTCCGGTATCCCGTCAGGGTCATTTAGGGACAATTTGGGGATCATTTGGGAAACTTTCCGGCATCATTTCTGGATAGTTTCCGGGATCCGTCGGGGATCCCGTCAGGGTCATTTCGGGACTATTAGGGGATCATTTGAGGACCTTTCCTGTATCATTTCTGGATACTTTTCGGGATCCGTCCGGGGTGATCACGACGGGGTTATTTCGGGATCATTTTGGGATACCTACCGGTATTATTTCTGGATGCTTTTCGGTATCCGTCCGGGATCCCGTCGGGGTCATTTTGGGGTAGCTACCGGTATCATTTCTGGATTATTTTCTGAATCCGCCCGGGATCCCGTCAGGCTCATTTGAGGACCTTTCCGGCATCATTTATGGATAGTTATCGGACTTTTTCGGGATCATTTGAGTTTTACCGGCATCATTTCTCTATGGTTTTCGGGATCCGTCCGGGATCCCGTCGGGGTAATTTCGTGCCATTTTCGGGATCATTTGGGACTCCTTCCGGCATAATATCTGGATGGTTTTCGGGATCAGTCCGGGATCACGTCGGGGTCATTTCAGGACTACTTCGGGATTATTTGGTGTACCTTCCGGCATAATTTCTAGATGGTTTCAGGGATCCGTCCGGGATCCCGTCGGGGTCATTTCGGGACTTTTTCTCAACTAATACGGGATCATTTGGGGGCCCTTTCGACATCATTTGTGGATGGTTTTCGGGAACCGTCCGGGTCATTTCGGGACTATTAGGGGATCATTTCGGACCCCTTCCGGCATAATATCTGGATGGTTTTCGGTAGCCGTCCGAGATCCCAACGGGATCATTTCGGGAGTTTATCGGGATAATTTGGGGTCCCTTCCGGCATCATTTCTGGATGGTTTTTGGGATCCGTCGGGGATCCCGTCGGGGTCATTTCAGGACTTTTTCGGGATCATTAGGGGTCCCTTCCGGCATCATTTCTGGATGGTTTTCGTGATCACGTCGGGGTCATTTCAGGACTACTTCGGGATAATTTGGTGTACCTTCCGGCATCATTTCTAGATGGTTTCAGGGATCCGTCCGGAATCCCGTCGGGGTCATTTCGGGACTTTTTCTCGACTAATACGGGATCATTTGAGGACCCTTTCGGCATGAAATGTGGATGGTTTTCGGGATCCGTCCGGGTCATTTCGGGACTATTAGGGGATCATTTGAGGACCTTTCCGGCATCATATCTGGATGGTTTTCGGTATCCGTCCGGGATACCGTGGGGTCATTTCGGGATCATTTGGGGTCCCTTCCGTCACCATTTCGGGATTCGTCCGGGATCCCATCGGGGTCATTTCAGGAATTTTTCGGGATCATTTGTGGTACTTCCGCATCATTTCTAGATGGTTTTCGGGATCCGTCCGGGATCCCGTCGGGATCATTTCGGGACTTTTTCGCGACTAATACGGGATCATTTGGGGACATTTCCAGCATTATTTCTGGATAGTTTTCGGGATCCATACGGGGTCATTTTGGGATTTTCGTGATCATTTGGGGTACCTACCGGCATCATTTCTGGATGGATTTCGGATCTATTCGGGAACCCATTAGGGTAATTTCGGGACTTTTTCGGGACTTTTTTGGGATCATTTGGGGACCCTTTCGGGGTAATTTCGTGACTTTCTGTATTATTTCGGGATCATTTGGGGAACCTTCCGGCATCATTTTTTGATGGTTTGCCGGATCCATCAGGGTCATTTCGGGTCCATTTTGGCATAATTTGGGGACACTTCCGAGATCATTTCTGGATCCGTGCGGTATGCCGTAGGAGTCATTTCGGGATTTTTTGTTACTTATTCGGCATAGTTTTGGGACCCTTCCGGGATCATTTATAAATGGTTTTTGGGATCCTTACGGGATCACGCCAGGGTCATTTCGGGACTTATTCGGGATCATTTAAGGATGGTTTTCAGGATTCCCCCGGGATCCTGTCAGGGTAATTTCTGGACTTTTCCGATACTATTTCGGGATCATTTTGGGACCCTTCCTTCCATTTCTAGATGGTTTTCGGGATCCGTCGTGGATCCACTCGGGAACATTTCGGAACTTTTTCTAGACTATGTCGGGATAATTTAGAGACTCTTCATGGATATTTTCTGGATGGTTTTTGATATCCGTCCGGGAGCCCATCAGGGTCATTTCGCTGAATGGTTATAGCAGCGGCGCCTAAACGTTGCCGATGAAAGAATTTAGCAGTTCTCGAAATGGATATATACAACGAGCTTTGGCAGTTGTCTAAAAATTTTTTATTTTTTCTATTCTAATTAAAAAAATTTTCAATTTAGAAAAAATGTATCATAACAATATTAATGATAAAATAATTATTGTTAGGCCCTAAGCTCGATTCAAACCCGCGAACTTGTCATTTCGGAACTTTTTCGGGATCATTTTGGTACCCTTCAGGGATCATTTCTGTGTGGTCTGCCCGCGATTAGAGTCGGGGTCATTTCGTGACTTTTTCTGGATAATTTCGTGACCATTTGGGGATCCTATCAGGTCATCGGCTCTTTTAGTTGTTTTTTTTTTTAATCAATTACAAAAATAAAATGCATTAAAATAAAAAAAAAAATGCATTAGACAGAGAAAATTTTTTAAACAGATAACTTGATAAGCAGGCTAACGGGAATAGCCCATATATTTCATATTCTCCTTGCGGACGGGGCCGCGGATAAAAGCTAGTATATTATAAATGGGAAAGTTTGGATGTTTGGATGTCCAGACGTTTGTCTTTGTGCCTCAACCGCGCAAGAACGGCTGGACGGATGAAACTTGACACACATATAGCCCATAGTCTAGAAGGATCTACTAGTTATATATTTTTCGAAAGGGGGGAGTCCCCGCCCCCTAGGAACAGTTATAATTTGGTTATTATATTTTTTTGTCTTTGTGACTGAATCACGCCAGAACGGCTACACGAATTTTGATGAAATTGGGGACACAGACAATAGTCTACTAGCGAAATTTTTTCGAACATGAAAAGCGGGGTGGCGGTCCCACGACCCCTTCGAACAATTACTTTTTAATAATAAAATATAACTTTACGTAATATTACAGAATCAATGGGTCAAATAAGTCGAGGGCTTACAAAGTAACAGTGCCACCCTCCATCTCCCCCCCCCCCCCTTCTCATTTCCTCTGGTGTAAAATCTATAAATTGTTATAACTCCATATAAATTTGCTCATAAATCAATAGTTTTGGTATATGGCACATACAGACCGAGATCTAAACAATTTTGGAAAAACGATCAGTAGTCCTCCCCTTCTCCTCCCGCCTTCCGCCCTCTTTCAATTGTTTTTATTAGCACGATTTTATTAGCTTTACCTGTATGTTTCTTTGTAACTCTTGATTCGCTCCAACGCGTCTGCTGCCTTATTAACATGGTTTTATAATTAGCTTCACCTTATTTGCAATCCCGTTAGGGTCATATCGAGACCCTTCCGGGATAATTTCTGGATCTTCGCTCAGGCCGGACCATACATCTATACTGGGTTCCCGCTCATAATCTATCCCATTAAGGTAACGAAAAGGCCGATGTGGTGGCAAAGGCGGGTACAACACTCGCTGGAACGACAATAGATATCCGCATCCCTTTGGGAGAAATTAAAAGAAGACAGGAGCTGCATATAATCCATCAAGCAGGAAAGACGTGGACAAAAGTGCGGGGTTGCAAAATGTCTAAGATCATGTGCTAAGTCTACGATATTATTATTATTATATTAAAGTGGTTGATATCTCTGAAGAGAGAAGACTCAAGGCTCACGATGGGCATACTGACTGGACACTGCCTTCTGGCGTCACATGCTTATAAGTAAGGCCTCGTCTGTAACAGCAGATGTAGGAAGGCGAGCTGCAGGAAAAAAGGATTGTGCACGTTCTGTGTTCGTGTCCTGTTCTCGCCAGGACAAGGCTCCAGCTATTAGAGGCGGCAGACTTGACTGGTCTCGAGGCAGCAATTAAGCTAGCTCGTAGAAAACTTCTAGTATTTGCCGAGGGTGTGGAGTTATATAACATAAGTCTTGGCACTTGATTGGGGTTCTTACGTTTGGTCGCCAAATAAATTCTGGTAACACAAATTAAAAAATTTGTCTATATGACGTCTTTATTGATCGACGAGTTCAATCTAACCTAAAACTGTCAGGCAGGCACGTTGAGTGAATGTAGCGTAAAATATGTATGTTCAGTAATTTGGCGTAAAATTCATACCGTTGCAAAATACTTTCCGTTGGGCTCAGGAAGTTATCACTCAACGATTGGTCAACAGTTGGGCTTGCTGAAAGTGCCCAATGAGACAATATATATTAAGAACTAAGTGACTACAACAGCAAAGACTACAAAGAATAACAAGCAAAATTCAATCACGGCCATTTTAAAAGTGATTGTGATTGGTTGATGAAGTCGACCAATACACTATAACGTAAACAACAAACACAAGAGGATAATCAACTTTTAAATTCTTAAAAAGGGACACTCTTTTACAAAAACCTCCTAGGCAACAGCGGAAGGTTAACATGATGACAACACAATGAAATTAAAATGGTAAAAATACCATATTCATTTGAAAGCAATAACAATAAAGCACATGCATATCAAACAGCCTTTGTTATAAAGGACCAAGGAACCATAGAGGTATAATTTAAAAGAATCCTCCCTTCTATTTATATACTTACATATGTACATATATGTAGATATAAGCCGAATTGCAGACTCACCCTTGTTTTAATTACTCGCATTATGATTAAAAATCACGGCCATACGTGCTTGAGTATATACACTTGTGGTCTTATAATTACCAACGAAAGTTGAAAAATTTATGTCATACATAAAAAGCTACCAACTAACGAATTTTCGGGGCAGATGTAAATCACATTGCCGAACTACATTTAAGCATGTTAAGCAGTGGATATATCAATCAATTAAATAATGATTACTAATAGTAATGATTAGCCGTTATATTGAATTTTTTCTTGAGACGCCATTTAATGATTACTTGGCATTATTTTCTATTTTTAATGATTACTTTTCAATTGATTAAAAAAAATCAAAAAAAAATCATGATTTTTTCCGATTATTGAAAAAAAATCAGAAATAATAAAAAAAAAAACAAAAATCAGAAAAAAATCAAAAATAATCAAATGTAATGATTATTTAAAATTTTTTTTGATTTTTAAAATTTTTTTTGATTATTTTTCCGCTTTGTTGAAAGAAACATTTTCGTTTGTTGCATGCATACAAGTACATTTTAGGATGCAATAGTAAATCCTAACCGCTTATCGAGGCGAATATATACATGCAACATATAGGGCGAATGGTATATGAGTGTTGATTCAAACATATTCTCAGGTAAGTATATACACATGCGCATTATTACATTCATTATATAAAATAATAATGGTTTCATCCTTAAGTCAAGCTAATTTTATTTTGTATCTAAAATTAATATATCCGATATTTTGGATTAAGTTATGGCTATGGACTGATTGTTTTGTAATCAAAGTTTATCATATCGTTCACTTTATTTTAGTAATATTGGTGTCATATCATCGCCACTGTGTGAGTGTTCTTCGTCCCATTTAGAGAGCTTTATCATATATAAGCATTTTTCTTCGTTAATATATTTTGAGCGACTCAAAATTTTTGTTTTCCGCCTTCGGATTATTAATACTGAGGTCAAGCTAAGTCTTTTAGGGTACGTATTAGCAGCCGACCGCTGTTATAGACTATTAAAATGTATATATATATGGGGTATTCCATCCCATTTCGACCAATATTGAACCCGACCCCTTTAGAATTGGCTGAAAGTTTTTCTTCTTTTTCTAGCTTACGAAAGACGTTTTTCAGAAATTTTTCAAATTTTTTCATCCAACTCAAAAAAAGTTATGAATTTAAAAAAAACACCGTTTTTGTATTCAAAATGCTATAACTTTTTCAAAAATTGACCGTTTGGGATCTTTTTTTTTTTAAATTTGTTTTTAAATGTACTTTTCGGAAAAAATTCCAAAAAATTTTTAAAGTTTTTTTTGTAATTTTTCAGTTTTTCGAGATTTTTCGAATTTCGCTTTTTTTTTCTCATAAAAAACTTCAATCAATTCTGCAATCATCCCCACTAATCCCGGAGTGGGCCGAGAATTTTTTTTTTGTGTATTTAATTGAAAAAAAAAAACTTTAAAATTTTTTTTGTATTTTTTCCGAAAAGTACATTTAAAAACATATTAAAAAAAAAATGATCCCAAACGGTCAATTTTTGAAAAAGTTATAGCATTTTGAAAAAACACCGTTCTCCAACTCAAAATAAGTTTTAAATAACGGTGTTTTTTTTTTTGAAAATGCTATAACTTTTTCAAAAATTGACCGTTTGGGATCATTTTTTTTTTTTAATATATTTTTAAATGCACTTTTCTGAAAAAATACAAAAACAATTTTAAAGTTTTTTTTTCAATTAAATAAAAAAAAAAAATTCTCGGCCCACTCCGGGTTTAGTGGGGATGATTGCAGAATTGATTGAAGTTTTTTATGAGAAAAAAAAGAGCGAAATTCGAAAAATCTCGAAAAACTGAAAAATTACAAAAAAAAAAACTTTAAAAATTTTTTGGAAGTGCATTTAAAAACAAATTTAAAAAAAAAAAAAGATCCCAAACGGTCAATTTTTGAAAAAGTTATAGCATTTTGAATACAAAAACGCTGTTTTTTTTTTAAATTCATAATTTTTTTGAGTTGGATGAAAAAATTTTCTGAAAAACGTCTTTCGTAAGCTAGAAAAAGAAGAAAAACTTTCAGCCAATTCTAAAGGGGTCGGGATCAAAATTGCTCGAAATGGGATGGAATACCCCATATATAGGCAAACAAATGTGTTTGGAATTTCCATTGTTAGTAATAAAAATATGGACTTGGCAAAACTTAAAATTGTATAGGAAATATGCTAGACGTAATCATAAGGAAATAAAAAGAAGTGTCAATCTAATGTACATGGACATATATTAATAAATTTATTTGGGATATAACAACCTTTAGTTAGACAACTGATCATGATGATGAATGACAACTTAGAGGATCCCTCCAGTTGGAAGTGAAGCTATCAAAAGGTATTCGTCGGATACATCTATAGACACGATAATTTGTAGATGGATATGTATGTACCCATATTCCTAGATAAGCGCTCACGATATACCGTTACATCCACCAATGTACTTGTATGTACAAAATAATCAGTGCATAGCCATAACGTTATCCAAAATAGTGGATATATTTATTTTGGATATAACAAAATTGGCTAGACTGAAGGATGAAACCATAAAGAATCGTTGCTAAATGAAAGCTTTTGGATGCCAGCTTATGAATCCAACATTTTTTTACATATTGTCTGGGCAATTAGAAAAACCGCCTTTTTCGATCCCACATTATTTTATATAATGAGTGTAGTAAAATATGCAAATATGCGTGTATACTTACCGGAGAATATGTTTAGATCAACGCTCATATACCATTCGCCCTATATGATGCATCGCCTCGATAAGCGCTTACGATTTACTATTGCATCTTAAAATATACTTGTATGTAGAAATTATCCCGTGCATGCAACAAAGGCGAATTTTTCTTTCAAGAAAGCGGAAAAAAAATCAAAAAAAAAATATCTAAAATAATTAAAAAAAAATCAAAAGTAATCGAAAAAATCAAAAATAATCAAAAGTAACCATTTTGATTACTTTTGATTATTTTTGATTTTTTTCAATAACACTGGTCAACAAGAGAAATTACTTTGAAGTCTAACTATTTAATTTCGATGTATTATGGCCCCCTAAGTACAAAAACACCCAAAATTTAAAATTCTATGGATACGATTTTTTTTTTCTTTTTCTAAAATCACGAATTTTCACAGAAGTATTTCCATTTATTTTATCATATGTTGAAAATTACTTATCTAAATTCGTTGAGAGAAACACCAGTGGATTCGCCGCAAAATTTTCTTCAAGTATTGATAAGAAAATTTTTTTATATGATCGACGGTTGTGGAGTTATTCACATAAAAATGTAAAAAAAATTTTTTTTTTTGAAAATCGAACATTTTTCTATTTTTCAAAAATTCATAAATGATCGAAGGCTTTAAAAACTTACCATTTTTATTTCACGGTCTTAAAACTGTAAACATTATAAATAATTGAAACCTTATTTCGTGAAAATACATGAATAAATATTGGTTTTATTGACAATAAAGTGAAAATACCCAATTTAGCGAAAATTTTGCATATCAAGCCTATTATTGTTTTTGACAAACAAATTATTTAGGTATGACATTTTGCGCAGCTTTGTCTTTTTAAAGCTTACTACGGGCATCGCCAGAAATGAGAAAACTCCATAATGACACTCAAGAAATTTTTCCCCGTCAATTTTTCTTAAGACAAAACGCAGATCATAAGATAAAATGCCTCATATTGTATGGAAAATTTAAGTTGCCAACGCGGGTTTTGTAAGAAAGAAGTATGGTCATATACGTTTGTTATCAAATATATACAAATTTTCCCTTGAGGCATTTCTTGCGATGTTCTTAGAATGCTTAAATCATAAAAACAAAAAAATCAAATTATCACTCCGTCATATAAACTGTTATACCTACCTACTGAACATCCCAGCCTGCACAGGCCATTTCCCATAGCATATGAAGTTTTTTTGAAAACCCCTTTTTTTCAAACCCTTTCGCAGGTAGTGGTTAAAAAATTTACAGACTCATTAGATGTCTGCCCTGTATGGTATATTGTCGCCGATTGTGACAAACTTAACGAAAAAAAGATACATACTTTTGAAAATCGAAGTTGCCTGTGATTATTTAAAGTAATTCATTTAGTTCATTCAAAGTTATTTAACTAGCATTCCTGATCGCGAAAAGTCAAGTTGTCAACCAACAACAGCAAACAACTATTAATTGGTTAGTGAATTTAAAAAAAATGAATAATAACAGTAGAAAATTTGTCTGCAAAAATGACCCGAATATATTTGTTATGTATGTGGTCTCTACACTACAGCAAAAGGGCGGAGAAATTTCACTTTTTCACTACAAAATTCATATGAGGATTATTTTAAAATAGATGTTGAGAATTCAGAAAATTACAGTAGACAAGCAAAAAGTAGAAACTATTTTTAAATATTTCAAGTACTAAATTTTGTAGAACTTCTTTAATAAAGGTATCTTAAATAGCTAAATAAACAAAAATATTAAAAATACGTATTTTCACAGTTTTACGATCATCTAATAATAAAAAAAAAAATAAATGTAAGGCGCGATAACCTCCGAAGAGATCTAAGGCCGAGCTTCTCTTCCAATTTGCGTCGTGCTCCTCTTGATTTTTCCCTACAAATTGGCCGGACGAGACCTACATGTTTTATGCCGACTCCGAACGGCATCTGCAAGGCAGATGAGTTTTCACTGAGAGCTTTTCATGGCAGAAATACAATCGGAGCGCTTGCCAGACACTGCCGAGGGGCGACCCCGCTTAGAAAAATTTTCTTCTAATTGAAAAATCTTATTTCTAAAATTTTGATGTTGCTTTGCCCGGGAGTTGAACCCAGGGCATACGGTGTGATAGGCGGAGCACAGTAGAAAATTTGTCTGCAAAAATGACCCGAATATATTTTGCTATGTATGTGGTCTCTACACTACAGCAAAAGGGCGGAGAAATTTCACTATTTCACTACAAAATTCATATAAAGATTATTTTAAAATAGATGTTGAGAATTCAGAAAATTAAGTAGACAAGCAAAAAGTAGAAACCATTTTTAAATATTTCAAGTACTAAATTTTATAGAATTTCTTTAATAAAGGTATCTTAAATACATAAATAAACAAAAATATTAAAAAAACGTATTTTCCCTTCATTCACTTAATTGTTAAGAATATTACCGTTTATCCATGGATTTTCATGAAATAAAGCTTGCCTTATTTGGAATGTTCACAGTTTTACGATCATCTAATAAAAGTTGTAAGTTTTTGTCTCTTTCGATTTTTACGAATTAAAGAAGAAGAAAAGAATGGAAATTTTTAATACAAAAAATCGATTTTTTTATAATGCGATGCAAATAACTCTGAAACCAACAAGTATTTAAAAAAATGGTATTTAAACAATTTTAAGGTAATTTCATTTGCTATTATATGCTGTTTTCTACAACAAAATCGGACAATCCGTTCCAGAGATATGATAAAATCAATGGATCTCCCTTTTCAAAAAAGGCAAATTTTAGAAAACAAAAAAAAAAAAAAAAACAAAAACGTATCCATAGAATTTTAAATTTCGACCATTTTTATAATAAGGGGACTATAGCAAATAAAAAAAAAAATAGTGATGATCCAGGGTAATGCAAAAAGTTTAATTTTGTAGAGCAGTGTAATCGGAAAAAAATTATATTTTTTTTTGATTTTTTTCTAATGGTAATCAATTAGTAATTGCTTTTTTCGGAAAACAATTGAAATAATCATTGGCCATTAAAAAAGGCATTTAATTAATTGATTACTAATGCTAATTCAAATTTAACAGGTATGATCAAAAGTATACAAAGTACACAAAACCAAAAGCATTATGATTTACGGAGGTAATCGTTTTTTGATTTAGGTGTGTGTTATGTTCTAATCTCCCAGGAAAAAATAAAAAGATTTACGTAAGCTGAACCGTTTTTCGCAATGACTGTAAAACTGGCCTTTTTAAATCAATTCAACTGATTATATCGAATTGAAATATCCACCTTCATGGCGTAAACCCCCTACGTTCAACTGGAAGGTCAATTAAAATCTCACATAAATTTCTTGGATCAGGAAATTAACATTCGAAATACATATAACGATATGCTATCTATATCGGCGGTAATCTGCATGTTTTATAGATATGGCTGCTATTGTGTCCCGCGAGATAAAAGTTTTCTCGAACAGGTTTTTTAACTAGAGCTTGCAAAATATTTCGCACAGTAAGGTTCAAAAACACTACAAACAAACATTCCCTAACTGCGCTTCGATAGGGTTCTTAGAACCACTGGTTCCAAACTATTGAAGGGGTTAGGATCTGCGTAATGCTGTGCTGATCCAGAAATAAACAGATCCTACAAGTTGCCAAATCACTGTAGTGTATTTTAGGAGGAAGTAGGAGCCGTGAACAAAACACTAGAAACACTGGAGGAAAGCAGATTAAAATCAGGGCTGCAAACCGGTTAATGCACCGAACCACCCGCTATTTTGGGGCTTTGAACCGTTTTTGTTTTTTCTTAACTCCAAAAACCGAAACGAAAACCACCCAAAAAATGGTTCGTTTCGGTTCAAAATAATGTTTCAACAAAAATCACTCATTTAATTCACCATTTTGCTTGAAAATACAACTCTAAGATAAAACTGTAAACATTTTTTCTCGATGGTAACGCCGTGAGTTGTCACTTTTGATAGTAATAGCGTCTACTGTTTGCGCCTGTTCAAAAACTTGTGAAAAAATAAATAAATTTACAAAATGAGTTCAAAGCCCCTGCATAACAACTTTGTATATGAAAGAGGTTTTTCATTTTTCATTTATAACATAGTCAGAACTATAACACAAACCACATAAAATTTTTATCAATTTTCGAAACTTTTTATTAACAGTTTTTAGAAAATTCCTGGATGCGCAGTCTTGAAGCTCATTCAATTGTAGTGCAATAGTTTTCAAATTTCAAGTAGATGAGAATTAGTGTTAATTTTTTTTTTTTTATTTTTTTCCCCGAGGGTGTTGTCCATATCTTCCATATAAAAAAAAATTTTGGTTCATGCGGTGTATGGAAAAAAATACGAACACCCTCTTGAAACTTGCACATTATTACACTACAGTTAGATGAGCTACAAAACTACACACTCAGAATTTTTTTTAAAGTTTGTAATAAGTCGGGAAAAATGATGAAAATTTGATTAATTGTTGCGAGCTTTGTGTAAGCTTTGAAATGTATATATATATAGTTTGTGATATAGTTAGAACTATATTTTAAGATGGAATTATTAAAAACTAATAAATAAACATAATTTGGGAACAACACCGTTTTGAAGGGAGACCATGTTATTATTTACATAACCGTATATCAATATTTATAAGCTTAATGCGTAAGAAAAGCAAAGAATACATTTACATTTTCATGAATATCTTTTAGTTTGTGTAGTAATCTCGCATCTAAACTTTAGTAGGTATGTTTTATATGTATATTGAAAGAAGCTGATTGAATAGTTTTTCTTCTCTTAAAAATACGACTAGTTTCTTATATGCCGAATATATGCGTTGTAAATACTCCCTATAGACATAGTCATACATTCTACCATTTTCGTTTCTTACATTTTATAATAATTAACAAACGGATTTGATCTCAATAACTGTATTTTATTTGTATGCTTAGTAGGTACATTTCGATGGTTGGTTACACACAGATCCCAAGTGACGAATGTTAAATTTTGTATACTTTCACAGCTTAGTATTAAACGTTTGAACCACTTAAAACGAACCTTTTCGGCGGTTCAGAGGTAGCCGCGAACCGGTTCACGAACGGGTTCAAGTTTTGCCTGAGTGGTTCGAACCACTGAACCGAACCGCTTCGAATTTCGAGGCGGTTTGCAGCCCTGCTTAAAATGCGGCAGTGTCAAATTTTATATTGACAGCCAAGCATCAATTAAGGCAGTAATCTCGCATAGCACATCATCCAGAAGTGTACTGGAATGAAAGCAGAGGTTTTCGATCGGTGTCGTAATTCAGCAAGATAGATTGTATCTGCGTATCCCCAATCAATTGAAACCAACTAGTGTGAAATGTTTGATGTAACACGTACCTTTCGTTTTGTTGGTGGTTAATATAAAATTTTTTAGATCTCTTCGGAGGTTATCGCGCCTTACATTTATTTATTTTTTTTTTAATATAAAATTAATTTCTTCTAATGGTAACTTGTATATTTGAACTAATTGATCATTGAAGAAAGGAAGCAGTTTTGTTTTTTTACCAGTTTTGACTAACTTTCCTACACTTTTGTGTAGAAGAGTAAACTTAGTATATTTCTCAAGGTTCAGAAAACCATCAAAATACGCTCTTGCTCCGAAGAGTATTTATTTAAAAAAAAACTCAAAAGCATTGTAGTAACTTTTTTTTGTACAACCTACTCACACAAAACTTCACTTATATGTCTCCATCATGAACGAGCATATCATGAGTTTTAAAGAAAGCGATACTTTTTATTAATTTATCATTCATTTATTTATCGTTAGGAGTTTTCGAATGATGCGAAAGTAAACAGCACAGTAAACAGAAAATCGGAAATCCACATCAAAGAAAAATAAACATGGGCTGCCTGCCATAGGATGTCCACAGATGTGGGAGTTTAATTTCTACATATCCACACACTCTTTTCCACGCAGTTACCACGGGCTCTTTGCAGACGACTGCACAATAAAATCAACAAACCCGGACTTTTGAACTACTCATCAAAATAAACAGTAATCTCCATTGTCTATCCAGGTTTTGACTTCGCTTAATTTGGCATGGCGGGAGGAATAACGTTAACGACTAAAGTCCTGCACGGTAAAAAATCGACCAAAAGATTCGGAGTCTCAACCGAAAAAAGTGTAAGTTATCACTGATCATCCATCCGTCCGTCTATTCGTCAGCCTAACCGTCCGAAGGTTCATCCTCAAATATTTTTTTGCAATTACTTTCGTTTAAACAATGAGTTGGAAATGAAATGGTATAGTTAAAAAGAAGAGAAGATACACATATATATTATTACATATGTCATGTATTTTTTCTGCTACGAAGTTAATAATGAATGTAATACCCTCTGTTGTACGAAATGCAAACACTTTTAAATTCGTTAGCGTTATAAACGATTTATTAATGAACAACTTCGAAAGAAAACAAAACGCAAAAAGATAACAATTCAAATAACATTAGGTACTTAAGTAAATCGACTGCTGGGTCTAATATTACTCAATTTCAAAACGCTTTTCAAAAACGCCCCACCTCAAAACTCTTTTCAAAAACACCCTACATCAGAATTTTTTTTCGAAAACGTCCTATCTCAGAATTTGATTGAAAAACGCCCCATCTCAGAATTTATCTCAGCTCAAAATGTATTGAATTAATACCGAGATGAAACAAATTTTGAAATAGGGCGTTCTTCAATCAAATTTTGTGGTAGGGCATTTAGGGTGCTATTCCACTCAGCAGTCGAAATTGCATTATAGAACGTAAAAAATTAATACATAAAATAAGGTAAATTTTTTCATCAATTAAAAACTTCCGGGAATATAACATTCTTTGTTTTATTATCATTTCCACGAATGAGAAAACTTTGGTTCTGTGGGGAACCAGTTCTTGAAATAGCGACATACAGTTGACCGTGAGAAAACACTTCACTACGAAGGTCTACGCCAACATAACTAAATGTTTGTCCTTGTGACTTATTAATTGTAATTGTATTAGTCCAAGTGTAATAGGCGGGTACATCGGAGTAAAACAAAGTCTTTGCAAAACCGTCAACTGAACAAAGGGGGAAAAATGTCGTCAAATTGGTTTGTAGTGGTTCCTGCAGTACCATAAATCCTTTGTCCATTTTCTAAGTGAACAGATAAATGTAAACCCGTTGGGAATCGCTCATGAATCGAAAATCCCAGTAATCTCCAAATACCTTCTGATATGCTTAAATATCTGGCATTCAAACAATTTTGCACTTCGTCCTTATTATCTTGAACGAAAAATGTCGCTACCTTTGTTGGCATACTTACAAATATATTTTATTGCTTGCACTGTGAGCGGAGAAACATCTGGAAAGAACGGGGCAATATGTAACGATCCATCGGTTGTCCCATTAGAACGTACATGGGTATAGCCACCGTCCGCTGAAGACCTTCGTCTATATTTCGGATATCCAGCTTCCCCGGTCTGCGTATGCTGCTGGGCCTCGCGTGGGTATCGTTTTGAGCATCATCCATTTAACATGCAGGCCGATGACAAATTATCAACCCCACATGGGCCGTGGATCATATTTTTATTAATTATATCATACAACATCGGGTCTTCGTCTTTATTGGGAATTTCCCCTGATATAATGCGACCCAAGCCATCGGGAAGAATTTTATATAAGTATTAGCCAAATTAAAATATGCGCGTGAGGTAAAGCTCGCTTTTGCAATTCAACAGTAAACATATGGTAACTTTTCCAAAAATATCTTGTTTTGTAATTAAACTCATGAGTTGGTGTAGTTTGATATGGAATACTTTTGACACAATGTCATGGCGCTCACTTGGTCGTTGATTAGGAAACAATTCGTTTTTGATTTCACTCCATTCTGGATTGCATGTGAATGTTATAAATAAGTCACGCCTTCCATAATGACGGACATATAAGAGGGCGTCTTGTGTACGTTCATGCAAATATCGAGGCGATCCAGTAAATGAAGACGGCAAAATTACTAACTGACCAATATTTTCAGGATTGCAATCCTCGTTAACAGCATCCCGTAGATGTATATAACTATTTGCCCGCAACGTCTTTGGTGTGCTCTTATAAAATTCAACCTTTTGGTCATCATTTTAGCAGCCATGTCCACACAGTATCGGTTAAACAGATATCCATATTATGACGAAGATTAGTGACACTAAGTGATACTCACATCACTAGTCTGATGCTAAGTAAATGAAGCCACAACAACAATAAAGCTGGCAGTCACTTGTATCTGCATAAACGAATCAATCATTATGTCTACACATATGTACGTACACGCAGCAGAGAGAGATGCACAAACACATGCATATATCTTATCTGAGATGCTCCCAAAAGTAGGCAATTATCTGCGGAAGTGTCACTCACATATAAACGCGTATATGAGAAGCTATACACGTGCATCTGTAGTAATAATTTTATAGCAGTAACTAAATTCTGGAAACGCCTAGAAGTATGGAACGAGGAAGTCGAAGAGTATAAAAGAGCGCAATCTGAGCAATCAACAATGAGTTTGATTTAAGCACGCTATCTGCCGAGAAGTAGTAGTATTGTGAAGTACTTGAATAAAGCCCATTTTGCATTATTGAATAGTGAGTTATTTATTCAACAGTTTAGTGATTCGAACGTTAGTATAAGGTTGCAAATAAGAGGAATTGCACAAAATTCGTTACAATTGGTGTCAGAAGAGGAATTGTTGAATAAATTCCGAAGATTGGGAATACAATTTGGAAATGGCAAAGTTGAGTGAATTGACGATCCAGCAACTGGCAATAAATCGCAGCTACAAAGACGACTAAGAGTAGCTATGGTATTAGAAGGAATCAATGCTGACAAGCATGTCTTTCATTCTGATAGCAAAAAAAAAACAACAAAAATGGAAGCAAAAAAAAAAACGAAACACCGCAGACAGTGACGAGTACAATATCTGCACAAACATCGACAATGGCATCTCAGCTGGAGTCGCAGGAGGCACACATTTCAGAAATGTCGTCGGAAATGTCATCTCAATTAAAAGAACAGAAGACATATATGTCATCTCAACTAGAAGCGCAAGAGGCATGTATATCTGAAATGTCGACACAAATTTCGGAACAGGTATCATCGGAGCTCTTAGCGAAACTGGAAGAGCAGGATGCAAAAATTTTACAACTCGAGGAAAAAATTTATGCCGAGATAGAAGCGTTGAAAGGTCTTATGGAGCAGTTACAACTAAATGGCCCAGCAGTTTCAGCGAGTAATCCAAAAGTAAAAGCACCATCCTTTGACGGTTCTGTTCCTTTCCAGGTCTTTAAGCTACAGTTTGAGAAGACCGTTGCAGTGAACAACTCAACTGGAATGCGGAAGATAAAGTTGCTGCACTGTTCGTGGCATTGAAACGGACTGCAGCTGAAATGTTACAGACTATTCCAGAGTACGAAAGTAACAGTTATAAAGCATTGATGACCGCTGTCGAGAAGCGAGCATAGGAAACAGATATATCAAATTGAGTTGCAAAATCGCTACCAAAAAGCGAATGCGACTTTGCAGGGGTTTGCGTCGGATGTCGAAAGACTGGCCCATCTAGCAAATGCGGACGCACCCGTGGAACACACCGAGAGGGTAAAAATCCAGAGCTTCATGGCATACAAGATATGGAAACGAAACGAGCTACATATGCGAATCCAAAACTAATATTTGCTGAAACGATATCGCATGCACTGACTCAGGAAACAGCCTCACTTTTGAGTAAGCCAGCGTACAAAGCTCATCGCGTGGAAGTGAAAAGGCCAGACTGGGACACTAAGTGATACTCACATCACTAGTCTGATGCTGAGTAAATGAAGCCACAAAAACAATAAAGCAGGCAGTCCCTTGTATCTACATAAACGAATCAATCATTATGTCTACACATATGTACGTACACGCGGCGAGAGAGATGCACAAACACATGCATATATCTTATCTGAGATGCTCCCAAAAGTAGGCAATTATCTGTGGAAGTGTCACTCACATATACACCCGCATATGAGAAGCTATACACGTGCATCTGTAGTTATAATTTTATAGCAGTAACTAAGTAAATTCTGGAAACGCCTGAGCAATCAGCAATGAGTTTGATTTAAGCACACTATCTGTCGAGAAATAGTAGTATTGTGAAGTACTTGAATAAAGGACATTTTGCATTATTGAATAGTGGAGTTATTTGTTCAACAATTTAGTGATTCGAACGTTAGTAGAAGGTTGCAAATAAGAGGAATTGCATAAAATTCGTTACAATATCTATGAAGCGCATTAAAGCTATTTTCTCTAATCTTAATTTTATATGCATAAAATTGCATACATGAAACTGGTTTGGTGGGTTAGGTGCCCCAATGCTTGGAGAGGTTTGCTGTATATTTATGCTGTAACCGTCCTCACCATTTAAAAATATGATAGGGTATTGCAAGTGGTCATATGAAGGATGAATTTCTGACACGCGATGGAGAGTGTTATCGTGTTATCGACCAGCATTTTCGTCAACTATCAATATTGCAACGTCGCCTGTAGTCGGGGCATTACAACGACCATGGTGTTCATTAACAGGGCGTTTGCGGGCATGGATTACAACCATATATCTAATTAATCGAATTAGATGGCATACGCTCCATAGAAGTCATACAACTTCGAACATACACATTTTTTTCAAGCAGAATTTCTTGAATTAATTTCAAAATATCTCTTTGAAGAGTTGGTGCAGCATTTAAGCGCAACGAAAGCTGTTCCTTTTGGAAAGAAAAATATATTTGTAAAAATTTTGGAACCATGTTGGGCGGTGGTAATAAACTTCCAATAATATGGTACACTTGTCCATGTATTTTGAAAGTTGGCATGAAATTACCTTCTCTAATTTCATTACCGCCAAAAGAAGTCATAGCGAAAGATCCATTGTATTTTCTTATATTTTGTTTAAAATGACTGCATGACGTACGCTCTCCTGTAAGCAGCGCTTTGATTGCTGGCGGAGGCTCACCGATATCACTTAATTTGACATGACCCTTACTACAGCACATACCTGGTGTTTCATTTGGCCACTTCCTAGCCTTACAAAAAACGCAAATTTCACTTATGCGGCCAATGAAAAGTGGAGAATTTTCCATATAATTCAGATGTGGTCTGTAGTTAAATAATGACTTCAGACCAATCGCCCTTTGCCTGTTGTTCGTTCAATGCTTGCAACCTTTTATTTTAACTCTGCCCTTTGTTCCAAAAAGCATCATACTTCGCTAATAAATATCAGAATTGAAAATAAGGTAAAGGGAGAAAGAGACAGAAAGAGCGCGTTTATTATTTTCCTAAGCTACATATCTATGTGTTGCTTTGTTTGTAGCAAATCAATATCAAAGCACACCACATTTTGGATTTGCATATGTATGTGTGTTTCTAATCAAATTTACTACATACCACGGTTGCCACACCATGTTTTCATTTGGGACCAAAATTCATCGAAAAAAAGGACCAAATCCCAAAGAAATGGACCAAATTTTTGTAGTTTTAATTGGCTTACAAACAATTCGGCAAATTACGAATATGTCGAATTCTTTGTAAAATCTTTGATTTCAGGTTGTGGTAAAGTACAAAGTCGCACACACTTTCATTCTAACAAAAAGCCTTATATGAATAATTGTTTTAACGAAAAATCTTAGAGCAAACTCGTGCCGCAAGCCAAACTATTTCTGTTTTATTTACATAAAAATCATATTTTTAAACTAAATTTCTCCAGGGCTCGGTTGTATCAAATTTATTATAAAATCAGACAAAAACTTAAAAAAAAATTGTTTCCAATACCTGGGTGCTCCACTTTTTTTAATTTAATTCTTTACTCTTCCGTTTACCAGTGCACCCTCAGGCTTCAATTTTCCCATCTATGTCCTAGATTCAGTAAGTGCGGGTTTTGAAATGCATATTATTTCCATGTAATATGTGTTAGAGAAAAATTTACATTTCAAAACTCGCATTAATTGAATCCAGCCACAGTCCTCAGATTTACTATTGAAAAGTCTTAGAAGTTTGAACTGTATAGTAATGGTCGAATTTCCTTTTGACGAGGTACGAGAAATTTGTTATTATTTACAATGTTATTATTAAAGTTTCTGAGGTTCTGCTCTCCAACGGGAATAATTTGGCCCAAAGCGTTTATATCAGATCTACGTTGAGCATTTGTTAAGTTATCGCTTTCCAAAAATATTCCCGCCTTACTTCCAATAAATATATTCTTTGTGATAAGATACTTAGTATTCTAAATTATGACCAATTTTAATTGTACCCAAAATTACTAAAAAGGTGCTTCATATTGATGGAATTATATCAGCAGACTAACTTTTTCTGATTGAAATCTTTAGTGCAGGTCGGAAATATAGAGAAACTTTTAATTTTGTAACTGATATTGAATTTGACAGTTGTATAGTATAAATGCTATTTTATGCATCGCAGTGGGAAGAACATAATATACTTGGAAGTCCTAAAACTCATCAATTTGTTTTGTGCTGTGGAAGAAAAACTTTGAAACTCTCATTACCTATCGAAGCATATCGCATAACTTGAACATAAAATAGTGGTAAGTACACTTAATATAAAACAAATTAGTCTCATTAATTTATTTAGCTTTCAATACAAGAATGTATTCATCAGTGGACAACTCCCTCAAACTACTCCAGATATGTACGTGCATTTGCAACAACTTTTTTTAAGCTCAAAGTGACAAAAGTCTATCACGAAAAGTTTTTGATAAACGATCGAAATATCTAGCCACCACAACAAGATTTTCTGATTGACCGCTTGTTTCACCAACAATTAACGAAAATTGGTTTGCTACAAGATCAAACACTTTTCGAAACTATCTGCTAGGTGAAGTGCCATTGTTCTGCTACATTTTGTTGACATCAATTTTTTTGTAAGAAATACATTGAGGTAAATTATAAATTATATAAGGACTAATGAAGGTGTGGAAAATTTTGTGGGCAGTGTTGAACATTTTTTCCTCAGTGAAAACAAACAATATTGATTACAGCCTAAAAAGGGCCAAAATTGGAAAAAAGGGACCAGCGGACCAAATGGGGTTGGAAAGGACCATTATTGGTCCAAATGGACCAAAAGTGGCAACCGTGCTACATAATATGTAAGTACACATGTGTTGCTTTGTACGGAATTGACTGGTTTGATTTTCAGTGGTTGTCGCAAAACGATAACAATAACAAAGCAAAAAACTCGTGCATTTGCTAAGAGCAAAATGACGCACTCTCTTTGGCTGTGAGTATATGTATCTCTTCACAACCACAAAGTTTTTTTTGTTGGCCCGCTTTAGCTTGGTTTTGGCCATCAAAAAGTCTTATGCTTGCATTATTTGGGGTGTTTGTTTGCGCCAATACTTTCTTTAAAAAAAATCATAAAAATCGGTTTGGTACTTTTTGAGATTACAAACATTGCCCATATAAGCACTTTGATATACATACATAATTAGCGGAATCGGTACATAGCCACACCCACTTTTTATTTTCTATGAATAAAATTCTCCGATTCTTCAATATCTACCTGAGCTGTTATCTTCAAATTGCACGAAGGTTTTCTACGTAGAGCTTACAAAATCTGCATAAAAATTAAAAAAAAAAATATGAGATTGAGAAGGCCAACTTATTAAAAGAGCTCTTTGGTAGCAATACCTTCAAACGGTTTAAGCCGGAGTCATTGGTGCCGTATGTCATATCGCTGTATCCGCATCAGCTGTTTATCGTTACGACGGTAAACCAAAACCCAATTGGTTGGCTACGATACGGTTACGACCTTAGCGGCACCAATAATCGATTGCATTGATTCTCATAAGGTTGGTCGAATCAGCTGTTATAAGGTTACCGATAAAGCACCAATGTCTCCAGCTTTAAGCTAAAGTAGCGTGCATCTTTTCTTAAAAGAACCTGCTTCAGAAAAAAGGTAGATAATCACGCCCACTTTGTATATAAAAATACAAAAAAAGTGATATCTCTGTAACTTATAAAGGCACAATGCTAATATTTAAAAGGAAATGTGTCGTAGGGAGATACCTATTTAACAATTTAAAAAATTAGGCCTCCCATACCTTTTATAAAAGCTTGGCATGAGTTTCGATAGCGATATCACAAGAACTGTTAAAGGTCAAGTGATTCAACTTGCTATGCATATTTTCTGTCCACAGGAGACTTGTCCTACCTAAAATTCACACATATCGTCGCTGCGCCAACGAAAACAGTTATGTGTTTTTTGTAAATTTTTTTTTATTACATATTTTATTATCACTATATAGTGCCCACATGTCTGCATATGCCGTTTTTTATATCTCTTTTGGTTTAGAACTACTCTGAAAACGGTTATGTACTTACTTGCTTATAACTGTTTTTAATCGCTGGCGAAAGTGCTTTGATTTTAATGAAAAAAAAAAAATTACGAACCATCTACATACATACGCAAATACATACTGTATATACTACGTCGGTTCTACAAGTTTATTTGCTCGGATGCAATTGGAAGTCGACCATTGCAAAGGTAAATATTGTTTTGTTATCTCCAAAGATATTTCTATTTTTAATCTAAATATTGAATATGGCATTCTTAATGAAGAAACTGGCTTGTCTGACGGTTCCCAAGGCAGCCGGTTCTATGTATCGGAGCGACTCGGGATTTGTCCCGACCAAGGGCTGTAATTTCAGTGTAACCCCATTTAATTTGTTGTGCGCCTCCTCCCAGCAGATCTCCTGCTCCGGGAAGGTATGCTGCGTTTGCCGGAAAAGAATATTTTTAGGACAGCCACACTCTTGTCAGTGTGTCACGTGCAAGGTATGGTTGCATCGGACAGAATGTTGTGGGCTAGAACCCCAAAACCCGACGTCCTCGTAACTTTTATAAATCTTTTGCGCTCCTTGCTGTTGATGTCAAAGGTCGTCCCGTATTCTGCGCCTTACCGCCCCACTACCTTCTAGCAGCCCAACTGCTCAGCAAGCCACAACAAGTATCAGCTGCTTCTCGCGCCCCACGGTGCCACCAGCTCATACGGCCGCTCCTACTTATAACTAAAATCTCCGTAGTAGAGTCGGTAGCAATGCCACTCATCAGCCGTCGCCCCGCCTGTTTCTCCCCCTCTGTTCGACACTACCATTCGAGTAGTCCGGGAAACAGGCTCTTAGTCCCTACCAACTTTTGAACCATTTGCCAGCACAAAATATATACTTTTGCGACATCTGGCCAACGCAGTTCTCGCCTTGGACGGTGACACTTTCCTACATGTTCTGGTCTCAGCGACGGTAACCCCCCGACGGGTTTCACCGCGCCATGCTGCCAGGCCGCACACCCAACTACACCGGGTACCCAAATGCTTACCCCGGGACGTCCAGTCCCAGGTCCACAACAGCAATTACGTCCTGGCCTCCGTCAACTCAGACGCAGTCACCTATCACTTACCCCCAGAGTGACGACGTCTCCCCCGTTGCACTTCAGAATTCTGCAGTTAAATCGTAATGGGTTAACTGGGAAGATCACGGAGATTGTTGATTTCATGCAGCGGCATAACATCCGCATTGCAGCGATCCAAGATACCAAAAACAATGCAAGATCTGCTCTGCAGACCTGCTCAGGGCAAAACGTCCACAGAAAAGACCGCGAGAGTGGAAATGGAGGCGGTCTCGCGTTTATCACCCACCACTCAGTGCAATATAATATATTTGATCCCGACATCGGCATCACGCTATCGACTGTTTTACACCCTAAAATGTTGGGTGTGAGGTTCCATCAAGATCTACATTTTGGAGAGCATGCAACCGCAATTGTACCGAAAATCGCTGATTTAATTTGCCATACTCTAGGTAAACATGAAATCCCATTAAAAGAATACTCGCCTTGTGCAACCCACAGTCTGAATTTATGTGGTGTTGATGCTGCAGAATGTTGTACGGCTGCAATTACTTTCTTCGGAGTTGTACAAAAACCTTTCACTATTTTCAGCGGCAGCCCACAACAATGGGACATTCTCAAAAAAAAATGTACCGAGCTCTCTTCACAGTCTTTCAGACACTAGGTGGTTGCTAGAATTGAGGCAATTAGACCATTCGCAAACCATGTTCCAGGATTAACACAAACACTAAACGCATTAATTAAGCTAAATTTGACTGCACAAGCATACGGAGATATTACCGGCATTCTCAAGTACATCAACAAGTTCGAATGTATCTTGCTGTCCTAAATTTGGTTCAAAATACTACCATTAATGAAAGAAACGTCGTATTCCAAGCTAGAGACGCCACCATAGATGTTGAGGTCCGACATCTGGTTCCCCCCATAAATTCAGATAACAAAAATTCGGAAACACATTTTTTCAGAAAATATTAGTCAGAACCCTTTTTTAAGAAAGCCAAAATTCAGAAGTCAAAATTCAGAAACAAAAGTTCAGAAGTCAAATTTCAGAAGCCAAAATTCAGAATGCTGTCTGATTAGTTTCTGAATTTTGACTTCTGAAGTTTTTTTCAGCCTGGAACACAGCAACATCGAAAGAAGGTGTTATATCCAATCGAATTATGGAATATGTATAATATCACCAAACTGGGTGAAGTCCGTACAAATAATTCTATCGAAAGATGGCACAACGTCATTCGGAGTGCGTTTGGGACACATATTTTTTTTTCATAGGTCGCTTCCGCTATTCGGACCATAAATACGATTTTTTTCGAATATCTTGATACGTGCGCCACCTAGCGGCGATTTCTTTCATAGGTCGCTTTCTATTCATGTATGTATTATGTGTTCCAAATATGAGCCAAATCGGATCACAGATACGATTTTTTGAAATATTTCGATCCATGCGCCACCTATCGGAGGTTTTTCTTATTATTGCATTGTCATCGGGTTCTGAACTATATTCCAAGTTTCAAGCTTGTAGCTTATAGGGAAGTTACTTAAATTTTAATTACAAAATTCGTTGACAAAGGCCGTGCGGGCGACCGTTTAAAAAGGGTTCAATCCAAAATGTATCTACATATCGAGCCCTTCCCGCAATTTAAGTGTAACCAACAAAAATACAGATATTAGTTTTTTGCTGGAAACCGATAGTTTTGCATGATTTGAACCATCTTACAAATTTTTATAATAGAGAATAGTACCGTTATCAAGCTAAATCAAAAAAAATTTTAGTGTAAGTGAATTTTGAGGTTTGTTTACTTTTTTTGTGACCGCAAATTGCTACTTACCTCAAAAGTGCTTCTCTGTGGTATCTTACGAGTAATGTTTATTTTTACTTTATGTTGCAATTATACTGTATATGCATGATTTAAGCAACCATTTTGCAAAAGGAAAAAAATATGGCTGAAAACAAAATATATATTTTAGTTTGATACAAATCATTTCTGCTAAAGTTCGTGAAATCCAATAAAATTGTTTTATTATTTTAATATGGAGCTTTTACAAAATAAGGTGATTAATTATTTTATATTATCTTTAAAATAAAATAACAAAACTGTGTTTTTATACCAATGAAAGATCAAGAATAACTCACTGGTGCCATATAGCGATACTGAGTCTGAAAATACATATTCTGGGGAATTAGAAAACGAGATATGCGTTGGAACAAGAGGGAACAAGAAGAAACGAAAACTTCCTAAAATACTTCGGGGTAAAAAACGAAAGCTGTATGAAGTTAAACCAAATCCATGCGTAGGTAAAAATTGTGAAGACAAGTGTTGTGAAAAGCTTAGTGAGCAAGATCGGTTGGTGCTAAAGCCCCAAAACTTAGGCAACAAGATAAGACAAAGAGATTGGCTTCTATCGTGTATGACCCGGAAATGCGTTCAAAGGAGAACATCAGATAGCCTTAAAAAACAGTGGAGCTAATGCATATTTCATTACCTATAACGAAAATCGTTTTAAAGTATGTCAGCAGTTTTTACTGAAAACAATTAATATTTCCCAAAACACGTTAATATGTGTTAGAAAAAAACATAACTCTTCAAATACCTCTTGCCTGTCCAAAAAAGGCCTTCTCCCCATAATAAGTCTCACGAAATAAATGTGGCTCTTTTTAAATCATTCATGAACACCTACCAGCAGTTTCTTCCCACTATTGTAGGAACAAAAGTACTAAGTTATATCTTCCACAGTACTTTCGAAACGTGCCAACTTTGTATAGGTGTTACACGCAGCACTTGATAAATACAAATCAGGAGCAAGCTAAGTTATCCCTAAGAGTTTTTCGTACCATTTTCAAAAATGAATACCATATAGGCTTCCATCATTCAACTCATCTGCCTCGCAGATGCCGTACGGAGTCGGCATAAAACAAGTAGGTCCCGTCCCGCCAATTTGTAGGAAAAATAAAAAAAGGAGCACGACGTAAATTGGAAGAGAAGCTCGGCCTAAAATCTCTTCGGAGGTTATCGCGCCTTACATTTATTTATTTTATAAGAATTCGGACAGAGAAGATCAAAACCTTTTACAACAAACTGAGGAATCAAAAGAAATTTTCTTAGAGGACCAAAGAAAAAGCAAAGAGAATGGGACGTTTATCTGCGCCACCTTTGACCTTCAGAAAGTATTGAATACACCACACGGAAAAAGCGTAAACCTTTTCTATTCAAGAAAATATGCTTTTAATAATGAAAGCGTTTACGAAAATGGCACAAGAAACGGTTATTGCTTTTTATGGGGTGAATCGGATGGAAAACGTGGATGTAACGAAATTTCCAGTGCAATTTTCCAATACTTAAATATCGTGGATGAAAGGGGGACTCATTCTAACCATGGTCCTTCGAGCCGGATCACTGGCTCGTATGGAAGTTTCATTAGACGACTAAGCCGTCTAAGGGGGGAGTATGTTTAAGCGACTTAAACTATGAACATTTTTCGTTCGTTTGTTTCAGTAGCCATTGAGTGTGCTTGTAATTCTCAACTGGTTAGTGAAATATTCTAAAGACATAGTTTGAGTTTTTTAATTAAAAGCGAGGTTCTTCGGATGGTGTGCTAATACATCAGAGCCCAGTGCTCGCCTCCATATCACACTTTGAAGGGGTTCTTCAAATAGAAGATGAGGTGGCTCATTAGAGCGAAACCTCAGAGTGCCCAACGCTCGCCCCAAATTAAATAAATAGAGGTTTTTCTTGTAGAAAATGGGGTGCCAATACCTCAGAGCCGTCCCGTGCTCGCCTCCACATCACATTTTAAAGGGTTCTTCAAATAGAGGATGAGGTGGCTCAGTAGAGCGAAGCCTCAGAGCCCCCAGTGCTCGCCCCCAAATTAAATAAATAAAAGGTGTACTGGTGCTATGCATCCTCCCATGACTTAAACACACCAATAACACTAAAACTACCCAACTTAATAAACTGAACCCCTTAAAATAAACACAAATAAATAAATAAAGGTGTACTGATGCTATGCATCCTCCCACGACTTAAATACACCAATAACACTAAAACTACCCAACTCAATAAATGGAATACATTAAATCAAAAACCCCATAAACTCAATACAGTCCATTAATAATAATAATTTATAAATTAAAAAAAAAAGGAATGCTTGGTGGGAGTTGAACCCGCAACCCCGGGCGTTTGGTCGGGTACGTCAGCCACTGTGCCACGACTCATACGCTTACAAGCACATAAAATTACTCATTTATAACTCTTATTAAACTGCTCGCCCTCAGAGTGCCCAAAGCTTAGACAAAGTATATATTGTGATAGTTGTGTTGGGCAGAACAGGAACAGAGCTATGCAAGCAATAATAATATATTTCTTAGAGAAGGCTGCTAACATAAAACACATTAAATTAACTTACCTGTTGCCTGGGCATACCATGATGCCCGTGGACTCCATACATAGCACTATTGAGTCTTTTATTCGCGATAGAAATGTTTGGGCTCCAAGTATACAATTATTTCGAACGCAAGAACTATACCAGAAAATTATACATGCATTTCAATTCATAATTCGGATTTTAAAGATTGGAAAACCTTTTCTCAAGCTTTGCTTCAAGCTTCAGTTAAAATATCATTTACGCCTTTGCGTTGCGCTATCTTCGAAAAAAATTCTCCATTGGTTAAACTACACTATGGTTATTTTCACGATAGCGAAAAAAAGGTATACGATCTCAGTACAATTGTGCGGTCAAGACGAAATTCTCTCATACTTAGTAAGGGTCCTGTTACCTTGTATGATCACTTCTTACACATTTCATCTTCAAAATATAACGACCTAAAAGCTCCTTGCGAAAAGAATATCATACCAAAACAATTTCACTATGAATATATTAGCTTATTCCATACTGGAAAGATAATAGATACATTGCCTGAGACAGACGAAGATGACTGGATTATTTTGTTTACAAAAATACTGTTTAATATATTGTGTTCAAATTTGGAATTGTATAAGTTTCCTTTAATTTCAAATGTATGTATGTACTGAAAAATTACAATAAATACGCCTTTAATGTGCCCCCATGTAATCTGAAATATATAATTGAATAACTTAAAATTTAAGGTAACCAACAAAATAGTGTTTGGAAAGTGAGCCAACATGACAGCAAAAAAAAACGTAAGTACAGATAACAGGACTTTCGGTACAGTGTGGTCAAAACCCGAAGTCTTAATTGTAGGCTCAAGAAATATTTTACACACATACCAAATTTCATGATAGTAGCTATTTTTTGTCAGAAGATAATTACAAAAAACCTTCTACTGTAAAATTTACTTTTTGTTGGTTACACTTAACTTGCGGGAAGGGCTCGATATGTATGTGTTGATGATGTTAAGTGCAGTGGTGGTGCTATGTAGTTTTCGAAAGTCAGGCTGATGATTGGCAAGTCGCAGGTTTGGGGTGAAATAGGGGAGCAGAATGGATTCGAGTGTCTTGACTACTGGCGATGGTGAGATATGGGACGATATGATTCTCCAACGTTATCTGGTTTCCCAGACTTTAGTAGAGGTACCATCCTCGCCATTTTCCAACTTTCGGGGATGACGAAGGTGGAAAGACAGGCTGAAGAATGCGCTAGATATTTGAATCCCTCATTGACAAGGTTTTTAAGCTTGACAGCTTTTCAACCTTTGTTGCGGTGATGGCAATAGGATACGCTACGTTTGTGTTTATGTGCACTCTAAAACGTTTGTATGAAATTAACACTAAAATAAGAGTAAATTCCTGTTTAAATAATTTTTTGGTGTAAAAGTGCCCATTTTTTGTACGTATTCATGTTGAAAATAAAAAAATGGATGATATTACATTATTGATGATTTTTGATAGCCTTGTATTTGTTATTGTAAAACTTTATATGATATAAAAGGCCGTTGTTAAATAAAACACAATATTTGAAACTGTATTTTAGTTTTTAATGCGTCGATATTTCGATTTTAGTCAGAAATCATCTTCAGGAACATATGACTATATTTGATCGACTAGATGGTATGGTACACTTTGAATTTGTTGTTGTTTTCTCGGTGTGCTCTCTGTTTAAATATTATTGATGATTTTTGATAGCCTTGTCAGTGTTTCTTATTGTATAACTTTATATAAGCTAAAAGGCCGTAGTTAAATAAAACACAATACTTAAAATTGTGTTTATATGCGCATAGGGAACTGAGTTCCAATTTGTTTGAATGTTTGTTTTCAAAATACAATAAAAAGTTTTCAAGCTACAATGTCTATGCAGTCCATTTTTCAAAAAATCATTATGTTAAAGACGCCGTGGTTGAAGGTGTCACCACTGTGTACCATAAATTCAATTGTTCGATGGCTTCTTGCGACTTTTTCGCTAACAAGATACACGAAGTACATTCACATATCTTAAAACATTTAGTGTTTAAAATCGCGCTCTTGAGGTGTAAATATAAGCAACTGGTGCGAACAATTTTAGCCATATAATGTCTAAAGTATTACACATTTATAGTGGTTAAAATGTTGCCTACCATTTTGGTAGTAAATTTACGATTTTCGCTTTAGAGCGTGTGTGTCTGATGGCCTGCCATTTGGATTTGTCGACCGAGGAATGCATTACATATTGCCGGCAAAAAACGCTTGCGCATTTCTTCTAATTCAATAGTCGGGTTTTATAGGGACTTTACGGTGGACCACAGCTTATCTACACTGGCAGAGAGATTGCAATTCTTTAAATCTTCCTCCCATTTCGCCCGCTTGTGTTTCTTTACAAGCTGTCTGATGAGTTGGTTTATGTCAATTATTTGGAGGTCACCAGGGTCATCCTCTCTTATAAGGTCACGCCCTCTAGCTAAGGTTCCGGCCTCCATTGGAAAGTATTTCCGGAGTTCATTCAGGGGAAATAAAATGATCCGATGCGAATTCAATGACATTGCGGAAAGTACGCTCCCCTTGACGAACAACACTCGGGAGTGGGAGGGCATCAGTGTCGATTTTCGTTCTGATCTGTTAATGTCGTTTGTCTTGTATTTATAGATCGTAGGTAAATAGCAGGTATTGTCAAAATTGCTGCTTGTGTATATTTACGTGTATGTGCTGTGTGTTCTTTCAGAACCGAGGGTGGTTTCTACAGATCGATTTGTGTGGCTGACCGAGGTGGGTAATAGTCAGTAATTCTAGCCGTTTGATCTTCTCTTATAAGGTCGTGCTCTCCAGTTAAGGTTGCGGCCTCCGTTGGAAAGTATTTCCGGAGTTCAGCCAGGGGAAATAAAACGAGCCGACGTGGATTCAATGACATTGCGGAAAGTACGCTCCCCTTGACGAACAACACTCGGGATTGGGAGGGCAGCACAGAGATTGTATATTTTTTATATTCCTTCCACTTTCCTTTTTAAAATTCATGAAAGTACGTTTCTCTAATGTAATGAATTCGGCTGACCGCCCAAACGAGAAGAGTATAGATGGGTGGTAGGATGTCAATCGAATGCCAGTTATACAGCATCCAGTTATAGCAATTAAGCTCATTTTATTTTCCTTTGCTATACTAATCACTGCGTCTTTCGTCAAAAAAAGTGTTGGCAAAATTTTTAAAATCAATGATTTTGTACCATATATACCTAAATATGGACCAGGGATTTGTTTTTACGATACGGCTATTAAACGAGGGAATTAACGAAGGTACAGAGTTGAGGTAGCGGAAGATGGGAAAGGGAGATAAAGAAAATAAGAAAGTACTTTCAAATAAGAAGGATAACTAAAACTTCGTGCTGACCAACGCCTACCGGGTATGCTAGTTTATTTATTAAGGCCTTATCGAAAATATCAGGAATTGACTTTAAGCTAGTTTTTTCTCAAAATACAGAAGAATCTCGAAAATGTTAATCAAAAAAGGTATTTTACTCTCTCGAATTTGAGAAAGTCTAGAAAACAACAAAAGTGTATAATTACCATTATGTGTTTGGCTTCGTTGCAGTTTTCTTAACACACAAACTATACAAAGCTCACTGGGTTAAAAGCTAAGGGCTCACTAAGTTTGTGCAACCCTTAGTTTAGCCTTATTCCGCTGACCGTAATTCGGGAAATACATGGAAATTCACGAAATACATGGAAATAAAGGGAATACGCGCTCCTTTGGTAATCAAGCAATTAGTTGGGTCTCAAAAAATGGATAAGCTCAGAAAACGAACCATGAGTTGTATTTTATAGCGGTACGTGGACGCTCAAATACGCCTAACCTTGCCGAGCGATTAACTTTCTCGAAAGTTAACTTTTGCGCGATTCTACTATATACAACAGTAAATTTTATCCACTGTGTTCTCTGAACCTCGTTCTTATTTGCCGTTCGGTTTGTCCTATGTAACTGTGTTGGCATCCGCAGGTAAGCTGCTAAACGGATCCTCTGAGTTGGTGTTAGTTCTTAGTGTTGAGGACATAAGTATCAATTAATTTAGTCCCCTGTATTTATGTATAAATTGCGTGCGGACGGCAACCCTACCCTTTCATCTTTTTCCTTTATAAAAAAATGTATAAGAGAGTAACGTAACGGTCCTTTAAAAATTATAAGAGGTCAAAAGCCGCTCTAGTTGTTCTTCTCTTCATGTAAGTGAGTTAGTTGTCTTTAACTACCGCCGCGTCTGCATCGCCATCATCTTACTTATATATATAATAAAGTTTGTATTAAAGCACATGAAGTGCCAGTGTATTTAATGTGCATTGTTTTTATTTATTGTGGAAAATTCTCTCCCTTGCGCATCGGCGCTTTCCCATCAATACACATCTAAAACCAAATATTGGTCCTTTTGGGACTAAAAACGAACAAGCGACCTGAAATCAAACATTTTTCGTAAATTAATCGTCGCGGTACGTAAAACAAAATTAAAGCTACAAAAGTGAAAAATAAGCTAAATTTAAACAATCACAAAATCAACTAAGAAGTGAAAACTAAAAAGACAACATATTTACATATATACAAGTAAGAGCACATAATAAAGCGGATTAGAGTGGCCCCTAAAGTGCGTGAAAAAAAATAATCTCCTAGAAAAAAATAAAAAAGTGCGAATACTTACCCATTTCATATGTTTTTCTTGCCTGAAAAAGAAAATTTAAATACAAATAGTTTAAGTTCTAAGTGAGCAAACTTACCTATTACACTTACCTGGAAATACCTAAAAAAAAAGAAACAAATATAAAAGAAGTTGTAGAGTGCGGAAATTTACCGAAACCCATATACACATATAACTACCCTTAATCCCTGTGGAAAAGTGGAAAAATACCTAACCGTTTACAAAAAAACACGTATAGACATATATATATATATAAATAAATAAAATACGGGTTTCAAAAACAAAAAAAAACAAAAAACAAAAAAAAAAATAAATCAATAAATAAAAAACAAATTAAACAAAAAAATAAATAAATAAACAAACAGAAATATTAACTGCAAAGAAACAAAATTGAAATAGAATACATACCTGTGAAAATCGAAATAACAGTAAAACATATGCACACACAAATTAGAAGAATTATGTTTAAGGAATAAATAGTTTCTGAGGATATATAGACACGCACACAGGGGTACAGTCAGGCCCGACGAGAGGGGGGATGGGGGGATTCCCCTCGGGCCGGGGTTTCTGAGAGGGCCCGCGATTTAGAGGTACTAAGAAATTTTTTTTAATTCAGGAGTCTTTAGTTGCTGCATGTGCAATTTTTAGTGAAGTATGAAAAATAAATAGAAGTCCTTTTCCTTAAAATTTAAGAATATATATTTCACTTGGCAGCTGGCTCGAAACCACTCAGGTTCCGCATCCGATTCGACTATTGATAATGATTTTTTGCCTGGGCCTTCGAACAGTGAGGAGACAATAAAAACATCAACAAAAATGTATGTTTACATGAATCCGAAATCGTAAAGTTTCGTGGTGACACTGATGAAGATTCATCTTCAAAAAGTTTTCCAACAATACCACTCTGTGTCAAAGTCCAGATTATTTAAACTACTTCGACATCAGTACCATGAATAATGAGTTTTTGCAATCTGAAGAAGTCAACGAAATAATTCGTCGAGGTCATCAAAAGTGTCCTGTTATTTTTCCACGTGATCGTCATGACGAGGCATTCCTACCTCGTTGTTAAACAGAATCTTGCCAAATGGAGAGAAAGTGGAGCGTGACTTGTTGGTGTGGAATGCCAATAGCAATGCTTTTTATTGCCTACCATGTCGTCTGTTAAGCACCAATACTTTAAATCGACCTAAAATTTGTTGCCCTGGCGGATATTCGAAATTGCAGGCGGAAAGAAGCTATACGAGTAACTGCCAGCACACGAAAATCTCAAGATCACATTAAATGTTATATTCACTGGCGATCTTTATAAAATCTAATTCAAAAGGAGGCTACAATTATCAACAGTTACCAATGAACAGCTAATCACTGTAACTCAAAAGTGGAAAGAAATTTTATATAGAGTTTTGGACTCTAGTTTATTTTTGGGTGAAAGAGACCTCGCTTTCAGAGGCGAAAGTATAATTTAAAAATTCGAGAACGGTTTTTGGCTTTGATTTAATTTGCCATACTCTAGGTAAACATGAAATCCCATTAAAAGAATACTCGCCTTGTGCAACCCACAGTCTGAATTTATGTGGTGTTGATGCTGCAGAATGTTGTACGGCTGCAATTACTTTCTTCAGAGTTGTACAAAAATGTTTTACTATTTTCAGCACCAGTCCACAACAATGGGACATTCTCAAAAAAAAAAAAAATGTACCGAGCTCTCTTCACAGTCTTTCGGACACTAAATGGTCGGCTAGAATTGAGGCAATTAGACCATTCGCAAACCATATTCCAGGATTAACACAAGCACTAAACGCATTACTTAAGCTAAATTTGACTGCACAAGCATACGGAGATATTACCGGCATTCTCAAGTACATCAACAAGTTCGAATGTATCTTGCTGTCCTCAATTTGGTTCAAAATACTGACTACCATTAATGAAAGAAACGTCGTACTCCAAGCTAGCGACGCCACCATAGATGTTGAGGTCCGACATCTGGTTCCGAAACACATTTTTTCAGAAAACATTAGTCAGAACCCTTTTTTAAGAAAGCCAAAATTCAGAAACAAAAATTCAGAAATCAATATTCAGAAGTCAAATTTCAGAAGCCAAAATTCAGAAAGATGTCTGATTACTTCCTGAATTTTGACTTCTGTTTTTTTTCCAGCCTGGAACACAGCAACGTCGAAAGAATAACGCCTTCCAATCGAATTATGGAATATGTATAGTATCACCAAACTGGGTGAAGTCCGTACAAATAATTCTATCGAAAGGTGGCACAACGTCATTCGGAGTGCGTTTGGGACACACGCTAACATATTTAATTTCATAAATAAAATAAAAAACGAACATGCATTAACAAAAACAAAACAAAAAATATCGGAAACGAAAGATGAAATATAAAGACTTCGTTTTTTTTTTTAATATTGTACATTCATTTGAAAAAGATAAACGCGAAAAGATTTAATTAATTACATGCTTGCTATTGCACACAATTTAAAATTTTAGATTTTACTACTTTTTCTTTATACATAATTCCTTCCAAATAAATGAACGTTTCTGAATTTTGAGAAAAATTCAATGTTTTTTCTGTCGTCTGATTACTTTCTGGATTTTGACTTCTGAATTTTGCCTTCTGCAATTTGACTTCTGAAATTTGACATCTGAGATTTGACTTCTGAATTTTGACTTTCTGAAAAAAGGGTTCTGACTAATGTCTTCTGAAAAAATGTGTTTCTGAATTTTTGTTTTCTGAATTTAGGGGGGCACCCCGACATCTAAACGCCTTATTAGCCGATTTGAAGTTGATCAGGAATCAATGGAGAACAATTTTAAACGAATGCAAAACAGTTGCTATTCAATTGAACATCGCCAAAGTTACCGGACCTTCGAAAGAGAAAACACAAAAGACGTTTTGAAGATAATGGAAACTAGATGATTACGGATGATCCAGAGTCTGATTTTAAAAACAATATATTTTGAGGGTCGATTCTGTAATCACTGGCATTACTGAACGATTTGCAGCTATGAGAAATTTGAACGAGACGTTTTCCTTTTTATGGCAATTTGAAGACATGGATGAAACTACGGTTCGGGCGAGTGCAGCAAAATTTGTCGAAAAATACAATTCGGACGTTTCCCGAAGCTAAGAATGCGAAATAATTCACTTGAAACACATTTACGAAGCAAATTTTGATAAAGGTCTGTCACCATTGGAATTGCTAAATGCCATCTATGTTCAAAATCTGTATACAATTGTCTCCAGCATTTGTGTTGCTTTACGTATTTTTTGCACTATACCTGTCACTGTAGCTAGTGCAGAACGTTATTTCAGCGACCTTGCAAAATTCGAAAACTTTCATACATCGTGTTCATCTCAAGAGCGAGTTTCAGGACTTGCCACGCTTTGTGTTGAATCCGTTTTGGCAAGACAGTTAAATTTTGATATTATTATAAACAATTTTGCAGCGAGAAAAGCAAGAAAAGTCACTCTTTGATACTCTATATTGAATAATTTTATAATAATCATTATATTTATCAGAAATGTACTAAAATGTTACCAAATAACTAGAAATGATTATTTGAAACAATATGTGGCTGTTAAAAGAGAATTTTATTTCTACGTTACAATAAAACAGTATAAATAGTAAATATTCTGTGTTAATTTTATTTTCAGCTCTTAGGCCAAAAATCATTTAGTTGATGTGGCAAGAATTTTGTTTGATGTAATCCATCAATATTAATTCATGAATGAGGCGTAATTAATTCAAGTTAATCAAATGTATTAGTGGTTTTTTATAGGGGGCCCGTAAATTGTTTAGTCCAGGCCCCGGATTTTCTCTCCACGGCCCTGGCTACAGTCCCAACAAATTTTTCAAGTAAGCGAATATCATAATACGTAAGCTCCACCCTCTTTCTCACGCTTACAAACTAGCTATAGATATATATATATATATATATATATATATATATATATATAGCTAGTTTGTAAGCGTGAGAAAGAGGGTGGAGCTTACGTATTATGATATTCGCTTACTTGAAAAATTTTTTGGGACTGTATCCAGGGCCTATCAAAAAATTGTTGTTTCCGATTCCGAAAAAAAATATATCAAATTTTACATATTAGAACAAAATTGCCAAGAAAGGTGATTTGGAAGCTGATCAAAGTGTACACGACTTTATTTTCGAAAGCAATAGGCTTGAAGCGTTCTACTCTAAATGGTTGCCAACCCTTATAAATGATCTAACCCCAATTTTTATCAACGTAAAAATACAGCAACTCGACCAATTATGGGACTCTCTGGTATACGCATTCAGAGCAGTGTCTCGATCGGCAGATTATGCCGAATCTAGTGGGTCAGTCGAGCAAAAATATAGCAAATGGTCAGAGAGTTTCGAGTTATGCAAAACTCAAATTTTGGGAGCATCACAAATGCTACAGGCGGAATCTCAGCCTCAAACAACCCTCAAAATACAGGCCACAACCTAAACGCCCGAGGAATGTTTCTCAAAGTTCCTCCCTGCGGCACTGAAAATTTTCACGGTAAATATGCTTTCCGAGATATGTTCACCGCAGTCTACAAAAATCATCCCCAACTCTCTCCAGCAAAAAAACCTGCGACACCTGCGACAGAAAACAAGAAGCCAGGCGGGACAAATAGTCAAGCAATTCCCTCTCACAAATGAAAATTTTGAACTCGCCTGGGACTCCCTAAAGTCTAGGTATGAAAATCGCAGAATATTAGTAAATACTCAGCTGAAAACATTATTGAATCTTCCTCCCATCTATTCGGAAAATGGTGAAAAAATACAAAAAATACAATCCACAATCAATAATTGCTTGTCGACGCTCTCAACACAAGGAATATCAACCAGCGATTGAGACCCCATTCTTGTGTATCTCTGTTCATCGAAACTCCCCAGTGAATCCTTCTCTCTCTCGGAACAATCAATTAGCTCACGGAAAGAACTACCTCTGTGGGCAGATATGAACAAATTTCTCACAAGCCGATACGAAGTTGTAGAAAGATTGCATACCTATCGGCCGAAGAATGCATAACCCCCTCACTCGCATTTCACTCCGAAAGCGCCATCTCAAAGCTCTACATTTGTAAATAAAACCAGAACTCAAAATTTTCAAGCAGAATCAAACCAGCCAATCTCTTGCAAATTATGCAACTCCCGACACGCAATGAAAATTTATGGCGTTATCCGTACCTGATCGCGTAAAATGCGTTAGAGAACACGGTTGCTGCGAAAATTGTCTGTCGAATTTCCACTATGGCCAATAGCCATAGCAGTTTCTCGTGCGTGTATTGCCAAAAAAGACACCATTCCCTCCAGCATTTCCCGCGGAATACACAAAGCCCACGACAAAACTCGAAACCCCAGAGGACAACAAGTCAGGTAGCCATCCAGCATTAAATTGACGAGGAAAGACCTTGTTGTTCAAAAAATGTAACACCCTCAACCACCGAACAAGATCCATCTCAAAATAACGCGAGTAAAGTTTCGTCCCATTTTTCAAGCACACATGTAACAACGCTACTCCCAACTGCAATAATACCCATTTATTGTGATGGTGAATACCACAATATTCGATCTCTGGTGGACCAAGGCTCACAAAAAACTTTTATCTCATCTCGGGTACAAAAGCTCTTGCGACTACCCATCAAAGAAACCATGTTCGAAATTTCTGGAATGGGCGGAACGGTGGTACAGAACTCCAAACAGATATGCGAGGCCACACTCTGCTCAGCGGATAAAACACAAAAAATTTATACCCAAGTTATCGTTCTGCCACAGTTGACCCACTTCCTCCCCTCATCCAATATCTCAAGTATACACATGGAAGAAATAGCTCACCTAAGGCTAGCCGACCCCGATTATTTCACCCCTCATCGAATCGATATGGTCATCGGCAGCGACGTAATTCCCCGTATACTCCTAGAAGGACTACACACCAACGTAAGCGGCTGTCTTATAGCCCAGAATTCAATATTCGGATGGATTCTCGGCGGCTCAATCCTCGAAAAGATTTCAACATTCACCACTCAGATAGTCTGAAAACGAATCCCTCAACACCCTCCTTCGAAAGTTTTGGGAACAAGAAGAAATACGAAGGACTCAAACCCGATCCACTGAATAAGACTTTTGCGAAGAGCTGTACCAACTCACAACAAGCCGACAGGCGGACGGAAGATACATAGTTAGACTCCCACGAAAACCAGAATTCCCTTATTCCATTGCTATTGGACACTCCCGAATCGCAGCACAACAATCGTTTAAAGATAAATACACAGAGGTTCTCGAAGAATACCTCACTCTGAAACACATGGAGCGCATCCCACCCCAAGAAATTATAAAGGATGGAAAATATTTCTCCCTCTATTTACCACACCACGCCGTCGATTTAATGCTTAAAATTTTAAAATGGGGAATTTATCAGTTTGTCTTTAATGGAGATATAGAGAAAATGTATCGCCAAATTCTCGTACACCAGGATAATCAAGACCTCCAGAGAATAGTCTTCCGTAGACATGCCCATATAAGACTTTCGTTTAAAAACGTTTACATTCGGTGTCAATTGCGCACCCTATCTCGCTATACGCACTCTCCATAAGTTGGCGCAAGATTGTAAAGAGCAATTCCCTCTAGCCATCGATATTCTTCTGCATGAAACATATGTGGATGATATACTCTCGGGTTGCCACAATATAAAGTCCACTATCAGTTCAATGACTCAAGTAAAATACGCTCTACAATCTGCCGGGTTTCCCCTCCGAAAAATAACCGCTAAGCACTCAGAAATGTTGTAACTAGTCCCTGATTCCGAAGTGCTTGATATCGATTTTCTAAAGTTTCAAGACTCTAACTGTACGAAAACCCTAGGTATAAAATGGAATGCCCTGACAGACACGTTCTCCTACACGTACAATCCTGAACCCGCTGTCGACTCGAAAACAAAACGGCAAATATTGTCAGCTGTCGCCAAACTTTTTAACGCGGCAGGATGGCTAACGCCAATAATGAACACTGCAAAATGCTCCTTCAACAGTTGTTGATGGAAGGAACCGATTGAGACGAACACGTCAAACCCGGCGCACTTCACAAATGGACAACGGTGCGCAACAATCTCCCCACAATCAATCAAATTACCATACCCCGATGGGTCCGAATCTCCCCCAAACCTGCACGTGCAACTGTACGGCTTTTCAGACGCTTCGGAAGAAGCATACTGTGCCTGAGTATATCTCCGCGTTCAACAAGATGAAACCTCCTTCTCGTCCCACCTGCTCGTAGCGAAGAGTAAAGTAGCACCCCTGTAAACTGTCAGCCTCCCACGACTCCAACTCTGCGGAGCCGTATTACTGTCAAAGCTGGTAAAGCAAATTCGGTCGGAGCTACAATTACAGTCAGGCGAACTCCTTCTCTGGTCAGACTACTCTATTGTGTTAGCTTGGCTAGAGAAACCACCTCACACCTGGAAAACTTACGTCGACAACAGGATCTCTCTCATTCTCGATCATGTGAGTAACGTTACCTGGAGACATGTTTCTAGTGGCGATAACCCCGCCAACCTCGGTACCCGTGGTTGTAATCCACAAGAACTCTCGATGTGAGATTTATGGTGGAAAGGCTAGGAATGGCTCCCTTCATTGTGGCCGAAAACATTGTCAACTAATCCTTCTCCACCTGAACAGCGCCGCGTTGAATCATTTCATAGCATTGAATATGCTGACCCTCTCGAACGCTTCTCTTCCCTCCCTAGAGCACTCCGCGTTATGGCATACGTGTACAGATTTATTAACAATTCGAGGAAACGGGCAATTCCTACGTCCCTCAAATTGACTCAAAGCGAAGTAAAGCAAGTGAAAATTCGTATTATTCCTCAAACGCAAAACATTCACTACCCACGTGAGATGCAGTCACTACAAGCATCAACGCCCGTCAGTAACAAGAGTTCCTTGCTCATCTTAAATCCGATGTTGGATGAATTTGGAGTCATGCGAGTCGATAGCCGTTTATCCCAAGCTAATCTCAGTCGTAATGAACGCTTCCCTATTATTCTCCCAGAGAACCCAAAATTCTGTTCGCTACTGCTCACTTTTCTTCATGAAGAAATGCTGCATGCTGAAAAGCAGTTAATGGTTCGGATGGTACAAGAATATTTTATTCCTCGGTTGAAACAAAAGCTAAAGAAATGCATATTGCAGTGTAAGACGTGCACCATTTACAAACAAAAAATGCGCACACAGATTACGGCTGCACTCCTCCCTGAGCGATGTACCTACTTACTTCCCTTTCACACCACAGGTGTTGATTTTGCTGGACCATTCTCTGTTAAAACCTCCACACTACGTCGTGCTCCCTATTCCAAGGCGTATGTGTGTGTATTTGTATGTTTCTCCACCAAAGCCGTCCATCTGGAATTGTGCTCCGATTTGACCACAGAAGCATTCAAGGCTGCCTTTGCCCGATTCGTCGGACGCCGTGGTCTCCCCTCAAAAATTATGTCAGACAACGGAAAAGTGTTCGTAGGAGATAACCGAAGCTTGAAAAAGGGATTATCTCAATTTCTTCAAGAAACCGCGAACGACATTTCTCACAAATACATGACCCATGGCTTCTCTTGGCAGTTTATCCCTCCATATGTACTTCACATGGGCAGTCTCTGGGAAGCTGCCGTCAAGAGTTTCAAAATACACCTCACGAAGACCGCAGGGAATACCAAGTTTACCTTCGAAGAATTCACCACCCTTCCCGTTCGCATCGATGCGGTTCTCGACGCAAAGCAGATCTGCCCCATGTCTCAGCACCACAGTGACCTCCTGGCCTTAACAATTGGCCATTTTCTGCGTGGTGCCCCCCTGCTCTCTATACCCGAGCACAATGCTGACAACCTCTCCCTCACATATAAGTGGAAGAAGTTGAGAACCATTCACCAACAATTTAGTGCCCGATGGAAAAGCGAGTATCTCAAGGAACTTCACAAAAGGCATAAGTGGAAGCACCAACAACCCAATGTCAAGGAAGGAGATCTCCCCAAATGAATGGAGACTCGGACGCATTGTCAAACTCCACCCCGGTCGTGACAAAAATACCCGCGTAGCTGATATTCGCACTCAGGCAGGAACTGTCACGCGTAACATAATAAAGTTATGCCTACTTCCCAACGCAGAGATCCCTACTTCTCATCTCGTCACGAACGACACACTCCCATCAACAGCCCATATAGAGGATACACGATCCCTATGCCCGCAGCCACCGTCAGCATTTAAAACTCAACAAGGCAGTGACCACACTGGAGAAATTGTAGAAGCTGCTTCACCTCGTAACGGCGCGGGTAGCCGCCATGTTTAGGACATGAGTCTCAATTAATTTAGTCCCCGGTATTTATGTATAAATTGCGTGCGGACGGCAACCCTACCCTTTCATTTTTTTCCTTTATAAAAAATGTATAAGAGAGTAACGAAACGGTCCTTTAAAAATTGTACGCGGTCAAAAGCCGCGTCCGCATCGCAATCATCTTACTTACTTAAATACGAGTGTCAAGTTTCTACAAAACAAATATAATAAAAGTTTGTTTTAAAGCACATGAAATGCCAGTGCAGTGTTTTTATTTATTTTGAAAATTCTCTCCCTTGCGCATCGGCGCTTTCCCATCAATCCCCATCTAAAACTAAACACTTCTTCGATGTTTTGAACGCTGTGTTAATGTTGTATCTTTTAAAGAAGTTTGCCTATTTATATGTTGCTTTTCCAGTATAAGTCATAGTCTTCCAGGTGTTATTATTTTCCTTTTCACTATTTCCTTTTGGTTCTCCATGCGTCCTTCTGAGCTTATCTACTAGTGCTTTATTATATCCGTTGTTTGCAGCAATATTATATATTACTTCAAGCTCTCTCTTATATGCTTCTTGTGTAAGAGTAGTTCTTTCAAATCTATGTACCAAATGTCTTAATGCTACATTTTTATGCTGTTGGGGATGATTTGAGATATTATGTATTATATATTATTAGTATAAAATGACACGCCTAATTTGGACTTCAGCTCCTGTATGTATTTTTCTTCCAGATTTTGCATGAACACTTCCATAATAATGGCTGATGTAGGGCTTCCCATTCCAAGACCGTTTGTTTTTCTATATATTTTTTTGTTGAATTGAAAAATTTTTGACGTAAAGTGGCTCTTAGCGTATTTGTTGTTTGCATACTTTTCACTTTGTTTTTTGTATTATCAACTATTGTTGAGCTAACTACGTCCAAAGTCTCCGATAGTGGTATTGATGGGTATAAATCGTTTATGTCAAAAGATACCAATTTGCTGTTCTTTGTCAGCTTTACGGTCTCAAGTGTCTCTCTTAGTTCTGTTGTTTTAGCTATTGCATATTGTTCCTTAGATACAGAGTATCTTTCAACATCGTTTTTAAATATTTGGACAGTTTGTAACATGGTGGCGATTTATTTATTTATTAAGTCTATGGTTTAGAAACCTTACAGACTAAGACGTACATATTAATTATATTAAAAATAGTACATACAAAGTTTTTCTTTAAATTCATTGCGATTTACAAATATATCTAAATTTATTTCTCTACATAACACATTATATTCCGATAGCAGTCTGATAATTGGTTCATTTTGAGCATACCTGGTTTTGCAGAGGTCAATAGCAAATAAATCATGATGTCGCAAGTTTCTAGCTGGAACATTGAGTTTAATGCAACGCAATAAAAACGGACAATCAATAGTCCCATTGAGAACATCACGAATAAAAACTAAGCCAGATATCAATCGCTTACTGGCAAGAGTATGCAGACTGATCAGTCTGCACCGCGGAACATACCTAATACTGGATAATGCAAATTTTAGAAACTTTTTTTGTATACGTTCAAGTCTATTGGAATGCACTTCATAAAACGGATTCCAGATTATAGAAGCATATTCCAATTTGGACCTTACATATGTACTAAACAGTAATTTTTTAGTATAAGGATCCTTAAATTCTGCACTATTTCGTAATGAAAGCTAGATAGGAATATGATTTAGGTATAATGTAATTAAGTGAAATTCGAGTCAAAAACAATCCCATGATCTTTGATTTTATAACTAGAACTGAGTACAGAGCCAGAAATAGAGTACGAAGATATGAGTGGCAATCTAATTTTGTCGAAAGTGACCAAGCAGCATTTTTCGATATTGATCATTAGCATATTTCGATCACACCATTCCTGGAATTTGTTAACCTCATTTTGCATAATTTCAATATCACAGAAGCTTGTTATTTTTTTAAAAAATTTTAAATCATCGGCATAAAGTAGATGTTCACACAAGGAAAAACACTCTGAGAAATCGTTGATGAAAATAACAAAAAATAGAGGACCAAGGATACTACCTTGAGGAACCCCGGAGGTAGCTCTATATGAAAATGATTTTACGCCACCAACAACAACATAGTTAATTCTATCTATTGGATATGATTTTACCCATGACAAGAAAGTATAATGAACGCCAAAATTTACCAGTTTTTTAATTAATAAGTCGTGAGACACTCAATCAAAAGCTTTTGACAAATCAGTATAGATTGTATCTACCTGAAAGCCATCCACAAAGGCTGAAATACAAAAATTAGAGAAAACAGTTAGATTAGTGACCGTAGATCTGCCCGGTATAAAACCAAGTTGAGTATACGAAATATAGGGCTTGATAGCAAATGATATTTTAGAGCTAATGATTATTTCAAATAATTTAGCAATATTAGTCATTTTAGAGATAGGACGATAGTTCGAACCCAGATTCTTACTCCCACTCTCAAAAAATTGAAGTTGACCGTCGAGTTGTTCGGACGTGTTTTCTGCGTGCTCGCAAGATTATAATATATAATTTATTTAATTTTTTCTTTACTACAAAATGCCGTGTATTTGTGGGCAAAGAGTTGATCGTTATCAACAGTCAATTCAGTGTGCTAGCTGCAGTGAACTTTTTCATCTTCCCTGTGTGGATATTCTTACAGATGACTTGGATTATTTTGTGAAATCTAATATTCCTTTTTACTGTAAAGCTTGTGAGAGAGCGCGTCGCAGTTCTTTACGCTCACCACCCCCCATTCATCTTGTCAATAATTCTAATCAACAGTATCATGCAGATGCTAATAACAAAAACAATAAAAATGAACAATGTGTGTGCAGTGGGCAAGAACATGATTTAAAATCAATGTTGAGTGCAATTATAGACGAAAACAAATCTTTACGTTCCGAGGTGAAAGACCTACGTGCTGATTTGCACTCTTTGCTGAAGATAGTGTGTGACAATAACGATGTTGTTGCTAAAGACATTAAAGACATTAAAGCTGACTTTGTTTTTATGAAAACATTTTTGCCGATGCCCTGCTCTCGCTTTCAGTCGTGTGATGATGTGGGGTATGGTGTTGCTAAGAGCATTTTAACCAACGATGTTCGTGAGACTTTTGTTGCTGCTAACAATTCTGCAGAAAAAATATCGTTCGAAGCCAGAAGTGAAACCAACGATGTAGCGAAAATCTCTGTCGATAATTCTAATGACCCAAGCAGTGGTTTGAATAATTTTTCTGATATTGCTAATTCGGCGCCTGTTGCAGCTGACGTCGATGCTGACGCTTCCACGGCACAAGGCGAATCTGAGTGGAAAACAACGAATAAGCGCAAGAATAGGAGAAAAAAGAAAAATATACAAATGTTGACAAATGTGAACAAAGAAACGAAAGTAAGCAACCAAGATAAACCAATGCAAGTTGTTGTTGGTACAAGTTCAAACGTTGATTTGGCTGTAGTACGACGTAATGTTGTGAGGCGCATTATATGGTTGCATATCTCTTCGTTTTTGAATTCTGTCACTGAAGAAAATATTCTGAACTACCTTGCCGAACATATTTCTATCGATAAAACCCAACTGCATTGCTTTAAATTAATAAAGAAAGGTGTGGATCCGCATACTTTAAAATGGGTAAATTTTAAACTTGGCGTGCCTGAAGAGATATCTGGCACTATTTTAAAATAAGAAACCTGGCCTGCGAATGTCAAAGTGCAGCCTTTTCGTTCCGTTCGTGCAGAACGGGATTTCTGATGATGTTGCAGATATTCCCAATGTTAAGTCTAATTTTAATTGCCTAAAAATATACTTTCAAAATGTATCTGGTCTTCGTACTAAATGTTCGGAAGTTTTTATGTATAGTTCTGCATTAGATTATGATATTTTCGTTTTTGTTGAATCTTGGCTGAACGAGAAATTTTTTAGTAGTGAAATCTTTGATCCTCATCTCTATGATGTTTTCCGTAAGGACCGTGATCTTGTTAAAACAGGTTGCTCAAGAGGAGGGGGTGTTGTTATTGCTGTTCGGAGGAAATTCCAGGCGGCCGTGGTAACACTCGCTAACTCTGATACACTCATTGATCAGCTCTGCGTACGTGTTCATGGTTCTTATGGAATCTTGTATTTGTGCGCTTCGTATATTCCACCAAACAGTGCAGATGCCTTATATATTGCACACGCTGACAACGTTCTCTCACTGGTATCAAATGTGGGTGACAATCATCTTTGTGTACTTGGAGATTTTAATTTATGTAATTTGAATTGGTCTCATATTGAGGACACGGCTTCTTTTACGGCCTCTAACGTTAACTCTTCAGCCGAAATTCATCTTATTGATAGTTTCTTAAGTATTGATTTGGTACAAGTTAATGGGCTCTATAATAGGCTGAATAGAATTTTAGATTTAGTGTTCATCTCAAACAATGTTAACTACACATTGTCTGAATGCTTCACACCAATCCTGCAGACCGACAAACATCACGTTTCTATTTCCCTAGAATTGGAGTTTTATGAATTTGCTGAAATTACAGATAAGCCTGAAATTAATTTCAACTTTAGTGCTTGCGATATGTCGTATCTTAATGAAATATTATTAAGCATTGATTGGTGTGATTCATTCCGCGATAATTATGTCACATCTTGTTTTCATATTTTCAAAAATAAGGTTCATGAGTTGTGCTTGAAGCATATCCCAATATATAGGAAAAAAACATATAAGACGCCCTGGCATACTAAGAGGCTAAAACATCTGAGGAATGTTAAGTGCAAATCTTTAAAACAGTATAAAAGAACTGGAGATTCGGCGCACTACTCAAAATTTCAAAACGATTTAAAGGCATTCAAGTGCTTGAATAGGTTTTTGTACAGAAATTATGTTCTGAGCTTTGAGAGTAATATAATGTCGAACTCAAAGTCGTTTTGGCGTTTCATAAAGTCAAAAAAGGCCTGCTCATCTGTCCCTAGTAATGTGTTTTTCAACGACAAATCTGCAATCAATGCAGTTGATGCTGCGAATCTATTTGCCAATTTTTTTTGTTCTAATTTTGAACCAGACACTCGCGTCCACTCGAGTTTGCCTTCCATGAGCAACTCAGCGCTCAATTTTGGATCTTTGCGTGTTTCCGTTACGGATGTGGTTAATGGTATTGGGAAGCTTAAGCTGTCTACTAAGACGGACTCAGATGGTCTTTCTGTCATATTGTTGAAAAACTGCTTGTGTTTGGCTGATCCTCTTTCAATTATCTTCAACAACTCTCTGGCCACTGGGACATTTGTGGATGACTGGAAGCTAACTTCAATTTCTCCGATATTCAAGAGTGGTAACAAAAATGATGTTCGTAATTACAGACCTATTTCGAAGCTCTCATGTGTTTCCAAACTTTTTGAGATTATAGTAAATGATAAAATATACTTTGCAGTAAAGGGCCTAATTTCGAATAATCAGCACGGATTTGTTTCAAAACGGTCCACTGTTACTAACTTATCTATTTTTTCTGAATACTGCTTGTCCGCTTTTCATAATAGATTGCAAGTTGATACAATATACACTGACTTTTCAAAGGCTTTCGACAAGGTTTCGCACCAGATACTCTTGGCTAAGCTTATGGCTTTGGGTTTTCATTCCACATTTTTGAAGTGGATTGCGTCGTATCTTTCAAATAGACAATGCGTTGTTGAAATAGACAACGCCACGTCCCAGCCCTTCATTGCTTCCTCTGGGGTCCCGCAAGGAAGTATTCTAGGGCCTCTATTTTTTATATTATTTATAAATGATATCGGCTCATGCTTCGCTTTTGCGGAATACTTGTTGTATGCAGACGATTTGAAAATTTTCGCCACCATAAAGAGTTCTCGTGACTCTGAAAGGCTGCAATCGGACCTCCTCAATGTTGAAAACTGGTGTTGTTTAAATCGTCTTACTCTTAACATCAAAAAGTGTTTTCACGTGTCTTTTTCTAAATCGGCTAATGTTCTACGGACTTCATATAGTATTGCGGGCTGTGCCCTGGAATCCGTTGAGGAAATTAAAGACTTGGGTGTATTTTTTGACGCGAAATTTGGTTTCGCTAACCAAGTTAACTACGTTATTACTCGGTCTTATGCCATGCTAGCGTTCATTCGTAGAAATTGTTCAGCTTTCACTAACCCTCACACCCTCAAGTCTCTTTATTGCTCTTTTGTCAGATCGAGACTGGAGTATGCTGCTATAATTTGGAGACCATACCATACTAGTCCCTCTAATCGTATCGAGAGAGTTCAAAACGTTTTTTTACGTTTTGCTCTCCGTTCTTTGAATTTTTCTGATCCTTTGCCGTCATATGAATCGAGATGTCTTTTAATTGAACTGAGTACGCTTGTAAATAGATCTTATCGTGCTCGTTTATCATTGGCTTAATTTCTGGAGCTGTTGATTGTCCATCGCTCCTGGAAAAAATTCAGTTCAATGTTCCCTGCAGAAACTTGCGGCTCTTTGAGACCTTTAAAATTAGTTTTGCAAGGACCAACTATGCGGTAAGCGCGCCTTTTGCAAGGGCTTGTGTGGATCTCAATTTGTTTTTCAGTTCTTCAGGTGTTGACTGCACTTCTTCGTATGTAACCCTAATTAGTCATTTAAGATCTTTCTACTCTTAATATTATGCTAGTCTGTAAAAATTTGTAAATTTAAAGACTCAAATAAATAAATAAATAAATAAATAAAAACTGGAGTAACAGAAGTCAGTTTCCATTCATCCAAAAAATAACCTGACCTAAGAGACAAATTAAACAACAAAAGTAGCGGATACACTATAGATGACGTGCATTTTTTGAGAAAAAAAGCAGAGATATTATGAGCATATAATTGCTTGGAGCATTTTAGGTCTTTTATAGCTGCGAAAATATCTTCCTCAGTTAAAACTAGGGAGCCAAAATCAAGCGAAGAAGCTAATTGCCCAACACTAGAAGTATCACTCTGAACACAATTATCAACAAAATTAGATTTAAAAAATTCAGCAAACAGATTTGCCCTTTCATTAGCGGTGCTTACACTCATGCCATTGTAAGACACTATGGACGGAATAATTGTCGAAGAACGTTTTGAATTTACAAAACACCAAAAAGCCTTGGGATTAGATTTAATATTCATTTCAAACCCGAGTAAATAATTTTTATAAAGAAATTTATTTAGACAGTTAAACTCAGTCAAGTATTTCTCATACATTACTCTGTGCTGCGAATTACCAGAATATTTGTAAAGCTTATGAAATTTATTACGAAGATTCTTTAATTTCTTTAAGCTCCGATTATGCCAGGGTAGTTTATGGACCCTTGGCGGTACACGTGGAATATTTCCGAAAGATATACTACTTATCTTACACTTAAAAATGTCAAAACAATCAGTTAGAGACCGACCTGCAAATAAGGTTGGCCAATCCTCACTTAATATTAGATCATTAACAAGATCAAAATTACACCGCGAGTAATCGAATTTCAGCATCGAGTCAGTGCAAAGATTTGGATATTTATAAAACTCAAGTTCCAAGATAAGTGGAATGTGGTGTTTATCAGTTACAGATAAAGGAACCACAGACTTATACAATTGAAATTTTAAATCAGGACTAACGAAAATAAAATCCAAAATCCTGCTAACTCATTTAGAAAGCCATTAATTTGCATTAATTGTATACCAAATAACCCATCAACTACGCATATTTCAATACAACTATTCACATTACTTGGAATAAGCATATCTTCATCAGCAATAGTAGACCACGCAATTTTATTTAAATTAAAATCACCCAAAACACAGAGTTGCGCATTATAATTCGGGAGATTTAAATTTAAAATATTATCAATATGATCAAAATACAAATTATCAGAGCTATTAGGAGGAATATAAGAAACACAAATGAAAGGCAAATCATCACCACTCGAAATTGACACACACAATTGTTCAATACAGGAATCAATATTACTTAAAGTTACTTCAGCAGCACATAGGATGGACTTTACTGCTATCAAAACACCTCCCCCACGCATAGTATTCGTTGCCATACCATCTCTGTCTCTTCGAAAAACAGAATAAAAGCTCCTATTAAAGAACTCCTTACTGCAGTAATCAGCATTAAGCCATGTCTCTACCAACACGATGACGTCATAATCACATTGAGATGTAGCAGCATAAATAGAATTGGCTTTTGTTCTCATACCAGACATATTTTGATAATAAATTTTGAGATTTTGATTAAGATGCATATTACGAATTCGCTTATTATGACTAACTTGTAGGGTCTCAATTGTATCTATGTTTCCTGCATATTTTGGTCTCGCTTTGGAAAAAACCTAAAAGGTCTAACAGAAACATTTGTTGGCCACAGAGAAGCATCAAAAACCTTACTATAGTCAGTAGATAAAACACGTAATTTGAAAGAAACTCTTACGAGAGAGTTAAAATTAGCATCTCTTTTGGTAAGTTTAAAGCAAGCAATATTTGATGGATCGATATTGGTATGTTGAGAAATATATTTTATAATGTTATCCTCTTTAACAGACGGCCTAAAAGAAGATAAGTGAAGCCATCTGTATCGCACGAAAACATCCGAATCAGCATTCACATTAGTACCACTAACAATATTATATGGCGTATCAGCGTTTGATTTAAACGCAGTTTTTCTCTGTCCCTGTATACCAACTTCATTCGATGGAAAATGATCAGCAGCAGAGGCAGCGGCATCAGCAAATGTTTGAGAGATAACACCAATAGAATTAGCAGCATCATTATTTGTAGTAACACAAGCAGAAGTATTATTAACACCCTCAGGTAGAGTAGGTAATGTATTTGTCTCAGCGATGTCAGCAGAATGCACAGGTTCATTGTTTGCAGTCATACAATTAATATTATCATTAGCACCCACAAGTAGAGTAGATAGTGAACTTCTATCAGCGCTGTCAACAGAATGCACAAGCTGAGCAGCAGGCGATGGCAGAGGAGATGATTGTTTTTGCATTGACTTAGGTCCGCCAACCTTAGTTTGTGACCGCGTACGGATTGCATTGTTGGAATCGACAGTAAGCTCAGATTGCCTCTCACTTGCTGTGAGAATTTTGAAGAAATCTTGTAGCATATCAACACTTTTGAGAGCTTTGAATATTTTGGCGCGCGAAAATAAAGCAACACACTTGTCACATTTATACACAATATTTTTGTTGTTTTTGAGCAAATTAATTGCATTACCCATAATATTAGAGCAATTCACAAGAACTTTGTTAGAACAAATGCCACATATTATGGAGTCATTCGGTAAACATTGATTATTGCATTTAAAGCAGTTATCCATTTTTTTCTTTAATAAGGCGAAATAATTTAGCAAACTAAGTAGAAATTATAAAAACTAAAGTAGCACAAGAGAACACGTATGTTCGCATTTTTGTAGCAACTTTGATTTATTTCTGGTATCAATTCGTGGGATTCTCTCTTATTCTCCGACACTTCATTTCCTCTATGAGTTCCTCGGTTTTGGCCATATATTCCTCTTTTCAATTAGCACAGTGGTGTTTCCTTTGCCCGCTTTATTTAGGACAATATTGTTTTTCCTTAGTTTATGCTGTAGATTCTTTATTGTTTTCTCTTCTGCGTTAGTCTTTTGTCCTTTCTGTGCTTTCACCTCCTTTTTTATTATTTCCCTGCACATGTGTATTGTGTGCTCCTGTTCCTCCTCTGGTATCAGTGAATATTGCGATCTCCGCATCTACAATTGCCTGTTCCGTTTTTTCATTATTAGGATTTTATATAATTATATGTTTCCTTGACACAGTTAGAGTTGCAGTAAACATATAGTTAGCTTCAAAATAAGACAGCATTGAATAAGATACTACTAGGGGAATATAGAGTTATGAATTCGGGCAAGTTTGATTCACAATCGACACTGAACACATGCAGATCTCTTAAAATTTCTGCTGGAGGAAATCGCGATACAGGTGTTGACTTACTGTTTTGTTGATTTTCGGAGACGGTGGATAAATGATGTATATTGGAACGATTCTTCGTCATCCATTTTCAAATTCGGTTAGGAGACAAACCGGGTTTCGCCGTTGCGCCATCATCACCGTCATTTTTCGTTTTGATCTGATGTTGTCGTTTGTCTTACATATATTTATAGTTCATAAGTGCATGAATGTTTGAGCATGTTCATATATACAAGAGTGTGTGTTATATGTTCATTCAGAAACGGGGATATTTTCAGTGATTCAAAATTTCGCCCGCGCCGCTTTTATTCAATAAATTAAAAGTTTGCAAAATTTTCAATTTCACCTTATAAAAATGCAAATTTGAAATAAAAAATTATGCGAGAGCATAACGGTTCCGGGTTATTTTTTTAGGTCGCAGCGGAATTTTTATATTAACTATAAACAGTTATATATCAAATTAAAGGTATTTTATATTATTTTATCTTATAAAAATACAAATTTGAAATAAAAAATCATGCGAGAGCATAACATTTCAGGGTTATTTTTTTAGATCGCATCGGAATTTTTATATTAACTATAAATAGTTATATATCAAATTAAAGGTATTTTATATTATTTTCAGAAAATGATTGATACTCTTTATTATAAATTTTTTCAAGAAAAAAAACGTTTCTATAAAATTATATAAAAAATGTTTCTATAAAATACTAGCAGACCCTGCGACGTTGTTGTACCCTAACATTGGTCCTTCCCTCTCTCAACCCCTTTTATTTATTATACTCAGTTGAGCAGAGCTCACAGAGTATATTAACTTTGATTGGATAACGGTTGGTTGTACAGGTATAAAGGAATCGAGATAGATATAGACTTCCATATATCAAAATCATCAGTATCGAAAAAAAATTTGATTGAGCCATGTCCGTCCGTCCGTCCGTCTGTCCGTTAACACGATAACTTGAGTAAATTTTGAGGTATCTTGATGAAATTTGGTATGTAGGTTCCTGGGCACTCATCTCAGATCGCTATTTAAAATGAACGCTATCGAACTATAACCACGCCCACTTTTTCGATAACGAAAATTTCGAAAAACCTAAAAAGTGCGATAATTCATTACCAAAGACGGATAAAGCCATGAAACTTGGTAGGTGAGTTGAACTTATGACGCAAAATGTAAAATTAGTAAAATTTTGGACAATGGGCGTGGCATCGCCCACTTTTAAAAGAAGGTAATTTAAAAGTTTTGCAAGCTGTAATTTGGCAGTCGCTGAAGATATCATGATGAAATTTGGCAGGAATGTTACTCCTATTACTATATACATGCCTAATAAAAATTAGAAAAATCGGATACCGACCACGGCAACTTTTAAAGTCAAATTTTAACAAAAAATTTAATATCTTTACAGTATATAAGTAAATTATGTCAACATTCAACTCCAGTAATGATATGGTGCAACAAAATACAAAAATAAAAGAATGGGCGTGGCTCCGCCCTTTTTAATTTGATTTGTCTAGGATACATGCCATAAGTCGAACAAAAATTTACCAATCCTTGTGAAATTTGGTAGGGGCTTAGATTCTAGGACGATAACAGTTTTCTGTGAAAAAGGGCGAAATCGGTTGAAGCCACGCCTAGTTTTTATACACAGTCGACCGTCTGTCCTTCCGTTCGGCCGTTATCACGATAGCTTGCGCAAAAATCGATATATCTTACTAAACTTAGTTCACGTACTTATCTGAACCCACTTTGTATTGGTATAAAAAATGGCCGAAATCCGACTATGACCACGCCCACTTTTTCGATATCGAAAATTACGAATAATGAAAAAAATGCCATAATTCTATACGAAATACGAAAAAATGGATGAAATGTGGTAACTGGATAGGTTTATTGACGAAAAATATAACTTTAGAAACAAAATTTGTAAAATGTGTGTGACACCTACCGTATTAAGTAGGAGAAAATGAAAAAGTTTTGCAAGGCGAAATCAAAAGCCCTTGGAATCTTGGCAGGAATACTGTTCGTGGTATTACATATATAAATAAATTAGCGGTACCCGACAGATGATGTTCTGGGTCAAACTGGTCCACATTTTGGTCGATATCTCGAAGACGCCTTCACATATACAACTACCACCACTCCCTTTTAAAACCCTCATTAATACCCATATCGTAGAAACATATTATAGTCACCCCTGGTCCACTTTTATGGCGATATCTCGAAAAGGCGTCCACCTATAGAACTAAGTCCCACTCCCTTTTAAAATACTCATTAACACCTTTCATTTGATTCCCATATCGTACAAACAAATTCTAGAGTTACCCCTGGTCCACCTTTATGGCGATATCTCGAAAAGCGTCCACCCATAGAACTAAGGCCCACTCCCTTTTAAAATACTCATTAAGAACTTTCATTTGATACCCATATCGGACAAACAAATTCTAGAGTCACCCCTGGTCCACCTTTATGGCGATATCTCGAAAAGGCGTCCACCTATAGAACTGAGGCCCACTCCCTTTTAAAATACTCATTAACACCTTTCATTTGATACCCATATCGTACAAACAAATTCTAGAGGCACCCGTGGTCCACCTTTATGGCGATATCTCGAAAAGGCGTCCACCTATAGAACTAAGGCCCACGCCCTTTTAAAATACTCATTAACACCTTTCATTTAATACCCATATCGTACAAACAAATTATAGAGTCAACCCTGGCCCACCTTTATGGCGATATCTCGAAAAGCCGTCACCCTATAGAACTATGGCCCACTCCCTTTTAAAATACTCATTAACACCTTTCATTTGATATCCATATCGTACAAACAAATTCTAGTCACCCCTGGTCCACCTTTATGGCGATATCTCGAAAATGCGTCCACATATGGAACTAAGGCCTACGTCCTTTTAAAATACTCATTAACACCTTTCATTTAATACCCATATCGTACAAACAAATTCTAGAGTCACCCCAGGTGCACCTTTATGGCGATATCTCGAACTATAGAACTAAGGCCCACTCCCTTTTAAAATGCTCATTAACACCTTTCATTTGATACCCATATCGTACAAACAAATTCTAGAGTCACCCCTGGTCCACCTTTATGCCGATATCGCGAAAAGGCGTCCACCTATAGAAATAAGCCCACGCCCTTTTAAAATACTCATTAACACCTTTCATCTGATACCCATATCGTACAAACAAATTCTAGAGTAAGCCCTGCTCCACTTTTATGGCGATATCCCTAAATGGCGTCCACCTATAGAACTATGGCCCACTCCCTCTTAAAATACTATTTAATACCTTCCATTTGATACGCATGTCATACAAACACATTCCAGGGTTACCCTAGGTTCATTTTCCTACATGGTGATTTTCCCTTATTTTGTCTCCGTAGCTCTCAGCTGACTATGTAATGTTCGGTTACACCCGAACTTAGTCTTCCTTACTTGTGTTTTTATTAACTCCTCTCTCTGCGTCTTTTTCATCCTCTCAGGCTTTTCCATTAGTTCTCTTTCTAGCTCCCTATCCTTCGTCCCCCTCCGTTCCATCTATCCCGACCTCTCTATTTTCGTTTAACTCTATCACTTCCCAGTCTATTTGTGCTTCCCTCGTTTGCTATCTATTTTTATTCTTCTCCCACCTTATTCCCAGTCCCAGTCCTCGTCCTAGTCCCAGATCAAGCTGCGATCCCAGTCCCAGTCACAGCTCCAGTACAAACAGTACTAGGCCCAGCTCCAGTACCAGAGGGTTGCATGTGTTTTTGAATGATATTTCATAAAAAAAGAGAAACAAAGAATATTCTGTAAAAAAAAATAAAGTGTGGACCACCCTAACCATTTTGAGTATTATCCGATTCTCAGACTCCATATGCTCACAAAATTCCATAAGAATCGGTCGAGCCGTTTCGAAAAAGTTCAACCACTAACCTTAACTCAGAGGATCCGTTTAGCAGCCACTGCGTATACACGCTTACCTGCGGATGCCAACACAGTTACATAGGACAAAAAGGACGGCAAATAAGAACGAGGTTTAGAGAACACATTAGAGATTACAACAAAAAAACGCAAACATTGTACCAGAGCCTAACTTCGCGAATCACATGGTCCAAAATGAATGTTCCCAGCAAAAATTAATAAAACAGTTAGGATCCTTCACATACAAGGAAAAGGCCGAAACAAAGCGTTCACACAGGTACAACAGACAAACGCACAAGAACAAATAAACACAAAACAATAAACGCACCAAAGCAAAAAACGAGCAAAGAAGGTCAAACGACTAGAATTACTGACTTTTACCTGCCTCTGTCAGCCACACAAATCGATCAGTAAAAACCATCGTAGGTTCTGAATGAACACACAGCACATACACATAAATATACACAAGCATCAATCTTGACAATACCTGCTACGAATACCTACGAACTATAAATACAAGACATACGACAACAACAGGTCTGAACGACACTGATGATGGCACATGTTCGATGTTACTTTGCATGGGAGTTGACCCAGGACCCAGGTGCCGTTCGAGGTCGGCATAAAACATGTAGGCCAAGTTCCGCCAATTTGTAGGGAAAATTAAAAGGTGCACGGCGCAAATTGGAAGCTCGGCCTCAATCTCATCGGTAAATCGTCCCAAGTATTTTTTTTATATATTGCTCCTGATATGTATTTTACTAAAAATAACACAAACATTTAAAAAGCTAACCTTCTAGAAGTAAACTACCTTCTTTAAGCTTTGGTTTTGAAAATCGGTTCAATACTTTTTGAAATATGAGCTTTTGAAAATTCTATAAATTTCAACTTTACCCTCTTTATCATCTCAATATTCATTTGAACCAAAAAGAAAATTACCGTTATATGAATCAGTAAAAAGGGACGGACCACGACCAAATTTTCGTTTTTTCATACCTAAACGGCACACATTTTTTTTATTTCCTTGTAATCAAATAATTTGAGGTAACATTCCCAACAAAATATTACATTACGCATCTGACCGAAACGTTAGTAGCGCCAAAAAATCTATTATAAAAAAAAAATGTAAGGCGCGATAACCTCCGAAGAGATCTAAGGCCGTGCTTCTCTTCCAATTTGAGTCGTGCTCCTCTTGATTTTCCCTACAAATTGGCCGGACGGGACCTACATGTTTTATGCCGACTCCGAACGGCATCTGCAAGGCAGATGAGTTTTCACTGAGCTTTTCATGGCAGAAATACACTCGGAGGGCTTGCCAAACACTGCCGAGGGGCGACCCCGCTTAGAAAAATTTTCTTCTAATTGAAAAACCTTATTTCTAAAATTTTGATGTTGGTTTGCCCTGGGTGCGAACCCAAGGCTTTTTTAAGTACGTTTGTTTGAATAAATATCGTTTATCCAACAAAGTTAAATCGCCCTCATAACAGTACAGTGCGTTTCAAAATGAAAATTTTCCAATAAGACTGTTTTTGTCAATTGCCATTGGGATCTTCTGGTACACCTGTGGTTCTATCGCTGAGCATATTCCTACGATGATTCTTCCCACATCAGTTTCAGTGCCGAAATTAGCTGTTTTGCTGTTTCCAAAACCTTAGTTTCACTGGACCAAGAAGTGATTTAACTCAGTTTTTCAGTTTTTCATTATGTTCCAAATACGCCAATCTCCTTCATCGTAAACTTTTGGTCGTTGAGGATGGTTCACAAAAAACACCACTTTAAAACGTCTTTTAAAATTGATCACTTTTTTCTTATTTAATTCCCAAAACAACCATAACTCGAAATATTAATTTTTGATATGCAAGTAATAATTTGCCTTTAATCTCATGGGCACAGCAGGAAATAGGAAAAATATGTATGAGCAACACTTAATTTTGAAACGCACCTTGTAGTTCTTAAATAGCTGAAAATGCACGATTACAATGCTTTTGTACATCATTCTTTTCTGATGAGTTGTTAAACTCTTATTTACATAGATTGCCTTCTAATATTTTATAATTACACTTTGCTGAGTTACAGAATAAGAGCATAGCTCAAATTCTATCTACCTTACGTAGGATAATATACATAAGTTATTTCAAAATCGGCGAAGGAACAGCGAACCTAAGGATAAATCCATTGTTACAGTCTGTCAAATTTTCCGCTTCGGGTGGATATTTAACAATAGAATATGCTTCTTGTTTTACACTTAAATTTGTATATTAGGGTGGGCCAATTTTTTCCTTCGGGTGTAGTGATAATATAGTTCAGGACATCCAAAATGATAACCTGTAAAAAATTCAGCTCTTTATTTGGTATGCGGACCTTTGAAGTTTTTATAAAGAGTGTACCAGAGCTCTAACCATAAATTCCTAAACCACTAGCTATATATATCCTTATCAAAAATTCAACGGTCTACTAAAAATGTCCGAAAAGATTTTAGCTCAGTTGATTCCTTTAGTACTTATTTCAGATTCATACGATTTGTATGAAAAAAACTAAAGTCTTCCACTCTAGTATATGTATCTATACACTTATGTAAATGTAAATGTGTATGTAATTTCATATTATAATCCCCAAGATGAATACACAAATTATAGGTACAATATCTTATGGTGGTTGGAACTCAAAAGCACTTGTGTTTGTTGAAGGAAAAAAGTGGGTAGACGGCCTATTGTGTTATTTTTTTTTTTCGATTTATTTTGTAGCGGTTTTTGAGCAGTAAAATTTTATCTAAACGGCCAAAGTGGCAAATGTTGTTGATCATCCGCAAATAAATCTTAGGGCGTATGAACAGCTGAACATGGTCCAATTTTAATGGTAATGTTGTCTGTTAAAGCTATACAATTTTCGTATAGCTTTAACAGACAACATTACCATTAAAATTGGACCATGTTCAGCTGTTCATACGCCCTAAGATTTATTTGCGGATGATCAACAACATTTGCCACTTTGGCCGTTTAGATAAAATTTTACTGCTCAACTAAGGCGGCTACAATGGCTGAACAAAATTGTAGTCAACATAAACTGTAGATTAAACTCGCACTGAAGAACCAAGGACACAAGTAAGTTCAGAAAAAGTTCCCAGCAAAAACTGGCACAAGCGGTTGAAAGCAATAAGGAATACTGGTTTCACTCCTGACATATAAGCCTTAGAATAAGGTAAATAAAGTCTGTACTTCAGGCCTATCTACGCTACGAATAAGCTCCATCCCTAAGGTAAATAAAAATAAACGTTACATAAACAACGGATTGTATGATGAATAGAACCTAGCTGTCGATGAATTTTCGCAATATTTTAGAAAAACTTTCAAGAAGTATTTTAGCGGTACTTGTACCGCAACTTGACCGCAGGACCCAAAAATTAATTTTGGGTGATAGATCTATATTTAAATGTTTTGAAATACATGGGTGATTATGAAGACGATGAATGAAGGAATTTAGAGTCTTATTATAAGTCCTAAGCACGCCTGATTTTATATGTACAATTAGCCTTAAAAATGTGTTAAAATATGGCTTACCATTCTTTATCCTACTTGGTTCATATACCTCAGGTTATTGTATACGATGTAGTATCTTATTACAACGCCTTATTTAAGCGTGATTCTTAGTGCGTTATATAAAAGGTCCTAACAAACCAAATAGTATCTTATAATGAAGTTTGTATGTAAGTTTGTATGTTTATCAGTAATTTTTATTTAATCCCAGTAAAAATTGGCAATAATATGTTCCAGGCGGAAGAAAAAAAAAACGTAATTTTACTTCTCTAGAACAATTAACAATTTAAATATAAGTTGCAGAGAGCCCTTTGAAAACCTTCAAAAAGAACACTATGGGAGCCTTCACGAATATCGCACTTTTTCTCTCAAGTGTTATATAAATATGTTTTGCAAAGTCATACCACAATCATCAGCATTACAACTTTACCAATTTACGATTTAAAGAGCTTCCTTCTGGTATGAAATACCGTGATGATTTCTCTAGCGACGATCAAGATATTGCCAACTTCTTTGCACAATTTTTCAATTCTAACTATTCCACTGAATTAATTTATTTGTCTAATGAATACCCGTATCAACTTAAATCACTTAACGCAATTAATATTCCAGCAATATCTCTAGAGGAGGTTTTTCACATTAAACGTATTTGAAGAAATCTTACAAATACGGTAGTGACCTAATTGCCACATGTTTTCTTAAAAAATGCGCTGAACACATTTATCAGCGCCTAACTGATTTATTCATTACGTCCCTAAACATGGTGTTTTTCCTGCTGCTTGGAGGAATCTTTTCTTATACCTTGTAACGTGGGTACATGCATAGATCAGCCATACATATAGTTTTCATATACCTTTTTTTTAATTTCGTACATTTCCGCTAATATGCAATTTTTGATGATGTTGCTACACCCTGTACTATCTAACACTAGTCTATATGCAACTTCCGTCAGTCTGTCACTGTTAATATATGATTTTTGATAACAAAATGTATCGAGAATCTATTTGGCATAAGCACCACATGGGCTTCGAGCTCATATCCGGGCTTAAGAGCGTTCTTTTCCTGAAGAACTTCCTTGACGAACACATCAATCAACCCCAGTAAAAAGTTCAAGTTTTTTAAGTGCGGTTATATAAAGTAGTAGTGTGTTTTAACTAACCGAAATAATACGCCTGACTTCGAAAAGTCCTAGCCTAATAGGCACCGCATCCAGTTACCGGCATAAAAATTCCTACAGTGATTTGGCTATCGTGCCCCTATCGAACAGTGGTCTGCAAACATAAATGTGAAGCTGGTGTTGTTGCGGTGGTACTCCTGAAGCCATCAAAACCATAACCTCTCGACCTACACAGATCCGGCAAAAACTTATATGCAACCATTTTGATAATGAATTTTTAAGAAACTTTTATAATTGTAAACCCTAAACATGTAAAAGATAAATTTATAGCTAGCGCGGTTTTACCTAATAGTGGAAAAGGCGGTTTTCCATTTCAGATCCGAAATCACTACAGACCAGAGTTAGAAGACCCGCATTATAAAGTAAAAAGAAAAACAAGGAATTTGGATTCCAGTTGCATGTATATGTGCATGCGCATACTTATTATTATTATTATTTATTTATTATTACGGCGTTTTAAGCTTTAAACTTAGATTATTACAAATTATAAATACATTTTAATAATAATAGGATTTCTAGCGCTTGGGGTGTCGGAATGCATGAGATTCCGATCAGCACGGGAACTGGTGGTCCCAAGAGGCGAGTCTTGGAGTCATATCATTGGGAGGTTGGAAGGACGTGTTCTCAATCCTGCCCTACTCCAAGACGTATGATTACACAGTTGTATTATTTATGCTGTCGGAATGCATTTGATTCCGGTCAACCCAAAAGCTAGCAGCTCAGCAGAATGAGCCACTCTTATCAGACGGTTGGAAAGGACGTGTTTCCAATCCTCCCTGTACCAGCTTTTATGTAAACATAATTAATTATAATATATAATTGTTGTAGGAATATACGTGATTCACATGAACACTCCAACCGTCTGGGACGATATTTTCTGGAATTCTTTCCTAATTTGATTGCAAGCGATATATGTATTTGACCTGATGCATAAGGTTCCTCTGTGTCTATTTGGATTGCCATGTACGCTCAAGGATCAGTAACATGAAATACATATACAAAATATTTTATCTTATTGGAAGGGTTTTGCAATATTCTTATATACTTTTTTTGAAGGTGTTTAAGTTTTCACAATTTTTAACATGATTAGGTAGTTCGTTAAAACATTTCAGGCCTTTGTAAAATATATTTTGCTTGTCCATTTCTGTTTTGAGAAGAGGTAATCTAAAATTATTATTTTCTCTGATTATGTAAGAATAGGTTTCATTCACATAAACAAGTTTTTCACGTAGGTAGGCTGGTAATTTACCATGCTTGATATAAAATGCAAATTTCATACTATGGTAAAATATCAACTGTTTCACTCTCAACCAGTTTAGTGCATCAAGCATACTCTTTATGGAAGTGTCGTACCTCACTTTCAATATAAATCTCATAGCTTTGTTTTGCATAATTTGTAACCTGTCTACTTGTGTTTCATTGGCAATAAAGAATATTGTAGGGCAATATAAGAAGTGCGGTTCTATGATGGATCTATAAACTTTCAACTTATATTTCTTACTAATAAGTTTACACGATCTCTTCCAAAATCCAGTTTTTTTGCCCATTTTGGCAACAATATAATCAATATGATCCGTAAACCTCAGTTTATTGTCAATCAGGATCCCTAAGTACTTAAATATTTTGACATCCTCAATGCTCGGGACTACTGACTCGATGGTTGTTCTTTGTTTCCGGTCTGATAAGAAGCTTCTAAACTACTGCAATTCATTTTTCTAATACCAATTTTTTGTAGTTTATCAAGCATTATATTCCTATCAATTGTTTCGAACGCTCTTTTCAGGTCAATGAAAACTGCTACTATATGTGTTTTTAGGTTGAGCTCTTCCTTCCAGCTAGATATGACGTAATTTAACGCCGTCTCGCAAGAGTGCCTTTCTCGGAAACCAGATTGTTCCTTTATAAGGATTTTATTATTTTCTAAGTAATTAAGCAGTTGATTTTTTATTACAATTTCCAGAATTTTTTCTATGTTCGGCAATGTATTTATCGGCCTTAGTTTTTCTGCCATTATTGAATCTTTTACTTTCCTAATTGGTACTATTGTCGAAATTTTTCACATGTCTGGCACTATTCCAGTAGTCATGGATTTGTTTATAGCGGTTGCATCTTGTCATAACCTACAATGAACATCCTCAATTAATACTCACTACTAAACTTACCTTTAGTTGCTGAATATTCACTCCTGAAAACATGAATTTATCCTTTAGATTTACCTTTTAGTCTAAATAATTATAGAAAACATACCTAAGCACAAAGGAATGAATTTGTCATACTACCTACTTTCACTATTTTAGCTTAATTCCTACCCTTATGTAACCTTTTAAAGGGAGTAAGAAAATATTTGTTAATACTTAACTTCACTCCATATAATTATGTCAGTAGCAAAGAAGGGGAGAAGAATATCCTAATGAAAAGATTTTTTTTTTTTTTTGAAAGAAATTACAATGTAAACACTTTTCTAGGTTCCTATATATCTAAATAACGCTAATTGAATTTGGAATAACTTCTAATTAGTTACTCAATACACACTTTTTGTCAAATCGTTATACTTACCCTTGAACCATGAACATTAGGATCATTTTATTGTAACTATGTTATTGCATTTTAAGTTCTCGTGAGCGGCAAGGTCGTCGAACTCATAAAATATATAATGTACATATTGTTGAGGTAGGTTAGTTTTTCTTTCTGATCAATACCCAAGAAAAAAAAGGTTAGTTTTTACGGATATAATTAAGATCTTTGTAACTAGTTTTACAATTAGATTGCCACATACACTAGGTCTTTCATACGTTTAAATTTCTTTAACCTCTAAGGAGAATGAGCTGAATCGTAATAAAAATTTGTAAATATGAAATTGTAAATTTAATTGTATTGGTCTGATTCCATAGTAGTGTGGTGGGTCTTTTGGGGCTTTATTAACAGCTTTAAAGCCATGGTAGGGTGGGTTAAGAGCAGCCGCTAAAATTGGTGGTACTCAGGCTTTCCGGTAGCTTTTCGTTAGTGTGCAAAGTTAATGTTCTTGTTCAGCCCCCAAGGTGACAGATGATGGATTGGTTCGGTAAAAGTGTTTCGAACCCTCCCCAGGCTGAAGCTCCCGCATTAATGCCAGTGCACACATCACTTTTACCAACACGCTAGGCAAGCTCATAAGGAAGAGGCTGAAGGGGCTCGTAACAACCCCTTCATAAAAACGGCAGTAGGTCATGTGTAGAAAATTATCGAAGAATTGCAAAACTGTCTGCCATCCAAAAGGTATTTGAAGCCATTGTTACTAATCAGCTAACATTTTCCATTTCTACGTTGATTACAGATTCACAACACGAGTTCTGTAATGGCAAATCTACCGTTACCAACCTACTTGAATTCACAACTCATGTTTCTAATGGATTTAGAGAAAATCTTCACACCGATGTTATTTACAATGATTTCAGTAAAGCATTTGATAAAGTTTCCCACTCCTTGCTTATACATAAGCTTGATCGACTTGGCTGCCAACCTGGTCTCACCCAGTGGATCTCTTCGTATCTCTGCGGTAGAACGCAAAAAGTAATTTTTAAAAATACTCTTTCAAATGTTATTAATGTTCCCTCTGGCGTTTCACAGGGCAGTCATCTCGGTCCAATTCTGTTTTTGCTATTTACTAATGATATCTGTACCACAATAAGATATTCCAAAATTTTAATGTATGCTGATGATGTAAAACTTTTTAGGTCCTATGCGTCTATTGAAGAACGTCCCTTGCTTCAAGCGGAGTTAAACTGCTTAGTTGCTTGGTGCAACGCAAACCCAATGCCGCTGAACCTACTTCAATAAATGTAAATTCATGTACCTCTCTAAGATCTTTGCCAGCAACCTCTTACGTACTTAATAATTTTTGTCTTGTATCAGTAAATTATTTTGTTGACTTGGGAGTCACGACGGATGCTCAACTTAGTTTCAACCTTCATATTATGGCTACTGTCAATAAGGCTAGAGGTATTCTATCATTCGTGGAACGATGGTCTAAAGAATTTAGTGAGCCTTGTGTAACTAAAGCCTTTTTTACCACATTAGTTAGACCGATACTAGAATACGGATAAGTAGTCTGAAATCCTTGATATCAAGTTCATGCAGATATACTAGAGTCAACACAAAAGCAATTTTTACTTTTTTGTTTAAGGAATTTTCATTGGGACTGTGGGTATAATCTTCCACCTTATACTAGTCGGTTAAAGCTTATCAATATTCCAACTCTAGCAATTCGTAGAGAAATGCTAGGCATATTATTCATGGCTACACTACTGAATGGACTGATTTCCAGCTCCTTTCTTTTGAACGAAGTAAACTTCAATGTCGGTGTTTGTGTCATGATTTTAACTCTCATTCGAACTCATTTGATATAACGGATTCACTTTTTACTATAAAGAAAACTGTCCTATCCTATCTTTACTCGTAACAAAATAAAAAAAATCTTTATATACAATTTTCACTTATTTAACAATGGTATATGCATTATTTCCAACTGTTATGTATAATACTCAGCTAATGATTTTTATTCTGTAGCTGAGCAGTTTTAGATCTCGACGCTTAAAAACCTCCGCCTATCAACAATTCGGCAAAAACAAAATACGTGCGTCATGCGGATGCGCCTGTCGTGTCAGTTGGGAGGGCTTTGGAGGGTATTTATCCGTTGGGTTTATTATTATTATAATAAAAAAAATGTATAAGGCTTTCGTGCAAGTAGTATGGTTAAGTTTGTATATAAAATTAATGTTTTCTTTAGATTAATAAAAATATGTCAATTTAAAACTTTAAGCAGTGATTATTAATAGCAGTATTTAGTACTTATAACGCGAACGAACTTAATATATTGTTGGATAATACAGCTGCGCATCTCCTCGGCATAGAACCCACTAAACGCCTGCATTTCTCGAGAGAAATGGCTTTTCACGCCTTCTTCACAGCACTCCACAGCTGTTTCGCATTTGAAAAATTCTCTTTCCCTACTGCCTCCTTGAGCCGGACAGTCCATGACCTCAACTTCGTGCCATATTAAGAGAAACATCCAACATCGATTTGGTCACCTCCATGTTATATCTCGGCACAATTCGAACAAAATAAAACGATTTGGATTTATCGGACCATAAAATGTTAGGCAATTTTTCTACAAGCCAGTGCAGGTCTCTTCGCCAAACTTGGTTCTGACTTGCACATGTCGCGGTTGAAGTAAAGGCACCCTTCTTGGGCCTCTGCCAAAAAGTTTAGCTGTGATCAACTTCTTTCTGATTGTGGACGAGTTAACATTAATATCTAACTCATTTTATCTTGTTTTGTTGATTTTCCGACAGGGTGGATGAATGATGTATATTGGAACGATTTTCCGTCATCCCTTGTCAAATTTGGTTTTGAGACAAACCGGTTTCGGCGTTGTGCCATCAGTGTCGATTTTCGTTCTGATTTGTTGTTGTCGTTTGTTCTGTATTTATAGTTCGTAGGTACATGAGTAGGTATTGTCAAAATTGATGCTTGTGTGTATTTAGTTATGTGTATGTGTTATGTGTTCATTCAGAACCGAGGGTGGTTTACTAATCGATTTGTGTGGCTGACTGGGGTAGGTAAAAATCCGTAATTTTAGTCGTTTGACCTTTTTTATGGGTTTGTTGTTTTGGTGTGTTAATTGTTTTGTGTTTATTTGTTGTTGCCTGTGAGATTACTTTGTTTCTTGTAAACAAGTTTTAAAGGCTCGAATATTGTATCAGAAGCTGTGTTTATCTGTTGGTTTATTATTCTATCGTCGAATGTTTTCTGTTTGTAGATTTCCATGTTTTCGAGTACGTTGAGACGTCGGCCTTTTTCTTGTATGTGACGAACCCTAACTGTTTTACTGTTTGCTGGGGAACATTCATTCTCGACCATGTGATAGGCGAAGTTAGACTCGAGTATAATGTTTGGATTCCGTATTTTTTTGTTGTAATCTCTATATGTTCTCTGAACCTCGTTCTTATTTTCCGCCCTGTTTGTCCTATGTAACTATGCTGGCATCCGCAGGTAAGCTTGCATACGCCGTGGCTGCTAAACGGATCCTCTGAGTTAATGTTAGTTCTTAGTTTTCGCCCTAGATTGTTCGATGTTTTGAATGCTGTGTTAATATTGTACTTTTTAAAGAAGTTTGCCAATTTATATGATGCTTTTCCAGTATATGTCATAGTCGTCCAGCTATTATTTTCCTTTTAATTATTTCTTTTTGGGTCTCCATTTGTCCTTCTGAGCTTATCTACTAGTGCTTTTTTATATCCGTTGTTTGCAGCAATATTATATATGACCTCAAGTTCTCTCTTACATGCCTCTTGTGTAAGAGGTGTTCTTTCAAGTCTATGTACCAAGTGCCTTAATGCTGCATTTTTATGCTGTTCGGGGTGATTTGAGGTATTATTGTGTCGGTGGCCGTTGGCTTGGTAATAGTTAAATCTTTTGGCTTCTTTATCAATATTTATCGTGAGGTCTAGATAGTTGACTCCTCCGCCTTTTTCAGTTTCCATTGTTTGTTGAGGTACTCCAGTACAAAAAAAAAAATAAATAAATGTAAGGCGCGATAACCTCCGAAGAGATCTAAGGCCGAGCTTCTCTTCCAATTTGTGTCGTGCTCCTCTTGATTTTTCCCTACAAATTGGCCGGACGGGACCTACATGTTTTATGCCGACTCCGAACGGCATCTGCAAGGCAGATGAGTTTTCACTGAGAGCTTTTCATGGCAGAAATACAATCGGAGCGCTTGCCAGACACTGCCGAGGGGCGACCCCGCTTAGAAAAATTTTCTTCTAATTGAAAAATCTTATTTCTAAAATTTTGATGTTGCTTTGCCCGGGAGTTGAACCCAGGGCATACGGTGTGATAGGCGGAGCACGCTACCATCACACCACGGTGGCCAGTACAAGCTCTTCGTTATTAGTAGTTAAAACACATATTATGTCATCCACGTATCTAGCATAAAATGACACGCCTAATTTGGACTTCAGCTCCTGTATGTACTTTTCTTCCAGATTTTGCATGAACACTTCCATAAGAATTGCTGATGTGGGGCTTCCCATTCCAAGACCGTTTGCTTCTCTATATATTTTATTGTCGAATTGAAAATAGTCTTGACGTAAAGTGGTTCTTAGCGTATTTGTGATTTGCATACTTTTCACTTTGTTTTTTTGTGTTATGAAGTATTGTTGAGCTAACTATGTCCAAAGTCTCCGATAGTGGCATTGATGGGTATATATCTTTTATGTCAAAAGATACCAATTTGCTGTTCTTTGTTAGCTCAACGGTCTCAAGTCTCTCTATGAGTTCTGTTGTGTTAGCTATTGCATATTCGTTCCTTATCTCCAGAGTATCTTTCAATATCGTTTTTAAATATTTGGACAGTTTGTAACATGGTGCCGATTTAAAACTAATGACGGGCCTCATTGGCGTGTCCGACTTGTGGATTTTTGGTAGCGCAATCAGTGGAGGAGCCGAAGGGTTCATTTGGGCCAATCCATATGCCATGTTAGAATCTACTATATTTGTTGCATTTTTTATAGCAACTGGTCCCGTTTCAAACCATTATTGTGGACTTCAACTGCCGATGAAAACCATGCCACTGGCTTGAGGATGGTAGGAAGACGTGATATGATGACTTCCAAGAAGCTTAGCCAATTCCGAGAACAAAATGTAAACTTAGCGCCCTGATCCGTAATAATTTCTAATGGAACTTCAAAACGTGATATGTATTCGTTAACGAATTTCTTTGCATTAGTTGTTTTAGAAATATCCATTAACGGATATGCATCAACCAGTAAACCTCTCAGCTATTGTATAACGATGCCCCCTTGAAATGGGTAAAGGACCTACAATATCTAAATGAATGTGTTCGAATCTTCTTTTAGGTATAAGAATTTTGCTAATGGGTGATTTTGTATGATGGTAAATTTTCGAATTCTGATAATCAATGCATTCTTTAGACCCCAAAGTAATTTCTTATTCATATTTGGCCAATAATACTTTTTAACTACCATTCTACGGGTAGCTTTGGTACCAGGATGTGCGATTCCATGTAACATATCAAAAATTGTTTTCCGTACATTGTTTGGAATATATGGTCTAGGATTTTCTCCTGTAACTTCGCATCATATATTGAAATAAAGCAAGGGAATTTCGATTTATTTCAGATTTTGAAAATTTTGGCCAGATATTAATTCACCTAGTTCGCTGATTTGTTGTTCAGTTTGTAAAATTTTAAAATTTAGATCGATGATTCGCAATTAGCGTCTACCTCAAAAGCTGGAGACAATCTATCAGCTACTACATTATCTTTTCCTTTAACGTATTGTATGTCGTTAGTGAATTGCGCAATGAACTCGAGATGCCTCGTTTGTCTCGGACTACGTTCAGTTTTTGAATTCAAAGCAAAAGTTAATGGTTTGTGGTCTAATGGCCCAGACGTACCATTAAAGTGTTGTTGTATGACACCACCGATTGCCGTATTAGATGCATTAACATTTAAAAAAGTGTAACATCTTTATTAAAATGATTTAATAATACCTTACTTGCAAACTTTTCTTTAATACATTCAAGGCTTTTAGTTGATGTGTCGTCCCAAATTAATGCTATATCGCGTTTTTTGTTTGTTTTATTAATTAAGTCATATATTATATTTGTACTCAGCAAGATTTAGAATATAGCTATGGTAATAGTTTACCATTCCTATACATTTTTGTGCTTGTTTACTAGATTTCGTATGTTCGAAATTACGCATGGCTGCTGTTTTCTCATCGGATGGCCTAATTCCGGAACTAGAAATATTATGCCCTAAAAAGTCAATGTTGTTAACACCAAAAATACATATGCTAGGTTTAATATTTAACCCATACTCGGATAGTCGTTCGAAAAGTACGCACAGATTTGTTAAATGTTTTTCTTCATTTTCACTCGCGATATGTAAGTCATCAATATATGTAAAAACGAAATCTAGACCGTTAACAACCTCTTTAATCTGGAAAGATTGTGCTGAATTTCTTAATCCGAAAGGCATACTTGAAAACTCAAACATACCGAAAGGTGTGGTTATTGCCGCTTTGTAAATATCTTCTTTGGATGGTTTGCTTTTACTAAATCAATTTTGGACAATATATTTTTGTTTCGAAGATTCATATTGAAATCGTGTATATGAGGTAAAGGATAACGACCGGGTACTGTAATAACATTCAGTCTAATGAAATCACCACAAGGACGCCAGTCGTTAACATCCTTTTTTGGTTCTAAATGTAAAGTCTGTTGACCGTAGTATGCTTTTAACTGGCTTCGAGTAATCTGGCTCAGCTATCAATGATAGAAAACTTTTTAATAATTCTGTATATTTGTTATCTACTGAGACAATTTTCGAAAGGGGGGTATTACAGAAATATGAGATCGTGTTGACTGAAAGACTTATCAACGAGTCAACTAAACGTTTATTTTTTTAAAAGCACATAGCAATACAATCGTTATATAAACTTATAAAATTACGCAGCGCTAGCAACGAAGGCTTTCGGCTTGCATGTTGATAAAAGCTAGTAATCATATCCGACGAAGGAGGTCGGTGTCTCTGAGATAGTAATATATGGTTGAGATACTTTCTGCCGCTGGGTTGCTTAATAGCTGGGGAGGATCGGTGCTGTGAAAATACTGACGTTGTTGTGTAATAAGATTGGGACATGCTGAGAAAATATGTTGTATGCTGATAGTGGATTCACAAAATGGGCATAGTATTGGTTCTGCGCCTTGGAGCAGATGTGCGTGCGTAATTACAGTATGACCGAGACGAAGGCGGATGTATGAGGTGACCATATTTGTTGGCAGTGAGCAATTGTAGCAGGGTGGTATACGATTAGAATTCACAGATGTGTAAAGATGATTATATGTCAACCACTCGTATAACAGTTTCTAGCCGTTCACGCTTTATAAGTCGGTATATGTCATTCTTAAACATGATGCAGCTTGTAGTGGTTCATTTACTTTGTGATTTCGTCTGCTACGGTGTTACCCTTAATGTGCGAGTGTTCAGGAACCCACATAATCTTAACTGTACAGTACAGTCGGAAAGTATTAGAACAAGATAAAAAAAGATGTTGATGTTGAAACAGCTTCAGAATTCTATTTTTCCAGATTCAAAATGGTTAAGCGAAAGGAAATATCCGTCGAAATACGAGCCCAAATGATTATTTTGCAAAAAAAAGGAAAAACTATAGAGAAATAGTCAAACTTTTGAAAATACATATCTCTGTGTTCAGTTCATACGGCCATTAGAAGATATCGGGAAACTGGACAAAATACTAACAGAAAACGATCTGGTCGACCAAGAAAGACAAATCAAAGAATCGACAACAAAATATATGCAATGAGTAAGGCCAATCGACGGAAATCTGGATCATAAATTTGTGCTGAAATCAATGAAGACTTGGATTCACCAATATCACTCACGACAGTCAAAGGCCGGCTTAAAGAAAAAGGTATGATTGGACGCATTGCTGTCAGAAAGCCACTTCTACGGCCAGTAAATAAACAGAACAGACTGAAGTCCGCTCAAGAACGAATCAGTTTTATGGTCAGACGAATCAAAATTCGTACTTTTCGGTAGCCATAGGCGTCAATATGTTCGCAGAAACGTTAATGAAAGATTCAAAGCAGATTACATTGTGCCACCTGTGAAACATGGCGGAGGCTCAGTGATGCTGTGAGGCTGTTTCAGCTACGCTAGCGTTGATCAACTAAAAAAAATGTAAGGAATTATTTAAAAGGAGCAGTATCACAGTATACTCCAATGCCATGCAATACCATCTGGCATTAATTTGATTGGTTGTGGATGCATTTACCAACAAGAAACATATATCAAATTGTACTTCTTATTTAGAACGAACATGTCTAATGAAATCACCACAAGGACGCCAGTCGTAAACATCCTTTTTTGGTTCTAAATGTAAAGGCTGTTGACCGTAGTATGCTTTTAACTGGCTTCGAGTAATCTGGCTTAGCTATCAATGTTGGAAAACTTTTTAATAATTCTGTAGATTTGTTATCTACTGAGACAATTCGAAAGGGGGGTATTACAGAAATATGAGATCGTGTTGACTGAAAGACTTATCAACAAGTCAACTAAACGTTTATTTTTTAAAAGCACGTAGCAATACAATCGTTATATAAACTTATAAAATGACGCAGCGCTAGCAACGAAGGCTTTCGGCTTGCATGTTGATAAAAGCTAGTAATCATATCCGACGAAGGAGGTCGGGGTCTCTGAGATAGTAATATATGGTTGAGATACTTTCTGCCGCTAGGTTGCTTAATAGCTGGAGAGGATCGGTGCTGTGAAAATACTGACGTTGTTGTGTAATAAGATTGGGACATACTGAGAAAATATGTTGTATGCTGATAGTGGATTCACAAAATGGGCATAGTATTGGTTCTGCGCCTTGGAGCAGATGTGCGTGCGTAATTATAGTATGACCGAGACGAAGGCGGATGTATGAGGTGACCATATTTGTTGGCAGTGAGGAATTGTAGCAGGGTGGTATACGTTTAGAATTCACAGATGTGTAAAGATTATTATATGTCAACCGCTCGGATAATATTTTCTCGCCGTTCACGCTTTATAAGTCGGCATATGTCATTCTTAAACCTGATGCAGCTTGTAGTGGTTCATTTACTTTGTGGTTTCGTCTGCTACGGTGTTACCCTTAATGTGCGAGTGTCCAGGAACCCACATAATCTTAACTGTACAGTACAGTTGGAAAGTATTAGAACGAGATAAAAAAAGATGTTGATGTTGAAATAGCCTCAGAATTCTATTTTTCCAGTTTCAAAATGGTTAAACGAAAGGAAATATCCGTCGAAATAAGAGCCCAAATCATTATTTTGCAAAAAAAAAGGAAAAACTATAGAGAAATAGTCAAACTTTTGAAAATACATATCTCTGTGTTCAGTTCATACGGCCATTAGAAGATATCGGGAAACTGGACAAAATACTAACAGAAAACGATCTGGTCGACCAATGCAATACCATCTGGCATTAATTTGATTGGTTGTGGATGCATTTACCACCAAGAAACATATATCAAAACTTTGTACTTCTTATTTAGAACGAAAAAACTCGCAGGTGAGCTTGATACAATGGAGTGGCTACCATATAGCTATTGTGGGAAGAATTGGATCGATGTGTGAGAGATCTGAAGCCTACAAGCCTTCCTGACCTCTGGGATTGTTTGAACGAAACGTGGAATAATAATATTCCACATCAAACACTCCAAAAACTCATGAAAGAATGCCGAAATTGTGCGATGCAGTCATCAAAGCAAAAGGTGGCCATTTTCAAGAAAATCGCTTAAAGTAACATACTCACTGTTTTCTTATAAATTTTGATGGAACTTACAGTAAAATTCATTTAAAATGTCTTCGGATCATTGAACTACGTTGAATGTACAAAACTACTGCGAATATGTGAATAATATTGTTACGAATATTAGCAAAACTGAGGGGTGCTGCTATCTCTAAGCCGATGCTAAGCAGTGACGTGAATTCACATCAATAATTCAATCATTATGTATCTACGAAAACGAAACAATAATTGCGTCTACACATATGTACCATGTACGTATACGAGCAGCGGAGAGTCAATGCACACACACATGCATATATCTGAGATACTCCTGAAAGTATGCAATGAGAAGATATCGTGCAATTTTAGTTACACTACATATATCTGAGATACTCCTGAAAGTATGCAATGAGAAGCTGTCGTGCAATTGTAGTTACACTGAGAAGTTTGAGAGCTGATGGACTAGAAGATTCTGGAAATGGAAGCGCCTAGAACGTTGAAATCAGAGAGTATAAAAGGCACAAATGTAGAGGCTATGGAATTCAGTTAGAGTTGAGCTATCAAGCAGTTATTGATTAAGCACGCAATCTGGCGGGCAATAGTAGAGTTTCATTTGAGCTATCAATCAGTGTGGTTATTAAGCAAGCTATTCGTTGCACAGTTTGAGTGTTATTGTGAAGTACTTTAATAAAGGCCATTTTGCATTATTACATATTGGAGTTATTTATTCAACAGTTTAGTGATACGGACTAAGCAAAAGGGCAAATAAGAGGATTTGCAGGAAATTCGTTACAATTGGTGTCAGAAGAGGAATTGTTGTATAAATTCCGAAGATTGGGAATACAACTTGGACATGGCAAAGTTCAGTGAGTTGAAGATCCAGCAACTGAAAAAGGAGTTGGAGAACCGTGGATTAAATACAACCGGCAATAAGATCGAACTTCAAGCACGGCGACGAGAGGTAATGGAGTCGCAAGGAATTGATGTGGACGAGTATGTCTTTAATCCTGATGGGGACGAGACAACAACAAAAATTGAAGAGAAAAACGAAACATCGCAGACAGGTACGAGCACAGACTTGAACATGATTTTGGCTGCAAAATCTGCACAAACATCGACAGTAACATCAATGTACTCGCAAATGTCATCTCAACTGGAAGAACAGAAGACACATATTGCAGAAATGTCGTCAGAAATAACATCGAAGATTGAAGCACAAGAAACGCGTATGTCAGAAATGTCGACACAGATTACATCGAAGATTGAAGCACAAGAAACGCGTATGTCAGAAATGTCGACACAGATTACATCAAAGATGGAAACACAACTGAAAGAACAAGAGGCGCGCATAACAGTACAGCTCGAAGCGCAAGAGGCGCGTATATCATCAAAACTCGAAGCGCGTATGGACGAGAAAATAACACAGTTTGAGGAAAAAATCGAAGCCGAGGTGGATGCTTTGAGAGGTCGTATACAGGAGTTGCAAATAAATCGCCCAACTGTTTCAGCAAGCAATCCGAAGGTAAAGACACCATCCTTTGACGGTTCTGTTCCTTTCCATGTCTTTAAGCTACAGTTTGAGAAGACCGCAGCAGTGAACAACTGGAATGTGGAAGATAAAGTTGGCGCACTCTTTGTAGCATTGAAAGGACCAGCTGCCGAAATCTTACAGACTATTCCAGAGTACGAACGGAACAGTTATGACGCATTGATGGCTGCTGTAGAACGGCGATACGGAAGCGAACACAGGAAACAGATATTTCAAATAGAATTGCAAAACCGTTACCAAAAAGCTAATGAGACTTTGCAAGAGTTTGCTTCGGGTGTTGAAAGGTTGGCTCATTTGGTAAATGCGGACGCACCCGTGGAATACACTGAAAGGGTAAAAATCCAGAGCTTTATAAATGGCATACGGGACGTAGAAACGAAGCGAGCGACATATGCAAACCCAAAACCTACATTCGCAGAAACGGTATCCCATGCACTGACTCAAGAAACAGCGTCACTTTTGAGTAAGCCAGCGTACAAAGCTCATCGCGTGGAAGTGGAAAGGCCAGACTGGGTAGACGCAATTTTGAAAGCATTGAAGGGTACGCAGCAGAAGAATAATGATGCAGTCAAATGCTTTAAGTGTGGAAAGCCAGGGCATATTGCGCGTTATTGCAACACCAACCCTAACAGTTCCAATAATGTGGGTGGTCGTAAACGCAGAGCAGAAGGAGATGAGCAAATCTCCAAGACCACTCAATCGTTAAACTAAATCGAGTCAGCCGCAAGGGGCGGCAGCTGGCTCCCGCAATTGAATGCCCCATAATCTCTATCTCGCAGATTGGAAAAAGATCGAGCAATCTTACTGTTGGAGGACATGTGGATGGAAAGGAACCTTTACTGACTGTAGATACCGGTGCATCCCATTCCATCATTCGATCAGATTTAGTCAACAAAAAGATAAGACCATTGCTTGGAGCAAGATTACGTACAGCCACGGGAGAGGACACCCAGGTAATTGGAGAAGTAGAATGTGAAGTAGCAGTTGGGAACGTCACGGTATTACACAATTTTATAAAGGCAGGTATTGTTGATGAAATCATAATTGGAGTGGACTTCTTAATCGACCAAGGCATCAAAATCGATATGCAAAGCAAGACGATGCGATATAAGAACATGGATATGCCACTTAATTTCGGCTACGAGAGAGGCTACAGCAGTAAACGAGTGCTGGTGGAAGAGAGTCAGCAAATACCACCAAAATCAGAAGCAGTCATCTGGGCAAAGGTTGATGGAGATTGTGGGACAAACAAATTGTGGGTTGTCGAAGCAGCAAACAAATCAGCACCGAACATACTTGTAGGAAAAACCCTGGCTATGACAAAACAAGATGGACGTATTCCGGTAAGAGTACTCAATGAGTTCAAGTAACCACTCAAACTGACCAAAGGAACTATTTTGGGAAGATGCCAAGAGGCTGAAGTAATTATTAACTGTGAACAGCTCCAGGAACACGTTTCATCTAGTAATACTGATCTTTCAAATGACATCACAGCATGGACGGAGGGGCCAGAGGAAGATTATCAGAGTAAGGCAAAGCAACTGCTCCTAAAGTACGCAAACATATTTGACCAGGATGGTTCCAAACCAGGCCGCACCAATGTTGTGAAACATCAAATTGACACTGGAGACGTGAGGCTGATACGTCAAGCTCCACGTAGTGTTCCACTGGCGAAGTGGGAAGTTGTAAGTCAAATTATACAAGAAATGAGCGACAGCGGCGTCATCGAACCATCAGCTAGTCCCTGGAGCTCACCGGTAGTACTTGTAAAGAAGGATGGAAAAATGAGGTTTTGCGTGGACTACCGGAAGTTGAATGACGTTACGAAAAGGGATAGCTACCCATTGCCAAGAATTGACGACACTCTGGACTCGCTGTCTGGTACGGAATGGTTTTCCACACTGGACTTGAAAAGCGGCTACTGGCAAGTGGAGGTGAAGGAGGAAGACAAAGAGAAAACAGCCTTCAGCGTCGGAGATGGTCTTTGGCAATTTACAGTAATGCCCTTTGGACTATGTAATACACCAGCTACTTTCGAGAGACTCATTGATCAGGTATTGAAACGACTACATTGGAAAACATGCTTGGTGTACCTGGACGACATCATCGTATTGGGCAAGAACTTTGATGAAGATCTTAAAAACTTAGATGAAGTTTACCAGAGAATATCTGGCGCTGGTCTGAATTAAGTCCCAAAAAGTGTGCACTGTTTAAAAGGGAAGTAAATTATTTGGGTCAGAAGGTACAGCGAATGAAAAGATAGAGGCAGTAAAGGATTGGCCAAGACCACAGAATCTGCATGAATTGAGAAGTTTCCTTGGGCTGTGCACATATTACCGCCAATTTGTACCAAATTTTTCCAGCGTAGCCCATAGCCTCCATGAGCTTACAAGAAAAAACAAAGCTTTTGAATGGAAGAAGGAGCAAGAAGTGGCTTTCCAAACATTGAAGGAGCGTTTGTGCACTGCCCCAATGTTAGCATATCCAATTCCAGGAGCAACATTTATTCTAGATACAGATGCGAGTGGATATGCTATAGGAGGCGTTTTATCACAACTGGTCGATGGAGAGAAGGTAGTTGCATATTACAGCCGTTCGATTGGAAAACCAGAGAGGAACTACTGTGTCACGCGGAGAGAGCTGTTGGCATTGGTAGAGTGCATTAAACATTTTCACAAATACCTCTACGGCCAGCGATTCCGTGTCAGGACAGATCACGCAGCGTTGAAATTGCTTCTGCAGTTCCGTAATCTGGAAGGACAATTGGCACGGTGGATCGAGCGACTACAAAGCTATGACTTTTCCATTGAGCATCGAAAAGGTAGTACCCATGGAAATGCCGATGCAATGTCACGAAGACCATGTAGTTTGGAATGCAAGCACTGTTCAAAGGCCGAGGCTAAAGAAGACATTATAGATGTCTATGACTAGATTTCTAATGACTATAACGTGTACGGATGGACAAGGAACAACTAAGAAAGTGTCAGCTAGAAGATACAGATCTGTCACATGTTATGCAAGGGCTCGAACGAAACGAAAGAGCGAGCAGAGAGGAGATGTCAGCAGAGAGTCCCATTGCGAAGTCATATTGGGCACAGTGGAACAGTTTAGAATTGATATCCGGTTGTTTGCATCGAGTATGGGAGACTGAGGATGGCCAATGCAAGAAGAAACTGATAGTTGTTCCCAGAAAGAGGATTCCTGACGTGCTCAGCGAGCTGCACAATGGTCCAAGTGGAAGTCATCTTGGAATCACGAAGGCACTCGAGAAAATTAAGCAGAGATTCTATTGGGTTGGTTGCCGTCAGTCGGTCACCGAGTGGATTGCCAACTGCGAGGTATGCAACAGAGCGAAAGGGCCCAAAACCCGAAGTCATGGCCAGATGAAGCAATATATTTCAGGTGCACCATTTGAAAGGATCGCCATGGATGTCGCAGGTCCATTTCCTACTAGCAACCGCGGAAACAAATACGTACTGGTGGTTATGGATACCCAATGCCAAACCAAGAAGCAGAAACAGTAACAGAAGTGGTTAAAAACGAATGGGTTGCAAGGTATGGTGTACCAATGGAGTTACATTCTGACCAAGGCAGGAATTTTGAATCAGCTGTGTTCCAAGAAATGTGCAAGAAGTTGAGCATTCGAAAAACACGGACAACTGCATTGCATCCTCAGTCTGATGGTATGGTGGAACGTTTCAATAGAACATTGGAGGATCATTTAGGGAAAGTAGTAGACAAGTACCATTAGGACTGGGATACACACATATCATTATTCTTGATGGTCTGCCGATCGGCAGTACATGACACAACGGGCCAAACTCCCGCAAAGGTAATTTTTGCCAATGAACTTCGACTGCCAGCTGATTTGAAGTACGGGATAGATGCCGATGCGGAGAGGAATGTCAAGCAATCCACTGGTGTCTTGGAAGAAGAGCTGAGAGAGATACACGATCTGGTAAGGCAACGAGCAAAGATTATGAGTGACAAGAAAGCGCGGTACGATAAAGCAATTAATTCGGAAGGGTTTCAGGAAGGAGATTTGGTGCTGCTATACAACCCACTACGAAAAAAAGGTTTGTCCCCGAAATTGCAGTGTAACTGGGAAGGCCCATACAAAGTTGTAAAACGGATCAACGATGTAGTGTACCGCATACAAACCATTACCAAACCACGAACCAAAATGAAAGTGGTTCATTTGGAGAGGCTAGCAGCGTTTAGATCGAGAGATTTGTCTGATCGGGACGATCAGACTTAGGTGGAGGGCAGTGTTACGAATATTAGCAAAACTAAGGGGTGCTGCTATCTCTAAGCCGGTGCTAAGCAGTGATATGAATTCACATCAATAATTCAATCATTATGTATCTACATAAACGAAACAATAATTGCGTCTACACATATGTACCATGTACGTATACGAGCAGCGGAGAGTCAATGCACAAACACATGCATATATCTGAGATACTCCTGAAAGTATGCAATGAGAAGCTATAAAATCGTGCAATTGTAGTTACACAGAGAAGTTTGAGAGCTGATCGACTAGAAGATTCTGGGAATGGAAGCGCCTAGAAGATGCAACGTTGAAATCAGAGAGTATAAAAGGCAGAAAATATAGAGGCGCTAGAATTCAGTTTGAGTTAAGCTATCAAGCAGTTATTGATTAAGCACGCAATCTGGCGGGCAATAGTAGTTTCATTTGAGCTATCAATCAGTGTGGTTATTAAGCAAGCTATTCGTTGCACAGTTTGAGTGTTATTGTGAAGTACTTTAATAAAGGCCATTTTGCATTATTACATATTGGAGTTATTTATTCAACAGTTTAGTGCAGAGCCGGCCACACAAATACTAAAACAATTGCATAAGTGTAAAAAATTGAGTGACAACTCCCCACAGTGTGCTAAAAGAAAATGTAGACTGTGAATTCGAAATTAAAAAGGACTCTGGTTATTTGATTTCAAGCTAATCCTAACAATATTTACTTATATTCATATAACTAAGAACGCGGAGGTCGAGCTAGCCAGATAAAACTTTTTTATAAAAGAAGGTATGATGTTTCTTCAATGCAAAATTTTCTTAAAAAAATCACTTTTTCATTAAGAAAGAACTATACAACAAAGTAAATGTAAAGTCAGAAATATATATTTTCAAAACATAAAGTTATTCATTAAAAAAAAATGTATAAAAATTAATAAAACTAAGTAGAACGTATAAAAAATTACTTATATTAAATTGTCAATATTTATTAATAATTAATTAATTATTATTAATTATTAATATTTAAATCGTCAATATTAATATGTTCAAAGGAACTTAATAATACTAACTAAAACGCAGGCATGCTTAACCAACGAAACATTTCGTTATCATTCGTTACGATAATCAACGTTAATAAACGAAACGAAGTCATTTCGTTTAAATTAATTAACGTTAATTTGACGATCTTAACGTTAATAAACGAAATGACTTCGTTTCGTTTATTAACGTTGATTATCCTAACGAAATGATATCGTTTCGTTGGTTAAGCATGCCTGCTAAAACGTATTAAAATTCACTTTAACCTTGCAGTATGTTGGTTTTATTATGTGCCCAAAAAGTAGCATGTACTTTTCCTTTTGCATTCACTGTCGATTTTAGTGAGTGACAAGCGAAAGCAAACGATCGTGATCGCACATCGTTAGTGTCTGTGTGAAAATACGAACTCAAATTGCACAATGTGCAACTTTTGGCCGGCTCTGGTTTGGTGATACGAACTTAGCAAAAGGGCAAATAAGAGGATTTGCAAGAAATTCGTTACAATATTTTAATAAATTATACGATAAACTGACAAAAACAACTTTTTTCATCTTGTTCTAATACTTTCCGACTGTACTGTATGTGGGTTCGTAATAAGTGTGCTTCTTCTTATGTAGTCGATTATGTAATTAGAGCAGTTCAAGTTTTGTATCGCCGAAAAACAAGATAGACTATCGGAGCAGACTATAAATTGACCCTTATTTTTGGTGGCATAAATAACCGCGTTGTAAAATGCTATTGCTTCTGCAATCGTACAGAAGGGGAATATAAGTTCATAGGCAAGTGCGCCTCCTTTCTCGCTTACCACAGCGTACGAGGTCTGCTCTCCTTTTGATCCGTCGGTATAAATAAACTCCCAGCTATTGGATTTGTATTTTTCCGATAAAATGGACTTATATTGCTCGGTGGATGTATCTTGCCTAGGTCGTTGGGTCATGGTGTTAATGAAAGACATCTGTCTTAACTTATTTTTAGCGTGGTGTCCATAGATCTCCATTCCATACTGAAAGGTTGATACCATAAGATCCCTTGTAACGTTGATCAACAATGCCGAGCCGACAAGTGAGCGATTTGAAGACAGGTAATTAATAATTGCTAATCTGGAGTTTAACTTGTTTTTAATATATTTACAATGTTCAGAAAAATTGTACTTATTGTCTAAAATTATGCCTAAAAACTTAAGGCTACTCCTTTTCCAAATTAAGTTCAGAAATTTACAATTCAAGTCCAGAAAATTGCAATTCAAGTTCAGAAAATTGCAATTCAAGTTCAGAAAATTACAATTCAAATTCATAAAATTACAATTCATGATTAGAATTTCCAATTAAACTTCAGAAAATTCAAATTTAAATTCAGAAAATTACAATTCAAGTTTAGAAAATTACAATTCAAACTCAGAATTTTCATTTCAGGTTCAGAAAATTACAATTCAAGTTAAGAAAATTACAATTCAAGTTCAGAAAATTGCATTTCAAGTTTAGAAAATACAATTCAAATTCAGTACATTATAAGTAGGGTGTTATTTTTCAAAAGTTATTCCAATTCATACTACGTAATGTAATACTTACATTTTATTGCGTGTATATCCCTAGCTAAGAAATCAAACGGAGTATGATTCTTTGCAAGAAGTGCATGAGGACGCTCCGGCCATGAAAGTACTTGGAAAGTAAGTAGGCGGGGAGACCTCCACAGGGTTGCGAGAGGCAGGTGGAGGAAGACTTGATCTGTGCACACAGTACTTATACGTTACTTGCGGGATTGTGGACGCTCCGTTGATTTCGTCATATCTTTACATAGAATATAGCCGGACGTCCTTGTAACTGACCTCTTATGAGAGGAGGAAAGAAAAGAGAGGAAACGGTTTCGTTCATGTGATCAAAATTGATTTACGTGAGTTAAGAATATCCTTGTATCAGATTATTAGCGCTAACATTTACCATCTTACATCCTTTAATTGCCATTGCATGAAAGGAATAATTCCTGAAAAACTTTCTGAACTCGAATTGTAATTTTTAATTTCAAGTCCACGTATGCTCATTAAAAATGTTTTTTTGGTAACAAGGATCAGCCAAGGATAGGATCAATTTATAAAAACTCCGTTTTCCAAAGTTTTTTATACTTTTTTCTAATGCTAAATAAAAGTATAGAAAAAATTAAAAACGGCCAGTATATTGATCTGGGTTGAATAGCGCAGAGTCAGACGGAAAAAGCTTATTAAAATGTATGCAGGTAGGCCAAATTAAGGGCAGGACAACGTCTGCCGGGTCTTCTAATTAGTCTAGAGAATAATTTTTTCTTGTGACCTTATACTGCTACAATCAGAAAAATTTCGCAGGCTGTATTTTTTGATTTCGCAATGAGGCATATTTTAGTAGCAATAATAATAATAATAATAATAATAATTGGACGTTGTGGCAGCGCACTACTATCAAGTGGCCCAATGACACGAGGCTAAACCTGTTCATTATTATTATTATTTATTTTTTTTTTTTTTTTATTATTATTTTTTTTTTTTTTGTTTTTTGGTCGAGTCGTTTATGGGCAGTGGTTTGTCAAGCGTCGAGATCTAAAACTGCTCAGCTACAGGAGACATATCATCAGCTGAGGGTAAATCTAAATTAATAGAATAGAAACAAACATTACAGCGTTAACTATTAAGAGAGATAGGAACAGTCTAAGGGAGTCCGACATATCAAATGTGTTTGAGTGAGAGCAGTGTACGGACTTTACCACTTTATTGGTAGATCTACCAACTTTTTAAACCATTTCCATTTTCTACCAGCTCTACCACCAATGCCCAAAAATCTACCAACATTTGCCTTTGTAAGGAAATTAAGAAAAGATTCAATATCGAAGACGAAAAGTTACACCTTTTGGAATATTTTGATGCAAAAAATATTCAATCTAGTTAAATGACAACGATTGTTCCCTTACTTAAAGCTTTTCCATTTCACAAGACTTCCACGGAAATTCTTAACAACGAATGTCGATCATTAATGTTATATTATAGAGAAAAAATAGAAAAGATATTTTCCAACGATATTATTAAAGGATTGATAAAATTGGGAACTGAAAAGAGTCTTCTAGAAGAAAATTTTAGTGGAAATTTTGGTGAATAAATGTGCTCCTTAGCAATATTACCTCACAGTAGTGCAGCCGGAGAAAGGTCGTTCTCTATAATGAACTACATAGAAACCGCCAAGCCTAATGTATTAAAGATATAAAGCATTTCCAAGCAAATATTAATAAAAGAGTATCGGACGGACATGCCAGTGTGGCAGGAAAATAATGGTGCACTGGAAAATTTTTGTTGTAATTAGACGTATTGTTAAAGTTTCCTCAGTATTTCAAGCTCAAAATACAGAAAAAAAGCAAGTATCATATAGGCATAAGCTATGTATGCATATAGAAACTGACATGAATTTTTTTTTGTTTACATGTTTTTTTAAGTGTTATTTCCATGAAATGTGCTTTATTTGTTTTACAATAAAATATGAATTGTTTTGTACAAATATAAAATGTAGAAAAAAATCTACCAACTTCTACCACTATTTTAATTTTTCGTTTACCAATATTCTCTTTTTAAAAGTCCGTGCACTGAGTGAGAGTTATAATCTTCGCACAAACACCGGAAAGGTTCGTTAAGAGCGAAATTCGTTCTACATAGTTTTAAATTACAAATATGTAAACCGAAATAAAAAGAAATTATATGAAGTTACTTTAAATTATTAAAAACAAATTTAATTATTAAAAACAATTCGTTCTACATAGTTTTAAATTACAAATATGTAAACCGAAATAAAAAGAAATTATATGAAGTTACTTTAAATTATTAAAAACAAATTTAATTATTAAAAACAATTATTAAAACAAGAATCTCTAATTTGTGGCATTGACTCGATACAGTTTGGACGGTGGCGGAGGGTAAACTTGCGGTAAATGCAAAAAGAAATTTACAAACGACGAATTTATTGGTTGTGAAGGGGTATACCAAAATTGGTGGTGCTAATTGCGTGAACATAACAGCAACGGAGATGAGGATGATTTCAAAAAATAAAAACCTGAAATGAATGTGCAATGGCTGCAATGGCCAGTACGTAAATATGATAGATACTTCCGTGAAGAAAATTATGAGTGAGATGATGGAAACCATGAAGGTAGCTATGGAAAAAATGGTGACAAGCAATTTAACCGAAATAATGAAAAAAACAAAAATCTGACAACAACAACAAGGAAAACATGCCATCGTATGCAAAGGGGGTTGGCAGTTCTAGGTCACAGACATCCCGCCGACCTCCGAAACGGCGTAAATGCCAGTCCTAAACAGCTCCGCCTCATAGTCGGGCGCTATGGAGTTCGGCTAAGCCCTCACACCAACGGCAAGGTGCCTAACCTAGTGAGGGCTGCAGAGTCGAAAACCGAAGTAAAAATAAATAAGAAAACAAGGAATGCAAATACAAGTGACAAAGTGATCAACTGACTGTCACGAGAACATACATGCCTACCAAATGATAGCGCATATTTATACTTATGACGCAGGCAAATTGTATGTGTATTCATTTGCACATATAACTATATAAGTTCGACATATGCATTTACATTTACTTCATTACTCGATAAAGTCAGTCTTTAACTTGCACTCAGCGTCTATAGTTATACGGTCAGTACTCTATCGTAACATGGTGCCGAAACCCGTTTCGAGAAAAATCAATAACGTACAACGCAATAAAATTTCAAAGACTCTCGTTGCAGAAGCGAATAAATTATATTAAAACTTATAAAATAAAAAAATATAAACATTATATAATTATAATTTGCATAATTATTCAAAGTAAATAAAACAAAATGGTAAAGCCACCAAAACCTCTCCCAATAAATAGCGACCTGGATATGGCACGTGAATGGAGCGAATGGTTGTAAACCTACGAAAGCTATGCCCTTGCTGCGAAGGTCAACGATGAGGAAGTCCCTGTCCAATTAGCAAATTTCAAAACTGTGCTAGGTCGAGAAGGCATTCGATTAATCAATAATTTGGCCTTAACCGATGCCCAAAAATCTGATTTAACCGAGTTAAAAAAAATTAAAGAAGCATTTTGTACCAACGCGTAATAAGACGTACGAGCGGTATAATTTTCATCACATCAAACAGCAAGAAAATGAAGCTTTTGACGATTTTCTACAAAAAATTCGAGAGCAGGTGCGATTTTAACGATGACGATGAATTCCTAACTGACGAAATCGTTCTTGGTATCCGCTCAGACGATACCAGACCAAAACTTTGGATCGAAGAACAGCTGTCACTGGGAAGAGCTATTAATGTATGCCGCGTGGCAGAAAGAGCAACAAAACATATACATGACTTGAACGAACCTAGTTCTGCAGTGAAAATTAATAAAATTGATAAAGCTTTTAACTGCCGTAGGTGCCTTACAGCTCACGGTCCTAAAAGTTGCCCAGCATTGCGGTAAAAAGGGTAATTTTAAGGTCGCGTGCAAATCAAAAGCGAATAAAGAAAAATATTCCAAACCAAACCAAAAGAAAATAACTAAAAAGAATTTGAACGCTATAGAGACCAATGATGAAAGCGATAGCAATAGTTCCGAGTTTAGGTTCGTAGGTAATATAAGAAATTCGTTAGGCCAGCCGAAAATGGACAGAAAAGGTGCGAATTGGCGATTATGACCTAAAATTGTGGTTAGATACCGGAGCTTTTTGTAATGTACTACCAATCAAAGTTGCCAAAAAGCTAGGTGTAGAAATAAACCCCAGCGAAATTAAGCGCCTAAAGGCCTACGATGGCGGTTTTATTAAAGTAATAAGAGGCCAAACAGAATTGATGTGTCGCACCCAGCGCACATACAACAACGTTGGCAAAAAGGTATGCTTCAAAGTAATCGAAGAAAACTTTCAGGCTATATTAGGAGCCGATGACTGCGAAAACCTAGGATCCGTGAAGCGTGTAAGCCAATTAGGATGCTGTAACAATTTCGAGTATGGCATATATTTCGTAGACAACCCAAAATTTAAAGTCATCCCAGCGAGAAAAATTCCGTACGCAATCAAGAAAAGCGTACAACAAGAAATACAAAAAATGGTTAAACTCGGAGTAATAAAAAGCGTTAGTAAGCCCACACCGGCCGTTAGTCCAATGCTAGTTGTAAACAAAAGAAATAAGCTACGTGTATGCATGGAACCTACAGAACTAAATAAATATATTAAACGTCCGATCAACCCTATAAAAACTGTTGAAGAGGTAGCAGCAAAAATTCATGGCAGCAAATTTTTCACTAAATTAGATTGCCAAAAATGTTTCTGGAAAATCAAAGTAACTGAACGAACATCAAAATATTTTATATTTTCTACACCCTGGGACGCTTCAGTTACCTTCGTATGCCGTTCGGTATTTCATCAGCGCCAGAAGTTTTCTGCGGAGTAATGAATCGAACATTGGAGGGCATAGATAGGTGTTGCCATGGACGACATTTTCATACACGCACCGACGCTAAGTGAACTACGAAAAACAACACAAAATGTAATTAGGCGATTGAATGATGCTGGATTTACGCTAAATTCCGAAAAATGTGAGTACGAAAAGAAGTCACTAAAGTTTCTAGGTCATATCTTCATCGAAAACGGGTACAGAGCAGACGAAGAAATGATAAAGGCAATCTGTCTGCTCAAAAGGCCCACCTGCATTAAAGAACTGCAGCGCCTTTTGGGAATGGTAAAATATCTTGGTAAGTTTATAAACAACTCGCCGCAATTGACTGAGCCATAGCGCCCACTGTTACGTAAAGAAAACGTGTGGAGATGGGAACACGAGCACACAAGTGCTTTCGAAGCTATAAAACGAACATTGACAACAACTCGAGTACTAGCTTATTACGATGTAAAGAAACCAATGAAGCTATCGGTCGACGCCAGTAGTCAATCCATGGGGGCATGCCTATTCACTAGAAAAAGACTGGTAAAATCAACCGAAATACGGGTCAATTCAACCGAAATTTCTGTCAATTTTTATCCATCGCAACAAGATGTTGAATCAACTGCGCACAAATCCTTGATTCGGAATGGACCGTTTTAGTAGTCAAATGAACAAAAAAAGTTGTTGCGACAGCTTTGTACGAAAGTACCTATGTTGCCATATAAATAAATAAATGTAAGGCGCGATAACCTCCGAAGAGATTTTAGGCCGAGCTTCTCTGCCAATTTGCGTCGTGCTCCTTTTTAATTTTTCTTACAAATTGGCGGGACGGGACCTACTTGTTTTATGCCGACTCCGAACGGCATATACAAGGCAGATGAGAGCTTTTCATGGCGGAAATACACTCTGAGTGCTTGCCGAACACATTTCTTCTTATTGAAAAAGCTTGTTTCTAAAATTTTGATGTTTTATTTTCCCGGCCACTTTCTGCGGCCACCATATAAATACGTAGATATGCGAATCCATAAATAAGTATGCTTGCTACATATACGTACATATGTACGCACTTACTAATCGAATTTCAATTGGGCGTACATCAAATATGCTGGGAAACATTAAACATTATACACTTTATTATTTTGTTTTATTAAACGCACTTTTATAGTTTATTTAATTTATAGTTTTGAACTTCGCTTTTCAAATAGAAATGAAAATAGTAGTCACAAAACTGATTCTCAATTCTTTCAGTTGCAACTCAACTCATTCTCAATTTCTTCTCTCGCAATGTTTGACATAACATTTTAAATAGAGAACTTGTAAGTTATAGGAAAGTAAAGAATTAAATCGCAGGAAGGTAATTCACCACTGGAGTAACTTTACATGTAATTCGGCAAGTTTAATTTTCGTAACACTTTAAGTTGAAACGATTCCAAAACAACTCAAACTTTTATGTTGTCGGAAACATCAACATTAAAAAAGGATGTTTTTTATTTTTATTAGATTCGTTCGCGTGAGTGAAAATTCGTAAAAACTTGAACAAAATGTTACTAACTTTGGAAAAATCCTTTTCGTTCAAGCAAAACTTTTGCAACAAGAGGACGCCATTTTGTATTTCGCTTGGAGAAGAGGGTGCAAAATTGTACCCGATAAATAGGTGTCCCAGTATCTCATAATTTTTTGCACAGTAAATTCAAAAAAGGGTCTTTACATTTTGTATTGATAACTGAAAAACTAGTTTTTTGTTGTTTTCCCATTTTGTGTGTTTTTTCGATTTGGTGGTTTTCTTATTTTGGTGTTTTTTTTAACAAGTGGTACCATCGCCATAAGTAAGAAGTCGAGAGCGCAGTGAGCGTAAAATTCTCTTTGAAAATTGACTGTTGATCGCTGTTGAAATGACCAGTGAGATCAGTTGTGTTAACAAAAAAAAGTAGACTGATTAGGAATCTGTCAATTTTACAGAATTTTGTTAACTTAAGAGCGACAATTTCTCTTCTGTTGAAATGACTAAACTAATTTGCTCGCTTGACAAAGAACTCGGTCGAATTAACCATAATTCGATCAATTTCACCGAATCTCCTTTAAGTCAAGAACAACAGAACCGATTTGTTGATTTTACTAGCACCATCTCTTTCAGTGTAATGCAAAGCGGCAGGCCATTGGGATATGCCACAAAAGCATTCACCCAATCGCAACAAAAACAACCACAAATCAGCAAGGAAGCCTGGGCCATCCGCTTTGGGTGCCAAAAGTTTTACGATTACATTTACGGAAAACAGTTAGAAATAGAAACTGACCATAAAAAAGGTAGTAGGTCAAATGTTGAAAACTACAGGGGTATTGCTAAACTTTCAGTCATTCCTAAAGTCTTTGAACAGATTGTTACCAGTCAACTCCAATATCAGTGTTCTAGTATTTTATCTCCATGCCAACACGGTTTTATTCGTGAAAGGTCAACCACTACAAATTTGCTTGTATTCACCTCTATAGTTATGGAAGGATTTTTAGCGAACAAGCATACGGATGCCATCTACACGGACTTCAGCAAAGCATTTGATACCGTCAACCATGAGTTGCTTATTCATAAGCTTGATTTACTGGGCTTTCCGTTTCACCTATTAATGTGGCTGAAAAGCTATCTTTATAACCGGACCCAAAAAGTCCTGTTCAAGTGCAATCTGTCGGAACCGTTCGGAGTTTCCTCCGGTGTACCCCAGGGAAGTCATCTAGGCTCTTTGCTCTTTACCCTTTTCATTAATGACTTGCCACAGACAATATTATATTCCCATACTATAATGTATGCGGATGATGTAAAACTTTGCTACACTTACTGTCCTACCGATTTGAGTTCCTTGGATCTTCTTCAGGCCGACTTGGACTCGTTCCAATGTTGGTGCACAACAAATTTACTAGCTTTAAATTGCTCTAAATGTAAGCATATGACATTTCACCGAGTGAAGCCAGCATTGAAATCTTATGTAATAGATGGTACGCCTTTGGAGCGTATATCTATTGCAAATGATCTAGGTGTCCTTTTTGATCCGAAATTGAATTTTAACATGCATATTTCATCTATAGCCAACAAACCGTTGGGTTTACTTGGATTTGTTAAAAGATGGGCTAAAGAGTTCGATGATCCGTACCTCACTAAGGTTCTTTACACATCGCTGGTTCGTCCAATACTCGAGTATTGCTCATGCGTTTGGTCCCCTGTTTCTCAAAAGCATATAAAACGTCTTGAGTCAGTTCAAAAGCAATTTTTGATATGTGCATTGCGCGGCCTTAATTGGGACTCAAGTCTCCATCTTCCTCCATACAGAAGTAGACTTCTTCTTATTAACTTACCCACTCTGGAAAATCGGAGAATATTACTGGGGGTATTGTTCATCCATAAGCCATTATTGGAGAAATTGATTCTGGGGACCTCCTCAGCCGCTTGTTTTTTGCGGTTCCCCCTAGAGTATCCAGACACTACGTTCCTTTCTATTTACCCCTTTTTCGACGAAACTTTGCTAAAAAAATAATCCTCTTCTTATCTGGTGCGCGCACTGCAATGACTTGTATAGCTGTATCAGTCTTGAATGTACTTTTGCCACTATACGTGATGCAATACTTGCCTATCTAATTTAAGAGATACAAGCTAATTTAATTTGCCGGCATTTTATTCCTTCCATAAAAAACAGGAACTATCTCGCTTGCCGGCATTTTATTCCTTCCATAAAAAACAGGAACTATCTCGCTTAAGGATGGAGGAACATTTATCAACATGTATCATTAAGAAGGAACAAGACCGTACTGTGTTGATTGGAATCTGGTGCATTCCAACAACGTAAAAAACATGCTTTTTCATGAGTCACTGACCGGAATCGTATGCATTCCGGCAGTATAATCTTATGGGTCAGGCATCGAGCTGATTGGAATCCGTTGCATTCCAACAACACAGGTCATGTTACTTTGCTATGCCTTGTGATGGCGTATCCTCATTACACTACTCTTAGCACTGCCGGATTCCCATGACATGCTGATTGGAATCTTGTTGCATTCGTACAGGAAGATTGAAATCCACTGCATTCCGAAATCATGCTGAGCGGAATCTGATGCATTCCGCCAGTATAAGATTTCGGCATAAGATCTTATTTCTGCTCATATTTCTTATTTTATATTCTGAAATTAAAGAGTAATGTTCATTAATATTTCTTTGTTTGTAATATAACATTGTTGAAATCTCGATATATCTTAAATTTTATCTTTTGAGTTGTATATTTATATATCTTTTATATTATGCAGTCGCCCATAGTTTGTCGTCGACTTTAAATAATAAATAAATAAACCACTGCAAACGATTTTCAGCAATCCGATCCAGAATGCACCGATACGATTGCAGAACGTGCTGTACGATATTTTGCAATATTCACCGAAAATCACGTACACAAAGGGAACGATTTTACCTATTGCAGATACCCTGAGTCGCAACTGCGAACCTACAGAAATTGATAAAGATGAGCCAGTTCATTTAATTCATGCAATTGCAGACAATATGCGCGAAACTTTAATTAGAGAAACTGCAGCCGAAGTGGAGCTACAAGCACTTAAAAAAGCGATCATGAAGAAATGGCAATAAAATGAGGCAGAAATACCGCACATCATTGGAAAGTACTCGGCTTTTAAACACGAAATTACTTACGAGGACTAATTGCTCTTAAATGGTAAAAAAATTATTTGGCACATAATTTAATACAATCTGTCATTGCAGAAGCACATAAGGGACACAGCGGTATCTCAACGACCATACATCACCTACGCCAATCATTTTTTTGGAACGGGCTTACAGTTGATACAAAAAACTTTGTTGAAAGGTGTGCGGTATGCCAACGACCACAACGAGCGAACTGTAAGGAACCTTTGATACTACGTGACATACCAGAATACCCATTCAATACCCATATTTTCAAATTTAAAGGTGATGATTATCTACTTATCGCCGATCACTACTCTGGTTTTAATGACTTCCGAAAACTTAAATCTGCTTCATCAATGGAGGTAATATATTTGTTGCGTCAGTGGTTCTCCGTACACGGAATTCCGGAAATATTCGAATCCGATGCAGGTCCACAATACAGTAGCCAAGCATTTATAGAGTTCACAATAAATTGGCAATTTAAGCACAGAATTTCGTCTTCACATTACCCTCACTCCAATGGATTCGCAGAGCGCAACGTTCAAACCGTAAAAGGTATTTTAAAGAAGTGTTGGCATGATGGAAGCGATCCGTATTTAGCGATGTTGCTGCTGCGAAATACTCCACGCAACGAAATACTATAATCATCAAGCCAAAGATTATTCAGCCGCCAAACCTGTACCACTCTACCGACTGAAAAATATAACTTAATACCAAAAGTCGTAATTGGCGTCACAGCAGAATTGCCTGAACTGCGAAACAATCAGAAACGCTACGTCGATCGAGTCGCAATATCTCGCGCAGCGCTTAAAACAGGCGACAACGTCAGAATGCAAACAAGTCATCACGAATCCACCAGCCAAAGTGGCCGAGTTGACTGCAAGTCCACGCTCAGTCATAGTGGAAACGCCCGAAGGCACAAAATATCGTAGAAACAGCAAGTATCTCCACACAACAAAAGCGAACATACCTTCAGACAACGCGCCCACTTTAGAATGTGAATCCAATAACGCTCGCGAGCCTGTATCATATTTCCGAATTTTTGCAACCCATATAAAAAATCTTAATATTGCTGTGAAGGTGGTTAAATGGCCTTTATTTTGATATGAATATCTTTAAACTTTATGAAGAAAAATTTGGCAAAACCCCTGTTTAAGCGAAAGAATTCCTTTTTCTACCAACAATTTATTTTAACCAACACAATTTCCAGCTGGTAAAACTATTGATTATTAAATAAATCAGAAACTTTTTTTTATACTTATGAGCTCTTAACAGTACTCCACTGTACTTCCCAACAAATGATGGTCGGTCATCAAGTGTGCGATGCTTTTAAAGTGAGTAAATGAGAACAGCTGAGATTTAGTACTCATTCAATATCATCAAATATTTGAATAAAAGTGTATAATACCAGCTCTAAAATAAAAAAAATTTCTGAAAAAGAATGTGAAGATATTCTGCAATCGAACTTTTGTTTTGTGTGCGCTAAATTTAGTATTAAAACAAGTTTGGTAAATACAACTCCAGTAGTCGAATCATTCTATTCGCAGTATTTTGATTAGCCGATTATAAAAGGCGAGTCTTGGCCTCCCAACAAGATATGACGAACCTGCTATAACCATTTACAAAAATGGTTTACCAGCTCTTTGGAGTTCCTGCAATTTGGCATAAACCAGGTAATTATGTACTTAGATACAGTATTGTATATGACCAGTTTTTTAAGTGTACATAACTGAATCACTTGTCATGTATTTTCAAATTACCATATTGGTGATAACCGGATAAAACGTCGCAAAAGAGAGTGCATTGAAAGTTTGTATGTGCGACTGCCCAGACCACACAGCCATAACAATCACGCACCTCCCAGAAGAAGCCCTTGTCCAGCAATGATTCCGCCCCTACATATAAAATTGGGACAAGTAACAAACTTTATCAAGTCATTCATTAAAACCAATGCACACTGGTCTGTCTTATATGAAGTTGGTGACCAAAAATACTTCCAGTAGAGATATAAAAATTAAACTTTGGTCACGGCTTTACAAATATGTGAGAATTACTTTTTCATAAAATTGGTGCGAGTGATACTTTCGTACCGACCCACAACCACCCACTTTCACCGCATGCATACAAAAAACAAAGAATGATATCGTTTGGTCTTTTTAAATTTAGGATTTAAAAATAGGATTAAATAAAGAAATTAAAGTTATTAAATGATTTTGCATACATAACAATAACAAAACAACACACACAAAAGTTTACATATGCATATCGTCGCCTGGATCAAATAATGTCGTATGTTACATGTGAGCACATATAACACGACAATAATTTATTAGGGTGACGCTATTAGAAAACTGGCTCAAAACATAGTTAAAGGCAGAAAGTGGCAGCTGATATTAACACTTAGAATCTTAAAACTTTGACTAATAATAAGATATAAGTCCCAACGTGAGGATCGGTGAGGAACCCAACTAAAACTTCAGCTGAAATTGAAATATTTGTGCAAATAAACACTAATAAAGGCACTGGTGAAATTTTAAATAATAAAAAGAAAAAACACAAGCTAAATACGATTTTAATAATCGGGGATTGCCCATATTGCTTTTTTTAAATGTATGAAAACATTTATTTGAAGCAATTTTTTTTTAATTTTATAATTTATTTAATAATTTGGGAAAAATTTAAACAACGAGACATCAGGACGGACAAGGCGACAGCTGTTTCGATTATACCTTGTAAATCTCTTCAAAGCCTTTTCTCCCGGGAGTGGGAGTCGAACTCGCACTCCTACGATAGTTGAAATGGTTATAAACGCAATCAGCTACGTTAGGCCTTAGTTGTTGTAAAGTTTTTCCCAATTGCCTTCTTTTTGCATATTTTAATCTTTTACACATTGCATACTTCGTATGCAATTATGTGTTAAAGCTATGCTTGGTACGGCGGTTTTCAAAGAAACTTTGGTTTTTTTTTTTTTTTTGTTGCTGTTTTTGTTCTATTTATAGAACTACAACGAATTAACCAATTTTGTCTGTTTGTATGATTTTAATAATCGGGGATTGCCCATATTGCTTTTTTTAAATGTATGAAAACATTTATTTGAAGCAATTTTTTTTTAATTTTATAATTTATTTAATAATTTGGGAAAAATTTAAACAACGTGACATCAGGACGGACAAGACGACAGCTGTTTCGATTATACCTTGTAAATCTCGTCAAAGCCTTTTCTCCCGGGAGTGGGAGTCGAACTCGCACTCCTACGATAGTTGAAATGGTTATAAACGCATTCAGCTACGTCATGCCTTAGTTGTTGTAAAGTTTTTCCCAATTGCCTCCTTTTTGCATATTTTAATCTTTTACACATTGCATACTTCGTATGCAATTATGTGTTAAAGCTATGCTTGGTACGGCGGTTTTCAAAGAAACTTTGGTTTTTTTTTCTTTTGTTGCTGTTTTTGTTCTATTTATAGAACTACAACGAATTAACCAATTTTGTCTGTTTGTATGATTTTAATAATCGGGGATTGCCCATATTGCTTTTTTTAAATGTATGAAAACATTTATTTGAAGCAATTTTTTTTAATTTTATAATTTATTTAATAATTTGGGAAAAATTTAAACAACGTGACATCAGGACGGACAAGGCGACAGCTGTTTCGATTATACCTTGTAAATCTCTTCAAAGCCTTTTCTCCCGGGAGTGGGAGTCGAACTCGCACTCCTACGATAGTTGAAATGGTTATAAACGCATTCAGCTACGTCATGCCTTAGTTGTTGTAAAGTTTTTCCCAATTGCCTTCTTTTTGCATATTTTAATCTTTTACACATTGCATACTTCGTATGCAATTATGTGTTAAAGCTATGCTTGGTAAGGCGGTTTTCAAAGAAACTTTGGTTTTTTTTTTTTTGTTGCTGTTTTTGTTCTATTTATAGCACTACAACGAATTAACCAATTTTGTCTGTTTGTATGATTTTAATAATCGGGGATTGCCCGTATTGCTTTTTTAAATGTATGAAAACATTTATTTGAAGCAATTTTTTTTTAATTTTATAATTTATTTAATAATTTGGGAAAAATTTAAACAACGTGACATAAGGACGGACAAGGCGACAGCTGTTTCAATTATACCTTGTAAATCTCTTCAAAGCCTTTTCTCCCGGGAGTGGGAGTCGAACTCGCACTCCTACGATAGTTGAAATGGTTATAAACGCATTCAGCTACGTCATGCCTTAGTTGTTGTAAAGTTTTTCCCAATTGCCTTCTTTTTGCATATTTTAATCTTTTACACATTGCATACTTCGTATGCAATTATGTGTTAAAGCTATGCTTGGTACGGCGGTTTTCAAAGAAACTTTGGTTTTTTTTGTTGCTGTTTTTGTTCTATTTATAGAACTACAACGAATTAACCAATTTTGTCTGTTTGTATGATTTTAATAATCGGGGATTGCCCATATTGCTTTTTTTAAATGTATGAAAACATTTATTTGAAGCAATTTTTTTTTATTTTATAATTTATTTAATAATTTGGAAAAAATTTAAACAACGTGACATCAGGACGGACAAGGCGACAGCTGTTTCGATTATACCTTGTAAATCTCTTCAAAGCCTTTTCTCCCGGGAGTGGGAGTCGAACTCGCACTCCTACGATAGTTGAAATGGTTATAAACGCATTCAGCTACGTCATGCCTTAGTTGTTGTAAAGTTTTTCCCAATTGCCTTCTTTTTGCATATTTTAATCTTTTACACATTGCATACTTCGTATGCAATTATGTGTTAAAGCTATGCTTGGTACGGCGGTTTTCAAAGAAACTTTGGTTTTTTTTTTTTTTTGTTGCTGTTTTTGTTCTATTTATAGAACTACAACGAATTAACCAATTTTGTCTGTTTGTATGATTTTAGTAATCGGGGATTGCCCATATTGCTTTTTTTAAATGTATGAAAACATTTATTTGAAGCAATTTTTTTTAATTTTATAATTTATTTAATAATTTGGGAAAAATTTAAACAACGTGACATCAGGACGGACAAGGCGACAGCTGTTTCGATTATACCTTGTAAATCTCTTCAAAGCCTTTTCTCCCGGGAGTGGGAGTCGAACTCGCACTCCTACGATAGTTGAAATGGTTATAAACGCAATCAGCTACGTTAGGCCTTAGTTGTTGTAAAGTTTTTCCCAATTGCCTTCTTTTTGCATATTTTAATCTTTTACACATTGCATACTTCGTATGCAATTATGTGTTAAAGCTATGCTTGGTACGGCGGTTTTCAAAGAAACTTTGGTTTTTTTTTTTTTTTTTTGTTGCTGTTTTTGTTCTATTTATAGAACTACAACGAATTAACCAATTTTGTCTGTTTGTATGATTTTAATAATCGGGGATTGCCCATATTGCTTTTTTTAAATGTATGAAAACATTTATTTGAAGCAATTTTTTTTTAATTTTATAATTTATTTAATAATTTGGGAAAAATTTAAACAACGTGACATCAGGACGGACAAGACGACAGCTGTTTCGATTATACCTTGTAAATCTCGTCAAAGCCTTTTCTCCCGGGAGTGGGAGTCGAACTCGCACTCCTACGATAGTTGAAATGGTTATAAACGCATTCAGCTACGTCATGCCTTAGTTGTTGTAAAGTTTTTCCCAATTGCCTTCTTTTTGCATATTTTAATCTTTTACACATTGCATACTTCGTATGCAATTATGTGTTAAAGCTATGCTTGGTACGGCGGTTTTCAAAGAAACTTTGGTTTTTTTTCTTTTGTTGCTGTTTTTGTTCTATTTATAGAACTACAACGAATTAACCAATTTTGTCTGTTTGTATGATTTTAATAATCGGGGATTGCCCATATTGCTTTTTTTAAATGTATGAAAACATTTATTTGAAGCAATTTTTTTTAATTTTATAATTTATTTAATAATTTGGGAAAAATTTAAACAACGTGACATCAGGACGGACAAGGCGACAGCTGTTTCGATTATACCTTGTAAATCTCTTCAAAGCCTTTTCTCCCGGGAGTGGGAGTCGAACTCGCACTCCTACGATAGTTGAAATGGTTATAAACGCATTCAGCTACGTCATGCCTTAGTTGTTGTAAAGTTTTTCCCAACTGCCTTCTTTTTGCATATTTTAATCTTTTACACATTGCATACTTCGTATGCAATTATGTGTTAAAGCTATGCTTGGTAAGGCGGTTTTCAAAGAAACTTTGGTTTTTTTTTTTTTTGTTGCTGTTTTTGTTCTATTTATAGCACTACAACGAATTAACCAATTTTGTCTGTTTGTATGATTTTAATAATCGGGGATTGCCCGTATTGCTTTTTTTAAATGTATGAAAACATTTATTTGAAGCAATTTTTTTTTAATTTTATAATTTATTTAATAATTTGGGAAAAATTTAAACAACGTGACATCAGGACGGACAAGGCGACAGCTGTTTCGATTATACCTTGTAAATCTCTTCAAAGCCTTTTCTCCCGGGAGTGGGAGTCGAACTCGCACTCCTACGATAGTTGAAATGGTTATAAACGCATTCAGCTACGTCATGCCTTAGTTGTTGTAAAGTTTTTCCCAATTGCCTTCTTTTTGCATATTTTAATCTTTTACACATTGCATACTTCGTATGCAATTATGTGTTAAAGCTATGCTTGGTACGGCGGTTTTCAAAGAAACTTTGGTTTTTTTGTTTTTTTTGTTGCTGTTTTTGTTCTATTTATAGAACTACAACGAATTAACCAATTTTGTCTGTTTGTATGATTTTAATAATCGGGGATTGCCCATATTGCTTTTTTTAAATGTATGAAAACATTTATTTGAAGCAATTTTTTTTAATTTTATAATTTATTTAATCATTTGGGGAAAATTTAAACAACGTGACATCAGGACGGACAAGGCGACAGCTGTTTCGATTATACCTTGTAAATCTCTTCAAAGCCTTTTCTCCCGGGAGTGGGAGTCGAACTCGCACTCCTACGATAGTTGAAATGGTTATAAACGCATTCAGCTACGTCATGCCTTAGTTGTTGTAAAGTTTTTCCCAATTGCCTTCTTTTTGCATATTTTAATCTTTTACACATTGCATACTTCGTATGCAATTATGTGTTAAAGCTATGCTTGGTACGGCGGTTTTCAAAGAAACTTTGGTTTTTTTTTTTTTGTTGCTGTTTTTGTTCTATTTATAGAACTACAACGAATTAACCAATTTTGTCTGTTTGTATGATTTTAGTAATCGGGGATTGCCCATATTGCTTTTTTTAAATGTATGAAAACATTTATTTGAAGCAATTTTTTTTAATTTTATAATTTATTTAATAATTTGGGAAAAATTTAAACAACGTGACATCAAGACGGACAAGGCGACAGCTGTTTCGATTATACCTTGTAAATCTCTTCAAAGCGTTTTCTCACGGGAGTGGGAGTCGAACTCGCACTCCTACGATAGTTGAAATGGTTATAAACGCATTCAGCTACGTCATGCCTTAGTTGTTGTAAAGTTTTTCCCAATTGCCTTCTTTTTGCATATTTTAATCTTTTACACATTGCATACTTCGTATGCAATTATGTGTTAAAGCTATGCTTGGTACGGCGGTTTTCAAAGAAACTTTGGTTTTTTTTTTGTTGCTGTTTTTGCTCTATTTATAGAACTACAACGAATTAACCAATTTTGTCTGTTTGTATGATTTTAATAATCGGGGATTGCCCATATTGCTTTTTTTAAATGTATGAAAACATTTATTTGAAGCAATTTTATTTTAATTTTATAATTTATTTAATAATTTGGGAACAATTTAAACAACGTGACATCAGGACGGACAAGGCGACAGCTGTTTCGATTATACCTTGTAAATCTCTTCAAAGCCTTTTCTCCCGGGAGTGGGAGTCGAACTCTCACTCCTACGATAGTTGAAATGGTTATAAACGCATTCAGCTACGTCATGCCTTAGTTGTTGTAAAGTTTTTCCCAATTGCCTTCTTTTTGCATATTTTAATCTTTTACACATTGCATACTTCGTATGCAATTATGTGTTAAAGCTATGCTTGGTACGGCGGTTTTCAAAGAAACTTTGGTTTTTTTTTTTTGTTGCTGTTTTTGTTCTATTTATAGAACTACAACGAATTAACCAATTTTGTCTGTTTGTATGATTGTAATAATCGGGGATTGTCCATATTGCTTTTTTTAAATGTATGAAAACATTTATTTGAAGCAATTTTTTTTAATTTTATAATTTATTTAATAATTTGGGAAAAATTTAAACAACGTGACATCAGGACGGACAAGGCGACAGCTGTTTCGATTAAACCTTGTAAATCTCTTCAAAGCCTTTTCTCCCGGGAGTGGGAGTCGAACTCGCACTCCTACGATAGTTGAAATGGTTATAAACGCATTCAGCTACGTCATGCCTTAGTTGTTGTAAAGTTTTTCCCAATTGCCTTCTTTTTGCATATTTTAATCTTTTACACATTGCATACTTCGTATGCAATTATGTGTTAAAGCTATGCTTGGTACGGCGGTTTTCAAAGAAACTTTGGTTTTTTTTTTTGTTGCTGTTTTTGTTCTATTTATAGAACTACAACGAATTAACCAATTGTGTCTGTTTGTATGATTTTAATAATCGGGGATTGCCCATATTGCTTTTTTTAAATGTATGAAAACATTTATTTGAAGCATTTTTTTTTAATTTTATAATTTATTTAATAATTTGGGAAAAATTTAAACAACGTGACATCAGGACGGACAAGGCGACAGCTGTTTCGATTATACCTTGTAAATCTCTTCAAAGCCTTTTCTCCCGGGAGTGGGAGTCGAACTCGCACTCCTACGATAGTTGAAATGGTTATAAACGCATTCAGCTACGTCATGCCTTAGTTGTTGTAAAGTTTTTCCCAATTGCCTTCTTTTTGCATATTTTAATCTTTTACATATTGCATACTTCGTATGCAATTATGTGTTAAGCTATGCTAAGCTTGAAGCGAAACAGCTGTCGCCTTGTCCGTTCTGATGTCACGTTGTTTAAATTTTTCCCAAATTATTAAATAAATTATAAAATTAAAAAAAATTGCTTCAAATAAATGTTTTCATACATTTAAAAAAAGCAATATGGGCAACCCCCGATTATTAAAATCATACAAACAGACAAAATTGGTTAATTCGTTGTAGTTCTATAAATAGAACAAAACCAGCAACAAAAAAAAAAAACCAAAGTTTCTTTGAAAACCGCCGTACCAAGCATAGCTTTAACACATAATTGCATACGAAGTATGCAATGTGTAAAAGATTAAAATATGCAAAAAGAAGGCAATTGGGAAAAACTTTACAACAACTAAGGCATGACGTAGCTGAATGCGTTTATAACCATTTCAACTATCGAGGGAGTGCGAGTTCGACTCCCAATCCCGGGAGAAAAGGCTTTGAAGAGATTTACAAGGTATAATCGAAACAGCTGTCGCCTTGTCCGTCCTGATGTCACGTTGTTTAAATTTTTCCCAAATTATTAAATAAATTATAAAATAAAAAAAAAATGCTTCAAATAAATGTTTTCATACATTTAAAAAAAAGCAATATGGGCAATCCCCGATTATTAAAATCATACAAACAGACAAAATTGGTTAATTCGTTGTAGTTCTATAAATAGAATAAAAACAGCAACAAAAAAAAAAACCAAAGTTTCTTTGAAAACCGCCGTACCAAGCATAGCTTTAACACATAATTGCATACGAAGTATGCAATGTGTAAAAGATTAAAATATGCAAAAAGAAGGCAATTGGGAAAAACTTTACAACAACTAAGGCATGACGTAGCTGAATGCGTTTATAACCATTTCAACTATCGAGGGAGTGCGAGTTCGACTCCCAATCCCGGGAGAAAAGGCTTTGAAGAGATTTACAAGGTATAATCGAAACAGCTGTCGCCTTGTCCGTCCTGATGTCACGTTGTTTAAATTTTTCCCAAATTATTAAATAAATTATAAAATAAAAAAAAAATGCTTCAAATAAATGTTTTCATACATTTAAAAAAAAGCAATATGGGCAATCCCCGATTATTAAAATCATACAAACAGACAAAATTGGTTAATTCGTTGTAGTTCTATAAATAGAACAAAAACAGCAACAAAAAAAAAAAACCAAAGTTTCTTTGAAAACCGCCGTACCAAGCATAGCTTTAACACATAATAATTGCATACGAAGTATGCAATGTGTAAAAGATTAAAATATGCAAAAAGAAGGCAATTGGGAAAAACTTTACAACAACTAAGGCATGACGTAGCTGAATGCGTTTATAACCATTTCAACTATCGTAGGAGTGCGAGTTCGACTCCCACTCCCGGGAAAAAAGGCTTTGAAGAGATTTACAAGGTATAATCGAAACAGCTGTCGCCTTGTCCGTCCTGATGTCACGTTGTTTAAATTTTTCCCAAATTATTAAACAAGCTAAATACACTAAACTTATTTCAAAACAAGTAAGGAAGGCTAAGCTCGGGTGTAACCGAATACTCAGCTGAGAGCTTTGGAGACAAAATAAGGGAAAATCACCATTTAGCAAAATGAACCTAGGGTAACCCTGGAATGTATTTGTATGACATGGGTTTCAAATGGAAGGTATTAAAGAGTGTTTTAAAAGGGAGTGCGCCATAGTTCTATATGTGGACGCAATTTCAGGATATCGCCATAAAGGTGGACCAGGGGTGACTCTAGAATGTGTGTTGTACGATATGGGTATCAAATTAAAGGTATTAATGAGGGTTTTAAAAGGGTGTGACCCTTGGTTGTATATGTGAAGGCGTTTTAGAGATATCGACCAAAATGTGGACCAGAGTTACCCAGAACATCATCTGTCGGGTACCGCTAATTTATTTATATATGTCATACCACGAACAGTATTCCTGCCAATATTCCAAGGGCTTTTGATTGAGCCCTGCAGAACTTTTTCATTTTCTTCTAATTCATATGGTAGGTGTCCCACCCATTTTCCAATTATTTTTCTAAAGTTATATTTTGCGTCAATAAACCAATCCAATTACCATGTTTCATCTCTTTTTTCATATTTGGTACAGAATTATGGATTTTTTTCATTTTTCGTAATTTTCGATATCGAAAAAGTGGGCGTGGTCATAGTCGGATTTCGGCCATTTTTTATACCAAGATAAAGTGAGTTCAGATAAGTACGTGAACTAAGTTTAGTAAAATATATATCGATTTTTTCTCAAGTTATCGTGTTAACGGCCGAGCGGAAGGACAGACGGTCGACTGTGAATAAAAACTGGTCGGGGCTTCAACCGATTTCACCCATTTTCACAGAAAACAGTTATCGCCTACCAAGTTTCACAAGGATTGGTAATTTTTGTTCGACTTATGGCCTTAAAAGTATTCTAGACGAATTAAATGAAAAAGGACGGAGCCACACCCATTTCGAAATTTTCTTTTATATTTGTATTTTGTTGCACCATATCATTACTGGAGTTGAATGTTGACATAATTTACTTATATGCTGTAAAGATATTAAATATTTTGTTAAAATTTGACTTTGAAAAAACTTTTTTTTAAAAGTGGGCGTGTTCGTCGTCCGATATTGCTAATTTTTATTTGGCATACATATAGTAATAGGAGTAACGTGCCTGCCACATTTCATCATGCTATCTTCAACGACTGCCAAATTACAGCTTGCAAAACTCTAAATTTCTTAAATTTCCTTCTTTTAAAAGTGGGTGGTGCCACGCCCGTTGTCCAAAATTTTACTAATCTTCTATTTTGCGTCAAAAGTCAACGCACCTACCAAGTTTCATCGGTTTATCCATCTTTGGTAATGAATTATCGCACTTTTTCGGTTTTTCGAAATTTTCGATATCGAAAAAGTGGGCGTGGTTGTAGTCCGATTTCGTTAATTTTAAATAGCGATCTGAGATGAGCGCCCAAGAACCTACATACCAAATTTCATCAAGATACTTCAAAATTTAACCAAGTTATCGTGTTTACGGACGGACGGACGGACGGACATGGCTAAATGAATTTCTTTTTTCGCCCAGATCATTTTGATATACAGAAGTCTATATCTATCTCGATTAGTTTATGCCGTTACGGATTACCGTTATGCGAACAAAGTTAATATACTCTGTGAGCTCTGCTCAGCTGAGTATCATGAAGTAAATATCTTTGACTTCAATATTAATTTTTATTTATTTCAATACAATGATATTTTATATATTTTTAAATAGCTTAAACTTGCACTTTATTTTTAACTTGCTTACACTGCAAAAACCGTATTAGTTGGTTCTGTTTGATAACACTGTGCAACAGTTGGCTGGGTATTGCACCAAACCCACTTTTTTGTGAGATTGGGTCTTAAGCAGACAAAGTACTATCTCCGTTTTTCGAAGTTAGCTTCCAAAAAATAGATATCGGCTTTCGAAGTTCGAAATTCTACATTTCGAATATTTTTTTGTTAACGCTTTCAGCAAGTTAAAAAAGTAAAAATGTGGTCGTGGTCCGCCATTTTATTTCATTTGAATGGCTGAATTCTTTTTTTGAAAAATTTTGTATAACAGCTGTTATACGAAGTGAAAAGTCAGAACTTCGAAAATATTAAAAATCTCATATTTCCGAATTTTTGCAACCCATATAAAAAATCTTAGCATTGCTGTGAAGGTGGTTAAATGGCCTTTATTTTGATATGCCATAATTATTATAACGTACACCTAGTGTGAATCCGCCCCTTTGCGCAGTCAAGGTGGATTGCCCCAAGCTAGCTCAGGGTGAGGGGTCGGGGCCCTTAACCCTTGTCCACCTTGATGCGGGGGGATGTTACAATCATCTCCTCTTCCTGTAGAGATGCACACACCTCGCAGGAAGCGCACCGTACCTTGCGCCGCTCGATCATTTCGCCTTTCAGCAGGTCCCCTTTATCTTCTTCTCCGCCTTTTCACTTACCCTTTGTCATCCTTTCCCCCTCCCACCCGATTGAAACTTTATGAAGAAAAATTTGGCAAAACCCCTGTTTAAGCGAAAAAATTCCTTTTTTTACCAAAAATATATTTTAACCAACACAATTTCCACCTGGTAAAACTATTGAATATTAACTAAATCAGAACTTTGCATTAAATGTGCTATTTTCAAATCAAAGCACTGTGTTTTTATACTTATGAGCTCTTAACAGTACTCCACTGTGCTTCCCAACAAATGATGGTCATCAAGTGTGCGATGCTTTTAAAGTGAGTAAATGAGAACAGCTGAGGTTTAGTACTCATTCAATATCATCAAATATTTGATAAAAGTGTATAATACCAGCTCTAAAATAAAAAAAAAATTCTGAAAAAGAATGTGAAGCAATTCTGCAATCGAACTTTTGTTTTGTGTGCGCTAAATTTAGTATTAAACCAAGTTTGGTAAATACAACTCCAGTAGTCGAATCATTCTATACGCAGTATTTTCATCAGCCGATTATAAAAGGCGAGTCTTGGGCTCCCAACAATATATGCCGCAACTGCTATAACCATTTACAAAAAAGGTCTACCAGCCCTTTTGAGTTCCTGCAATTTGGTATAAACCATGTAATTATATACTTAGATACAGTATTGTATATGACCATTATATAACTATTTTTTTTAGATGTACATAACTGAAGCACTTGTCAAGTATTTTTAAATTACCATATTGGTGATGACCGGATAAAACGTCGCAAAAGAGAGTGAAAACTTTGTATGTGCGACTGCCAAGACAACATAGCCATAACATTCCCGCACCTCCCAGAAGAAGCCCATGTCAAGCAACGCTGGAAACAGCTTCTGTGAATATTCCATACGTAGGTGATGAGACATTTGTTCCATCTGAATCAACTGGATTAGTGAGGCCCATTACACAACGGGAGTTAGATGAACTGGTGAGAAAACTCGCCCTCCTAAGAATTGGCACAATTCTTAAAGTATGGAAACCACTTGGCATCAGATATAAGAACGTCGGGCTATCGTGACAGGCAAGCATCTATAAAACAATATGTTACTGTAAGTGATGCTAAGTCGTTTACCTATTGCCATGATGTCTCCGGATTGATGAACGAGATGAGTATAAATCATAATCCACCCGATACGCGTTATACCGGAGACCAATACAATAAAAAAGGTTGGCCACTTCGATACGAGTATACTGTTGGGAAAGCAAACGTCATAAACAGTCCTCTAGTAAGTCCAAGGCCTTAACGGTGTAGATTAAATGATATTGTTTCAAACAATATGTAAAATCATTTGAAATATGTATATCTTTTAATAAATTTAGCTTAACAAAACACAAGTTTAACTGCAGTTCTACTGTGTAGTCAAGCTTTATTTGATTTAATTGTACAAAATTTTTATGTAGGGACTAGTTTAGTTATCGTTTTTACACACATTTAAATCATGACATATTTAAACATGTCATAATTTGTTGGGGAGCACAATGGACATAAGTACTGTTAAGAGTATTGTTTAAAATAGAAATGAATTGTAACCTAAAGTAATCAATTGAGTAATAGATTAATGAACAATCGATAAACTGTGAATGATCTGTCGATAATCTACTTTCATATACATAATTTCTCATCTATGTTTTTTTACTTTATTTACTTCCTGCTCTTCAATAAACCAGCGATAAGTGAACACGTTATTGTAACTAATCTATAAAATACTGCGTTTTATTCCTCCATTTTAACAGGTTATGGGCCCAGGTACTAAGTTAATTCATTAAAAAATACTTAATCTCGTTGCCAAGAAAGTAAATTCAAATAAATTGACGCAATTGTATTCCCACTAAGCGTATTAATATACATATTTAATAAAGAAGTGCGGTTATACTAATTTCACACAGACGGCTTATTGAATAATAAAGGCAATTTTCTACATTAAGACGCTTATTGAGCTCAATCTTCCCTACAAAATTCGAATCTATTATTATTTCATTAGTAGCTAATCGAATCCCTAATGAAGTCAAAAGCACAATGCAACTCTGTTGGCAGCGTTCCGTTTCCGTTTCTTAGTTTTCAAAGCAAATGTCATTGTCTGCATGGCGGAACGATACAAGGTGGCCGCATCGAACAGCTGATTATAACCTTTTTTATTTGATTTGATACATCAACTACCGGCGCAGTACGATTTTGACATTTGTCCATCGAATTTACAAGTACATGGAATTTTTTTTGTTTGTAGGTATGTCAACATGCTCCCACCTTGTATCGTTCCGCCATGATTGTCTGTCTCATCCTTCATACTAATCGAGCAGTTACTTCTGTGTGAAAGCAAAAAATTTACGATTTCATTAGCAGGTGAAATGAGATCATTAAGTTTCTGTGTGAAAACAGTATTAAGCAGTTACATTTTTCCCATTTTTTTTTACAAGTATTCATACATATATAATACTAATATTCGCATGGTTGGTGACAGTCGCGAATAGAGCGCGAAAATAAACTGAGCGCAACAACAAAGGTTAAGCCAGAGAAACAAGCAAGTCCGTCGAAGCAAAGGCAAGACGTGCAACAAAAACAAACAGCTGAAATAAAAAGCATACATTTTACAGACGAATTTGCTGAAAGTGGAACTTTTGATATGTCGGCTTCAATTTTAGCATCTATTAAAAAATTGAAAGGGCGCGAGAATTTTTCATCATGGAAATATTCAATGGAGAGTTATTTAGCATTAGGAGATCTTTCCCTGTGTTTGACCGGTGATGAAACAAATTCAAAAAAATGTACAAAGGTAAAGGCAGCTATCGCTTTAAGTATTAATAAGTCAATTTTGTCCACGTTCAATCGGAATCAGATGTGAAGAAAATTTGGGATAATTTAAGAAAAACGTTCGGAGACACTGGTTTAGCACGTCGAATAACGCTAATGAAACGTGTTGTGAATACAAAACTACAGAATTGTGATTCAATTAATACAGATGTGTCTGAAATAATGTCGGCTACGCAGCAGATGACTGATCTTGGGTTTACAGTTTCTGATGAGTGGCTAGCATGGTTTTTACTTTGTGGGTTACCTGAGGAGTACCAACCGATGATCATGGCACTTGAGGGTTAGAAAAATCACTTTCCAGTGATATCATAAAAACCAAATTGTTACAAGAAACTACGTCATCGCACAGTGTTTCGTGTAGAACAAGCTAGCTGGACAAAAACAAAGTTCTTATTCCAAGAAAAGTGTAATGAGAAATGAAAGAAAATAAACAAAATAACGGGATTTTTGCTTTTTTTTTGATTTTTCAGCTCATATATATTGAGTAATTGAAGTAAGAAGGCAGGAGTGGCCGTAAAATGCATTGATTAATTTGCAAAATTCTCGTTGAATATTAAGCTTCATATTTCTTTTAAGTGAACACTTTTATATAATTTTTTTGATGGATTCTAAGCTCGAAGGTAAGTAAAATTTTTTAATAGTAATTCTTTTACAATTAGAGTATTTTCAATATATTTAACTTTCCGTTATTAAGAAGAAAAGGTATTTTTTCTCTATATTTTTAAATTTAGGGACAAAAAAGTTACATACATCCGCGGACATCCGGGCTAAATTTTACATATGTTATAGCCGCAAGTATTCTCTAATAGTCGAAAGAAAAACCATTGCGAATTCTTTGCACATCTATTTTAATTTTTTTTTTGTAGATTTAGTTATCATATAGTTTACATATCAAATAGGATGTATGTACGTACCAGCTCCGACGAGATATTTGAACCTTTAAAGCTGATCTACAAACGGCAAAATTAATTCCCAGGTACAGGGAACAAACACGTAGCCATAAGACACACAAAAATAAACGCGCAAGGTCAACAAGAGCACACCAAAAGCAAAAAGGCGTAGATCACTGACTTCAACCTGCCACAACCTACCGCACCAGTCACCAAGGCATAAAAACAGGTACATACAAAGCAATCCTAATACAGGTATAACCACACTGGAACGCTACACAAAACAACCCCATTTGTTAGCATCTACGCCAATACCTGAATGTAATATAAATACTGCACAACTGATAACAAATCAGAACGATCAACGACACTTAAGATGGCAGCACAACAATCATCAACTATTCACCCTGTCGGAAAATCAACAACACAAAGCAGTTTAGTTATAACCGTACCAAGAACGGAGTTTTTTGACATTTGGGTTCAACATTCGAAGGAAACCAGATATAAAGAATTATTGAGTTTTGTTGTACTTAAGTACGATTTAAGCGAAGCAGCCGAGTATTCGATAAAAAGTTAAAGCTTACAAATATCGGCATATTCGTCGAAGCTGGATCAAAAGTGGAACACTTCTGGAAGACATAAGGAGCGATTTTTGAATAAAAACTCGGAGTGACTTTCGGGTCCAGACTTCACATTTACAATAACGGTGGATTCAAAGTTGCTATCAGACCAGCCAACCACTTCTTCAGGTAATCTCGGCCCCGGAAGACTAAAGAAGGACTTTGTTAGCTGCAGTGAAAAAACCAAACGGCGTCGAGTGGATGACCTCTTGCAATCTAGAAGTCCTGGTGAATTACTTTATGCGGCAGAAGTATCAACGCGTATGTCCGGCAACAGAAATGTTGCTAACATTATAAAAAAATCACAGGAAACTACTCAAATATCCGGAACAAAGATGACATGTGAGCCAGATGCAATATGCTTGAGCAATGTAGAAGCTTTAGCATACTACGTAGATAGCAAGTCGACGACTCATAGGTACAAAACGACTCGGAAGTGGAGCATCAAGGCAGGCCATAAAGTTTATCCATCATTTTATAGTCTAAGAAAAGCTAAGGCAGAATGCTATCCAAATGAAATTGATGTGGGTGAAACACGTGCGGAAATTAAAGTCCAGTCCGTATTAGATAAAACTGTTGAGCGTTTAGTTTTAGCAAATCAAGAAGTTTTTGTTAGTTTATTACCTACAAACTTGACGTATACTTTAATCAGCAAGTGGGGTTGCGATGGAAGCTCTGACAAGCAAAAGTTTACATGCAGTTCTGACACTGATGAGTTTTTGTTTATATTTTCTTTCGTTCCTCTTCAATTACAGGATGAAAAAGGTAACATTGTTTGGCAGAATTCTCGACCTTCTTCTACCATGTATTGTCGTCCAATTAAATTTATTTTTTCTAAACAAACAAAAAATAACCTACCCTATAACTTTTTGTTCGATCAGGTTTTATTTAATTTAAATCTATTGTCTTTTCTGCTTTGTATGATACTTTTCTTTTAAGTTTTTGTAATAAGTAATTTTCACATAATTAATTTAAATACTTACATTGTTATTATTATTATTGTAATTCACTTTTACATTCCTGACTGGTACTATAAAATAATTTTTTAAAAATTGTAGTGCCAGGATAAATACTCAAATAAATACAAAACATGTATGGACATATGTACAGTCACTCACATAAATAAGTAGACACCCCTTTTTGGACAATTCTTACAATTTTCGCTTTCGCAAATTTATTTTAACTAATTTCCCATAAGAAAATTTGTCACGATCTATAACAAAAATTAAATTATATTTAAAAAATGTTTGAAAAATTCGACGAATTTTCATATTTTAACATATTTTCCATAAGAAAATTTGTCACGATCTCTAACAAAAACTAAATTATATTTAAAAAATTTTTGAAGAATTCGACGAATTTTCATAAAAAATTTTAATTTTTTTCCGAATTTTTAGAATTTTTTAGAGTATTGAGATTTGTAGTCCATTCAATTTAAGTACAATAAAGTAATATTATTGACTCCTTTAAATTTTTTTGGATCTATGTCACTTATTCACATGAGTTACTGTATATGAAATAAGCAAATGTATGCATATGAAGTAAAATTTTGAAAAAAAAAAATTAAAAAAAAGAACATATAGCTGAAAAAAATGACTGCATATGAAACGGAAAATCTCATAAAATAATTTTGTCCAGCGAAACACGAAACACTGTGCATCGGCAGTAAATGATCAAAAGACTCTTTTAGTAAAGGGTAAAAGACATTTTCGTAGCAGATCTAATATAACATGCTATGCATGTCATCAGAAAGGTCACTTTGCAGCTTATTGTAAAACAAAAACTAAGAAGGCAGGTGAAAACAAACAGAGCTGTAAAAGCAAAAGTAAAAACAATAGTAAACAACAAAAACAAGTAAATGTAGCCTTTAGTGCAGTGTTTCCAGATGGAAAGTTTGATTCGAATGATTTGTATTTTGATTCCGGTGCTACTAATCATATGACTATACACAGAGAGTGTATTATGGGACAAACTGAGTACGCGATGGCAGGTGTACGGGCGGCAAATAACAGTTTAATGGAAGTTGCATTTTGTGGTCTCGCTAACGTTAAAAGTGAAGTTGCAGGAGTGCTCATTGAGATAAACGATGTGCTGTATGTGCCAAATTTGACGACAAATTTACTTTCCGTAAGTAAAATAACTGAAAAAGGTTTTTTCGTAAATTTTTCATCCCACGGCTGCACAGTTCGTGATAAGAGCGGGCAGTTATTAGCCACAGGGTCATTAGTTGGCGGCTTGTATAAGTTGGATGTGGTGAAAAAGATGGCACTGGCTACGATAAAAGTAGATGGTTCGATGAATTTGTGGCATCGAAGACTTGGCCACTTAAATTCGTACGATTTAATGGTGGTGTAAATGGGGTGTCATTTGTTGACAACGAAACTGAAGCATGTGTTGCTTGCTGTAAAGCCAAATTTACAAGAAACCCATTTTTAAAGAACGGATCGAGAGCGACATGTCTATTGGAAATAATACATGCAGATTTAAGTAAGGGCAACTTGCTTCTCCGCCCTTGAGGAGGCGCGGCAAACAACCAGCCTCCGGTAACAATTCCAAGGATTTCCTTTCGCATACCATTGCAGAGGATAGGTGCAAACAATCTCCCTTTATACCATACGTCTCCCGTTGGGTTATAAGGATAGTTTTGTAGGCCAATTCTATCCGATGGCCCCTCCGAATATTAGCTCGTGTGATAAGATGCTTGAATCTTTCTTCTGTGACTTTAGGCAGAGATAAAACATACAGCAATAGCATGTTGTTAGTGTAGATCGAGGGTTTACTATACTCGATGGCTTCGATGGCATTACTGTATGGAAGGATGTCGATCTCGGCAACAAGCTGGTTAACTTCTTCCTTGCTTAAAAGATTGCTGTTGACGATGCCAGCCTTGGCGATTGGGCAGGCGCGTATCAGCTCGTTTATATCTTCCTTCAGAATGGTTATTTTGTTTTGGACATCCTGTTCGAGCCTTTCCCTGGTTCTCAGCTGTTGTTGTTGTTGTAGCAGTGCTTCGCCCCACCTAACAGACGCGACCGATCACAAACTGTCATCAATATCCTCTAACGGGAGTCCAAGGAAACTTGCTGTTTCAACAGGGGTGGACCATAGGGAAAGGGGTGTTAGAGGCGTTGGTTCCACATTACAATTAAAGAGATGGTTGGTGTCATGTGGGACACATTGCAAGCGGGGCATACATTTTGTATGTCGGGGTTGATTCTGGATAGGTAAGAGTTTAACCTGTTACAGTATCCAGAACGAAGTTGAGCCAGAGTGACACGCGTTTCCCTGGGGAGTATGCGTTCCTCTTCTGCAAGTTTTGGATACTTTACTTTAAGTACTGGGTTCACCGGGCAATTCCCGGCATAAAGGTCCGACGCCTGTTTGTGGAGTTCACCAAGGACCTGCTTGTGTTTTTTCGCTTCATACGGCTGTGTTCTCAGATGCCGTATTTCCTCAAAATGCTTACGGAGATGACTCCTTAGCCCCTAGGCGGTGCTGGCTCGTCAATCAGATGTCTTTTGGGATGCCCAGGTTTCTGGGTATTCAACAGGAACTGTTTGGTCAGCATCTCGTTTCATTCCCTGATGGGGAGTATTCTCGCCTCATTATGTAGATGGTGTTCTGGGGACATAAGAAGACAGCCCGTGGCAATTCTGAGAGCAGTATTTTGGCAGGCCTGTAGCTTCTTCCAGTGGGTAATTTTTAGGCTTGGCGACCATATGGGTGACGCGTAGCACGTAATCGGCTGGCTAATTGCTTTGTATGTAGTCATGAGCGTTTCTTTATCTTTTCCCCAGGTACTGCCAGCAAGGGATTTGAGGATTTTGTTACGGCTCTGAATTCTCGGAACAATTGCGGCTGCGTGCTCACCAAAATGTAGATCCTGATCAAACGTCACACCCAAGATTTTGGGGTGTAGGACAGTCGGTAGCGTAGAGCCATCGACGTGGATGTTCAAAATGGTCGACATTTGGGACGTCCATGTTGTAAATAAGGTCGCGGAAGATTTAGTCGGTGATAATGCCAGGTTTCGCGAGGCGAAAAAACTGGAGAGATCAGGGAGGTAGCCGTTTATTTTATTGTATAGCTCATCGATCTGTGGGCCTGGGCCTGTGGCCATTACTGTGCAGTCATCGGCGTAGGAAACGATTGTGACTCCTTCCGGTGGTGAAGGTAGCTTAGATATGTAGAAATTAAACAAAAGTGGGGATAGGACACCACCCTGTGTCACCCCTTGTTTAATTCTCCTTGGCTTTGATGTTTCGTTTCTAAATAGCACCGATGCCTGCCGACCACCCAGATAATTTGCGGTCCACCTTTTAAGACATGTGGGAAGGGTAGACCCTTCCAGGTCTTGCAGTAACGAGCCATGGTTGACCGTATCAAAAGCTTTTGATAGGTCTAGCGCTACGAGTACTGTTCTATGGTGGGGGTTTTGATTTAAACCGCAATTAATCTGGGTGCTAATGGCATTTAGCGCGGAGGTAGTGCTATGGAGTTTTCTGAAGCCATGCTGATGGGAGGCTAGTTGCAAATTTGCTTGGAAATAAGGGAGCAAAATGGCTTCGAGCGTCTTTGCTACTGGCGATAGGAGAGATATCGGACGATACGACTCTCCTATGTTAGCTGGTTTACCAGGCTTTAGTAGCGGGACCACCTTGGCCATTTTCCATTTCTCGGGTATGACAAAGGTGGAAAGAGACAGGTTGAAGACCTGCGCTAAATATTTGAAACCCTCTTTCCTTAGGCTTTTAAGCATCGGCATGGCTATGCCGTCTGGGCCCACTGCTTTGGATGGTTTAGCGCGACCAATGGCGTCCTCAACCTCTTTAGCGGTGATGGTGATTGGTGACGCGCTGAATTTGTGTTTATGTGCGTGTCTGTTGGCCCTCCGTCTAACTTTGTCGACCGTAGAATGCATTATATATTGTCGGCAGAAAGCGCTCGCGCATTTTTTCGCATCCGACAGCACTTTGTCGTCAAAGGCGATGGAAACTTTGTCTTTGTGCTTAGTCGGATTCGATAGGGACTTTACGGTGGACCAAAGTTTACCCACACCGGTAGAGAGGTTACAGCCTCTTAGGTGCTCCTCCCATTTCGCCCGCTTGTGTTCGTCCACAAGCAATCTGATGCGTTGGTTTATGTCCCTTATTTGGGGGTCGCCTGGATCAAGCTGCCTTATAAGGTCACGTTCTCTCGCTAAGTTTGCGGCCTCCGCCGGGAAGTGGGGCCGGATTTCGGGAATTCTCCCGGCGGGAATGAAACGTGCCGAGGCGGATTCAATGACCTTGCGGAAGGCACGCTCCCCTTGGCGGGCATCAGTCGGGATAGGGAGGGCAGCAAAGAGGTTGTCTGTAAAGGATTTATATTCTTCCCACTTTCCTTTTTTAAAGTTTATGAAAGTGCGTTTTCGGTGACGATGAAGTCGGCGGTACGCTCGAGCGAAACAAGTATAGGCAGGTGGTCGGATGCCAATGATACCATCGGCTGCCAGTTGACGCAGTTTACGAGTTCTGCGCTCACGATTGAGATATCTGGCGAACTGTGACAGCTTCCTACTATACGTGTGGGGGCGTCTCCGTTTATTGTGCAGAACGTCGTTTCTTCTATTTGATCCGCCAACATCTCGCCCTACTGTCCGCCCGCAAATTTGAATGCCATAGATCATGATGGGCATTTAAGTCGCCTAAAATAATGCGATTGTTTCCAGTGAGTAAGGCTCTGATAATAGGGCGGTATCCACCGGGGCAACAGGTGGCAGGGGGGATGTAGATGTTGATGATTTCTAGGTTTGCATCGCCTGACCGGACAGATAGGCCTTGACGTTCTAAGACGTTGTCCCTGCGGTCGATGCCAGGATCAAATATGTGATATTGCACAGAGGTGTGTATTATAAACGCGAGGCCGCCTCCATTTCCGCTCTCGCGATCTTTTCTGTGGACATTATACCCAGAGCAGGTCTGCAATGCAGATCGTGCTGTGAGTTTAGTCTCTTGAATCGCAGCAATGCGGATGTTGTGCCGCTTCATGAAATTGACTATCTCCGTAATCTTCCCAGTTAGTCCATTACAGTTTAACTGCAGAATTCTGAAGTGCATGAGGGGAGACGTCGCCACTCTGGGGGTAAGTGACGGGTGACTACGCCTGGGTTGAGGAAGGCCAGGACGCAATTGCTGTTGTGGCCCTGGGACTGGGCGTCCTTGGGCAAGCATTGGGGTACCCGGATGATTTGGGTTTGCGACCTGGCAACATGGCGCGATGAAACCCGTCGAGGGGTTGCCGTCGCGGAGACCAGAACATCTAGGAAAGTGGCACCACCCAAGGCAGGAGCTGCATTGGGCGGATGTCGCAAACATATATATTCTGTGCTGGCAAACGGTGCAAACGGAGGTAGGGACTAAGAGTCTGTTTCCCTGACCTACACGATTGCTGCCGGAAAAGAGGGGGGGAGAAGACGGGGCAGGGGCTGTTGCTCAGCATTGCTTCCGACTCTACTACGAAGATTGTAGTTATGAGTGGTAGCAGCTGTTTGAGTTGTTGGCGCCGTAAGGCGGGGGGGCGCTTAGACGTAGACTACGGGGCGCCCTTGGGCGTGAACAGCAAGGAGCCACAAAAGATTTATAAAAGTTACGTGGACGTCGGGTTTTGGGATCAAGCCCAGAACAACCTGTCCGATGCAACCATCCCTTACACGATACACACTGAACAGAGTATGACCGTCCTAAAAAGATTCTTTTCCGGCAGATGCAGCAAAACCATTTCTCAGGACCGGGGTCAGGAGACGGACCCGGATTGGATTCGATACCTTCCCGGAGCAAGAGAATATGGAGCAGTCCTGCTGCAAGGAGCTGCTGGGAGGATGACAATTTGTGGGAGGGACGAAACAAATTAAATGGGGTTACTCTGAAATGACAGTCCTTGGTCGGGAAAAATCCCGAGTCGCTCCAGTACATAGAACCGACTGCCTTGGGAAGCGCTGGTTCTCAGCTCAACGTCATTTGTGATCGTCAAATGGTGTTTAGCTTCTGCAATAATTCGTTAGTTTTCTTGAAGATTGAATAGATTACCTTGCATTGTCTGTTATTATTTTGATTAAGGGAGTTCTTGTTGCTGAGGACCTTATCCCAGTCGGTGGCATCTGGTGATCCAGTTACCCATTTCCAGGCAGACCCTATCCAATTAATGGATCGCTAAGATCTCGCAAAGTTGCGCCCTCTTAGCTCATTTAAGTGCATGTGAATTCTATTTAGTTGGAACAGTAGTACCTCCGTTGTTGTTGTTGTTTCATTGAGGTTGCTTAATGAACGCTCCAGTTAAGCCGCTGCCAAGTCATAGCGCTCCAGATCTATTATGTGAAGGAGCTTAAAGTGTCCATCGATGATCCAACCGCACTCATCTCGTATAGAAGCCAATGGTGAGTCTATTTTAATTATCTCATAAGAGTGCGCGGTTGCGCAAAGGCAGATGCTATTAATTATAGTAATGTTAGTAAAAATTGTATCATCTTAGTGTCTATTTTGCTAAGCTAGTCTATAAAATTTCAAACAGTCTTTCATTCATACAATCAATTTCTTAAGAATATTCTAGGAACTTATCCTAATTCGAGTTGCATAGTGGAAGGTGAATTAGTAAAAGCTGGTGAAGTCTTTTATGTTAAGAAGGTTTTTCTATTTCCATTAGTTGGGAACCCAGTAGTGAAGTAGTTGGTTATATTAGTTGCAAGTTTCGAAATCGACTAGAGTTATTGGTTATGGAACAATTTAGAATTGTTAATTTGTTAGTAAATTTCATGCAAAAGAATTTTTCCCTTTTCCTTTGTCTTTCCTTTCTTTTTTTGAGAGAGAATCTCCATTCCCCTTTTTTTATTATATTTTTTCTTTATTTTTCTCTTTTTTTCCTTTTTTTTCTTCTTTTTTTTTTTGGCGCCTTTTTCGCAATGTATACTTGCATTTATGTTGCAATTTATATTTTGTGACGCATATTTTTTAATTTGCATTGGAATATAGGTGTTATCTTGGCTATGGAAGGTCCGCGTTGATCCCTTTTATTCGTAAGCGATTATAATTGCAAACGACCTACTCATGGCACGGATGACTTCACGCAAGTAAGCAGAAGATCATTTTGGGGGAATTGAACCCCTCCGAATCAGTTATCCCACACCAGTGAGGAAAAAGGAATTGAACCACTATAACTTCAACGGCTACAGGCGCGTTAACGCTCGCATCCGGACCTCAGGACACTAATGATCTTAAGCTTCTCACTAACCTCTTCACCAATGTTATCTTATCCGTTTTTTACATCCACTTTGTGGAATTATTTTCCTCTTTCCGTGGTAATGGTCACATTTCTGTTCTCGGCAACAGCTTCTTTTTTATAGAGTGCCTTTTGTTTCCCTTTTATTTGTTTGTTGGCGATGAATAATTCATCACCACTATTAAAGTTCCGAGGGGGCGAGCGGGTTATATTTTTCCTTGCATTTGTACTCTCTTGTTCGTGGAATAAGAGAGCCTTGATATTTGCGTGCGTTTGGTCCCTAAAGTCTCTTAGGCCTTGATAGTTTATTCTAGCCGTTCTATTAAAGAATACATCCACCGGTTTTATTTTTGTTATAGAGTGCCTTTTGTTTCCCTTTTATTTGTTTGTTGGCGATGAATAATTCATCACCACTATTAAAGTTCCGAGGGGGCGAGCGGGTTATATTTTTCCTTGCATTTGTACTCTCTTGTTCGTGGAATAAGAGAGCCTTGATATTTGCGTGCGTTTGGTCCCTAAAGTCTCTTAGGCCTTGATAGTTTATTCTAGCCGTTCTATTAAAGAATACATCCACCGGTTTTCTTTTTGTTATAGAGTGGATTGTATTGTTGTATCTATCTACAAAAATCGCCACCCTCTCCTTGGGAGTCATTCTGGGAAGATCATTAGACAAGCATCGATAAATTTCTATCAGGGTTGAATATAGCCTCTCCACCTGGCCATTGGTCTCGCTCCGTTGTGTAGGCGTCTGGTAGATTTCAATCCCGAGAGACCTAATATAGTTGAGAACGAGTGGTGTTAGGAATCCTTAGGAATAATGTAAAACATCGGTAAGTTTCTTCCGGATATAACTGGACGACTTATTCTTGATAGGGAACAGTTTGGCAAATTTCGTAAATTTGTCTATACAACTAAGGAACTTTTGTTTTTCGATTTCAAAAATATCCATGTGGATGATCTCACATGGGTGGCTGGGAATCGGTGTCGTTTGGAGATGAGGCTTAGCCGGATGCCTGCCATATTTGTTAAGCTTGCAGACTTCGCACTGCTTAACGTAATCCCTAATTTGTTTTGACATACCTGGGAAGTAGTATTTTTCTAAAACCTGTTCCCGATTTTCTTTCGGATTCCTGTGGGCTCTGCGATGCTCTTCCTGGATTATATTGAAAATTCTGTCAGGGATAGTTACATCTTCCACTAGGCGCTGAGTTATCCTGATTTTATACCTGTGGAAATTATCCGTATACACGTTTTGCAACAATTGGATAAATTCCTCAGGAATTTTTTGCCATTTATGACATTAGGATTAAGGCATTCCTTAAGAATTGGAATGTTGTTCGATCTATCGATGTTTGGTAAAGAAATAAAATATCTGCGGTAACCGTGATTCGGTTGCTCGTGGCATCGAGATTCTTGACCTACCCTAAATATCAACTGAATCCTAAAGACATTTATGGGTACCTATACATGCGGTACCAGACCGGAATTATCTTGTTCAGCGGAGTGCATCGTTGCTTCCGATGCAGCATCCTCATCATTGTTTCCAATTTCGCTTCTTGACGGTTGAGCCACCACAGAATCCGTTAAAGCCTTTACCTCGGTCTTCAGACGTGCAAGAGCATCGGCAACCACATTAGCCTTCCCTGGCTTATAAATTATTTCGCAATTATACTCCTCGATTCGTGCCTTCCACCTTTTTAATTTTGCGTTATAATTGCGGCAGCATAAGGAGAAGGTTAAAGGTTGATGATCGGTATATATCCTTATCTTTTTGGCATCGTACAAATACGATCTCAAATTGTCTAATGCCCATACAATAGCCAACATCTGCTTTTCGTTGGTGGCGTAGTTTTCTTCAGTATGGTTTAGGGAACGAGAAATATATGCGATTGGTTTATCCGTACCTATATCCCCCTGTGATAGAACTGCACCAATTGCGTATTTCGATGCGTCAGTTGTTAGGTTAAAAGGCTTGCCGAAATCAGGAAATGACAGAACGTCGGCGGAGGTCAGCACACGGTTAGTAAAAGCTTGCAAAGCAGCGCTGTCAAGTTGTATTGCTACCTTCCTCGATGCACTGGCCTTTATTTGTGCATTCTGCCCACGCGTTAGGTTTGTTAATGGCTTAGCTATTTTGGCATAGTCCCGAATGAACTTCCGATAGTAGGAGGTCATTCAAAAAAAACTTTTTAGATCCTTCAAATTGCATGGTGGCAAAATTGAGTTCATGGCTTCGACCTTTTTTGGATCGGGACGAACTCCTTCGGGAGTGATGATGTACACTAAAAATTCAACATCAGTCTGCAGCAAATGTGTTTTTTCTAAATTCACTTTAAGATTGGATCGTAGCAATTGAGAAAATACCATTTCGACATTCTTCAAATGATCATCAACATCCTTACCAAACACAATGATATCGTCTATGTAAACATAGCAGATTTTGCCGATATATTGTTTCAATACGTCGTCGATCATGCGTTGAAAAATGGCCGGTGCGTTTTTTAGGCCGAAAGGCAATCTCAAGAACTCATACTTTCCATTCATAGTTGAGAAAGCAGTTTTTGGTATGTCGGATTCCTTCATAGGGATTTGATGGAACCCAGAATTCAAATCAATGGTTGTGAAGTAGCGAGAGTTGCCAAGAATGCACAAGGTGGCATTTATATCCGGAACAGGTAGGTGTCAGGGATCGTTACAGCGTTAAGCCTTTTGTAACCTATCACCATTAGGTACTGTTTCTCCCCATTGGGCTTAGGTTTCTTAGGAACCAAAATAGAGTTATATGGGCTCTTGGATGGTCGGATATCTCCTTCTAACAACTCGTACACTTGTCGGTCGACCTCTTCCCTCATACAAGAAGGATAGGGATAGATTTTGCTATAAATGGGTTCGGAGGTTGTTGTCTTGATTTCAGCTCGTACGCAAGTGTCTACTAATTCCGTCCCGTTAAGGCGTAAGAAAAGATCGCTAAATTTATCAACAAGGTTACACAATGTCCCTTTTGTCTCAGGAGGGAGATCTTTAGAAAACGTATAATTCATGTAACGACAACCTTTGAGGATTTCTCTGACGACACGCAAGCGGGTATATGAACAGATGTGTAAGCAACCGCTAACCAAATCTCCGTCTCCGCTTTACGATATTAACAAAGCGGATGTTTGAATGTGTGAGTGGGTTGAACTGTTGCTTGCACATATGTGTATACGCGCCGCGAATGGGTCGATCGCGGATTGGTTTGACCAAGGCAGGCAGGCTATTCGTGCTTTACGGGGACATAAATGCCGCAAGGCCAAATGGGGTATAAAATGGGATTCCGCTGATCGATCAAAATCGAAAAGTCGCGGTCTTTAGTGCAGAGCCAAAAGTGAAGTGAAAAGTTTAATATTCAAAGTGCGTTTTGTTCACTTTAAAGTGTGGGTGCGCGAGTGAAAAAGTATTTTTTCTAAAGTGTTGTTTCACGCTAAAAGTAAACGCGAGCGAAAACAACAACAAACACCAACCACACATACAAAAGGGGTCAATTGTCCAATTAAGGGATTGGTTTCTGGCCAAAAGGGCGGCCAACGAGGATATATTGGCATTTATTCACTACATAGAGACCCACCACACCACTAATCTATCATTGAAAAATCTGAGAGCGAGAGAAGTTAAGCGCGACTCACTGGGAGCGCGCTCGCCAACTTGAATATTTTTTTACTCACCACAGCTTGAATTTATATATATTACATTAGGCCGTACAACGATTACTTGTTTTAAAAAAAAAAAAGGTTACTTGAAATTTTGGAATTTTTATGAATTTGTTAATTTTTATTATTAGTTCTATAATTTAATTTGTATAAGTTTTTCTTCGATTTTTCTTACCTTAATTTAACATTTACCATATTATTATATTTGTCGACAGGCACACTCATTTTTGAGTATTCGTGCCTAGCCCGTCACAGGCATAATAATTTGTATGCGTATGAGCCACTCACACAGAACTTATTCACAAATAATAATTTTTCTTGAATTCTTTTTCCAAATTTTTTTTTTAATTCAAAACTATCACTTTTCCGGTCCACTTATAATTTTTATTAAATTTATTTATTTTAATTCCTATCTACTCGGCACTTTTACTATGTTGTTTTCTCGGTTATTTTGTAAATATTTTTTTTAATCCTAATTTGATTTAATTTTGTTTTCCGCGATTTTTACTATTTCGAGTTTTTTAGCAGATGTATGAAAGTGTGCCATGAAAAGCTCTCAGTGAAACCTCATCTGCCTTGCAGATGCCGTTCGGAGTCGGCATAAAACATGTAGGTCCCGTCCGGCCAATTTGTAGGGAAAAATCAAGAGGAGCACGACGCAAATTGGAAGAGAAGCTCGGCCTTAGATCTCTTCGGAGGTTATCGCGCCTTACATTTATTTTATTTTTTATGAAAGTGTGCACATGCATTGAACATATACGCGAAACTAAAAACAAAAGACATTTGTGCATAGGATTAGCCGTGACCACGATCAATCGGCCAAAGACCTGTAACAGAACAAAAATTCCATTGTTCTGCATATGTTGTTTGTTTTTTTTTTTTTTACTTTCAGATCCGCACAACGATTTGGTACCAACTCGGAGCCCTGAGCGAAGTGACACACACCTTAACCCACGTACATTTATAAAATTACCATCGCAGAGTAAAATATAACCCACCCACATTAACATTCTTTTGGGAGTGAGCGCACACACAAGCGTACAGATATACAAATGTTTATACGTATGCTTGTACACAAATGGTTAGAGAGGCATTAGGCCGTGTCTAAAAATTAGAACATAAAGTACCTGAGAGAAAGGAAAAGTTAATTGTATGGAATTGGATTAAGTATTAATAGGTAGAAATAATAATTTAATTTAATTCATATATATAAGCGCATAGAAAGAATAAGTTTTCGATATAGGTATTTAGGTTTTCAATATATATTTTCTTTGAAATACATAGTTGATATCAATAAATTGTCACTTGAAAACGAAAGTTTTGCATAATTATTTTTTTTGTTCGCATGCATGGGCTGAAATTTTGATTTTTTAGGTAAGACATAAGTAAACCATGTCTGGCTAAAAGGTGCAAGTTGTTGGTGCAGGTGTTGCCCTTGCGGCAACTGATGGTAAATTGGGGTGGTTGAGTGGAAAGATGGAAGATACGTAGGTAACTATTGACGGACATTAGTCAGGTTCAAGGGGACTCTACTCGGGAAGCGGAGCCATAGTAGAGTCCAAAGGCTGTTCGCATCTCGTGAACAGGAGGGGTGGGAAGGCTCCACCTGACTCGGACAGGTTTTCTCCCGCTTTACTATATTTCTTTTTATTCCTTTGTTTAAATTCTTTGCATGCTATGCAACTGTTGGGAAAGGAGAAGTGGTAAGAACCGCGCCTCAAAGCCGACGAGCCTCAGCCGGGCTACTACCATGCCACTCCGCCACTCCACCACATCCGTACCAGGCAGTTACGTAACATTCACTTGCGTAGATGTGCGAGCTTTCAATGGAATTTTGTATTTGTTTACTTTCAGGATGTTCGATTTCCTATCAACTATAGCGCCTATATCCCTAAGTGTGTCGTCTCCTATGATCCCGTCAAATGACGTCAATCATGGGAGCACAAAGAAGATTGTCTCAGAGTCATTACTTATGTCTTTAAATAGTTTTAAATTAATTTTTTCTTTTATGAGGATATTTCCGCCAGCTGATTTTGCAGAGAAAGGGGGTTCGACCGGATTACCTTGCTTTACGACCGTTCGGCTGATGAAATTTTTATTGGCACCGGTGTCGATGAGAAAATCTAGGATGCGACCGTCAGGTACGTACTCTATGTAAGGTACGCTAGATGGCCGTCGGATAAAAAATTCTCCTCCTGTGCATCTTGTGCCTTCTGTAGGTAGTTATTCACTTCGTCGTTGGTGCTTTCTGTTCTATGTTGAACAGCTTTTGCTGTTTCCGCTGAAGATGGTCTGACTTTGCACCTCGTTTAAAAGGATTTGGTCTATTCATGTAATTTACTTTACGGGACTGGGTAGATTGGTCTACGTCCATTTTCTCGATGAGTGGTTGAGAGGTTGTTGGAGGATCTCGTTTTGGTACAGTGTATCCACCTCATTTTTCAAAGGGATATCGACGCTCCTGGGGACGATATGTCGTCCTACGTGGTACCGGAGGTGCCTTGTTGTCCTCTAGGCCATGCATGCGTTCTGGCATGGTGTTCATTGGTGCGATGATACGATTATTCAATCGCGTAGTATGCACCGTGTAATTTCTTAAGTTTGTATTTTGTAATTCGAGGCACCTTGAATATGCCTCAGGTAGTGTTTGGACGCTGAACCATTCTTTAAATAGTTTTAAATAAATTTTTTCTTTTATGAGAATATTTCCCGCCAGCTGATTTTACGGAGAAAGGGTTTTCGACCGGATTACCTTGCTTTACGACCGTTCGGCTGATGAAATTTTTATTGGCACCGGTGTCGATGAGAAAATCTAGGATACGACCGTCAGGGAGTACGTACTCTATGTAAGGTACGCTAGATGGCCGTCGGATAAAAAATTCTCCTCCTGTGCATCTTGTGCCTTCTGTAGGTAGTTATTCACTTCGTCGTTGGTGCTTTCTGTTCTATGTTGAACAGCTTTTGCTGTTTCCGCGGAAGATTGTCTGACTTTGCACCTCGTTTAAAAGGATTTGATCTATTCATGTAATTTACCTTACGGGACTGGGTAGATTGGTCTACGTCCATTTTCTCGATGAGTGGTTGAGAGGTTGTTGGAGGATCTCGTTTTGGTACAGTGTATCCACATCATTTTTCAAAGGGATATCGACGCTCCTGGGGACGATATGTCGTCCTAGGTGGTACCGGAGGTGCCTTGTTGTCCTCTAGGCCATGCATGCGTTCTGGCATGGTGTTCATTGGTGCGATTATTCAATCGCGTAGTATGCACCGTGTAATTTCTTAAGTTTGTATTTTGTAATTCCAGGCACCTTGAATATGCCTCGGGTAGTGTTTGGACGCTGAACCAGGAGCATCTTCGAGGGATCCCCATTTAATCCGCACTGTCTCCGGAGAATATTTCTCAGTTTTAAGTTTATTAATTATTAGAGCAAATTGGTGATTCACGGCTCCGAAGAAGTCATCGACCCGTGAATCCTTTTGAGAGAGTTGGTGGAGTTGGTACTCCAAGGTGCAGATGTCACGTTTGTCCGCATAATGGAGTGATAGACATTCTTTCATGGCGGCCCAGTCAGTGTCAAAAATACTATAGGATACGAGGGCAGTATCGGCGGGCCCTCGTATCTATTGGCGAACGTGTTGTAAAATTGCCCGATATATGGGGTTATTCTTCACTGGCTAGAAATCCGTAAGGATGCTTTCGACAGCGTGCCCCCACGACACAAACATCGTTGGATTAGCATTAAAAATTTGTAACTCTTTTACAGAGTTCGGAAGCCTGGAGATATCCTTTAATTTCACCTCAGTTGCTGGAGCTCGGGGTTGAACTGGAGCCACTACCGTTTCTCGCTCGAAGCGATTCTGCTTTGGAGTGTGTCCAAGCACAATACACGCCTCTCCAGACCATTTATTTGATCCATAAGTGCATTCACGGCACCTGTCAAATTTGTAACTGTAACCTGGAGTGAATCCATCCTGGAACACGAAAGAGAAGAAATATGGAAACAACAAGAAATATTACTCACGTAACCAGGATTAGCATTTAATTGTTCACTAATATTTTTCTTTCACTTATTGGCTTTTAATTCCTTTTTTAAATATAGCTTTAAATTAGCTAATTTTTTCACTTGATTACCCTCACTCCCTTCACTTCACTACTGGTCCCTGCTCGGGCGCCAGTAAAGGGCTGAAGGTCGTTGAACAATAAAAAAATTAAAGGGCCAACTTGCCCTGCAATGCAACACAGAAAAGTTAGATTTACAGGGTGCGCAAAATTTGGTACGCTGACTTAGGCCCTAGCTTCTCACGGTTGACATGCACTGAGGGCATGCGCAAGCATTTCACAATCGTGTGAAATATAATTTGCTGACGCTACTTTCTGGTACTGTTGGTATGATTCTTATTGCGTAACTATTAGTACGTGGTACTAACCGTGAATTTGTTTCTCACAGGTGTATATGGTGAAATATCATTGGCCTTGAATTAGGATGTTGGGTTGCAAAATAGTATGACTGCCATTATGCTGATACAACGGCACGTGTAAAGGTAGAGTGTGGGAATGGAATATGTTGGGTGCCGCAGCGTGTTAACTTGCATATCAAAATAAAGGCCATTTAACCACCTTCACAGCAATACTAAGATTTTGGATATGTGTAGCGAAAATTGGGAAATATCATGATTTTCATATTTTCAAACTGACTCTTCACCTCGTATAACAGCTGTTATACAAAATTTCTCAAAAAAAGAATTCAGCCGTTCAAATAAGGGAAAAGAGCGGACCACGACCACATTTTTACTTTTTTAATTTGCTGGACGCGTTAACAAAAAAAATAAAATTTCTAAACTACTAACTTAGGAAAACGGAGATAGTACTTTTTATACTTAAGCCTCCTCAAAAAAGTTGGTTTGGTTCCAATACCCTGAAAAAAAGTTGATTTTGTCGCATAGTGTAATGGAAGAGCTGTTAGATAGTAGTAGAAAGGATTGTATTATTGGAGGAGATTTCAATATCGAATGGTTGAAAGAAGATGATTACTACACCAGAAAGTTTAAATCATGTGTTAGGGGAATAGGTATGAAACATATTGGGTCAAATGCTACTAGAGTGACCAGAGACAGTGGAACTCTGATTGACTTGGTCATAACAGACAATAGGAACTTAGAATGTGCAGTATTACAAACGCCAAGAATATCGGATCATTATATATGTACTTGATATTTATATTGGGGGGTTATTTAACTATTATAAAGATAACCAAACGAAGTTTCTTACGAAGGGAAGGATGGATTACCAGGTGGTGTCCAGGTTAGTACAGGATAAGTTAAGAAAGGAGAAAGGTTGAACACTCATTGTGGGAGTAGTTATCAGGTGTTAAAACAAATACTAGCTGAGGGTATACAGCAGGGAAGGAAACCAAATATATGGGTTAAAAGTTAACCGTGTCCATGGTATTCAGCAGACATAAAACATATGGTAGAAAGGGATATTGCTTATAACAGGTTTCTACTGTTGAAAGAAACGGGAGATGGGCAACTTGAAGCGTGGGAGCAATATAAGCAAAAAAGAAATACATTTTTTAGCGTCTGGAGAATGCGAAAATGAAGTATCATGAAGAAGACTTGGAAAAACTAAAGAAAGATCCGAAGAAACTTTGGAAATATCTTAAAACATTACATAAAGTTGAGTCTAAGCCAATGAATAGTATGATAATTGAAAACGAACAGGTATTTGATGCTTCTGAAATAGCTAATAGATTAAATCAGTTTTTTGTCGGTAGTGTGGAGGAGGTAGTTAAAAATATCTTATATATATTGTCACGGATATTAGCATCACTAAGCTATGCCATCACTAAGGCCATGCTAAGCAGTATTTACGTCAATAATCAAATCATGTATACACATATATAAGGCAGCCGAGAGATGTCACACACAGATGCATTTACGCCTATGTGTGCGCGAGAGACTGTAAACTACAAACATTCACATCAATAATTCAATCATTATGTATCTACATAAACGAATCAATCATTATGTCTACACATATGTAGGTACACGCAGCTGAGAAGCAAGGCACAACCATATGCAGACATCTTATTTGAGATGCTCCTAAATGTAGGCAATTATAATTGTGGAAGTGTCGCTCACACATACAAGCATGGGGTATGAGAGAAGCTATAAAATCGTGCAATTGTAGTTACAGCTGAGAAGTTTGAGAGATACTGGACTAGTAGATTCTGGAAGCGTCTAGAAGAGGCGAACGAGGAAACCAAAGAGTATAAAAGGCGACAGATGTAGAGGCGCTGAAATTCAGTTTGAGTTGAGCTATCAATCAGTTTGATTAAGCACGCGATCTGGCGGCCAATAGTAGAGTTTCATTTGAGTTATCAATCAGTTTGGTTATTAAGCCAGCGAGTAGCAAAGTATAAGTGTTATTGTGAAGTACTTTAATAAAGGCCATTTTTCCATTATTCAATATTGGAGTTATTTATTCAACAGTTTAGTGATTCGAACTTAGCAGAGGATTGCAAATAAGAGGATTTGCAGCATTGTTGAATAATTCCAGAGGACAACAAGGACATGGCAAAGTTCAGTGAATTGAAGATCCAGCAACTAAAGAAGGAGTTGGAGAGCCGTGGATTGAATACAAGCGGCGTCACATTGCACGTCATTGCGATCTTGGTCCTAATAGTTCCAACAATGTGGGTGGCCGTAAACGCAAAGCTGGCGGAAATGAGCAAGAGCGTGTCGGATGTAAAGAACGAAAACTTGCCCCGGCTATTGAATGTCCTGTGATATCTGTGTCGCAGATTGGAAGGAAATCAAGCAGTCTTACAATCAGAGGGAATGTGGATGGTAAAGAGCGTGTACTGACTGTAGATACGGGGGCATCTCATTCCTTGATTCGATCTGATTTGGTCTACAGGAGAGTAAAGTCATTACCTGGAGCAAGGTTGCGTACGGTCACAGGCGAGTATAATCAAGTCCAAGGCGAAGTGGTATGTGAGGTATTAATTGGAAAAGTCATGGTTCTACACAAATTCGTTGTGGCGGAGATCGTTGATGAAGTCATATTGGGAGTGGACTTCTTGGTTGACCATGACATCAGGATCGATATGCGGAGAAAAATTATGCGCTTTAAGAACCAGGACATACCACTAAACTTTAGTTTGGAAAAAGGGTTCAGCAGTAATCGGGTACTGGCGGAAAAGACTCGACAAAGACCACGAAAGTCAAAGGCGAAGGTTGATAGATCGAATGGGCCAAATAAATCAAAATCAAAAGTACCTGCGAGAGAAATACTGGCATTGACAAAACCTAAAACACGCAGGAAAACGAAGCAACGAATTTCCGAGAAAGAATGCGAGGGTAGTTTCGAGCCGGAGCGCACTACTGTTGTGAAATGTGGGAACGATACCGATTATGCAAAGCAAATACGTCCAGCGCAAGCTCTACGAAGTGGTTCATTGACCAAACAACAGAGTGTGAAGGAACGGCCCAGGGTAATGAGTAGTAAGATGAAACACTGGCATGACAAGAACTTTAATTCGGAAGGTTTCTTGGCGGGAGATTTGGTACTGTTAAAGAACCCTCACCGGCGGAAAGGTGTTCCAGCCAAATTTCGGTGCAGTTGGGAAGGCCCGTACAAAGTTGTGAAGAAGATCAGTGATACCATCTACCGCATACTAACCACTGGGAAACCACGGATTAGAAGAGTGGTACATTTGGAGATGCTAGCGGCAGTTAGATCGGGAGATTTGTCTGATCGGGACGATCAGACTTAGGTGGAGGGCAGTGTCCCGGATATTAGCATCACTAAGCTATACCATCACTAAGGCCATGCTAAGCAGTATACACGTAAATAATCAAATCATGTATACACATATATAAGACAGCCGAGAGATGTCACACACAGATGCATTTACGCCTATGTGTGCGCGAGAGACTGTAAACTACAAACATTCACATCAATAATTCAATCATTATGTATCTACATAAACGAATCAATCATTATGTCTACACATATGTAGGTACACGCAGCTGAGAAGCAAGGCACAACCATATGCAGACATCTTATTTGAGATGCTCCTAAATGTAGGCAATTATAATTGTGGAAGTGTCGCTCACACATACAAGCATGGGGTATGAGAGAAGCTATAAAATCGTGCAATTGTAGTTACAGCTGAGAAGTTTGAGAGATACTGGACTAGTAGATTCTGGAAGCGTCTAGAAGAGGCGAACGAGGAAACCAAAGAGTATAAAAGGCGACAGATGTAGAGGCGCTGAAATTCAGTTTGAGTTGAGCTATCAATCAGTTTGATTAAGCACGCGATCTGGCGGCCAATAGTAGAGTTTCATTTGAGTTATCAATCAGTTTGGTTATTAAGCCAGCGAGTAGCAAAGTATAAGTGTTATTGTGAAGTACTTTAATAAAGGCCATTTTTCCATTATTCAATATTGGAGTTATTTATTCAACAGTTTAGTGATTCGAACTTAGCAGAGGATTGCAAATAAGAGGATTTGCAGCAAATTCGTTACAATATAAAAATAAGTGCACATTTTTGGTGTTACTTTATAACTTGAGACCGACTCCACCAAATTTCAACGGTACATTTGGGCTATCATGCAGATGGTTTCTGTAAAGTTGGATTGAATTTGGTCGAGCGGTTCATGAGATATATCAGACCAAGCTACGGCTACGTTTCATACCAATAGATGGTGCTTATTTGCAGGTTTTCCTTCCTGACGCTATAACTCCAGAACGTACGAACCGATTTCCACGGTTTTGCATTTGGAAAGGTCTCGGGATCCGTGAGGTTTATGGTAAAGAAAATTCAGGATCGACGCACAGGGTCTCGAGATATAGGCGAAAACGTGGACCCGGGTACCCCTAGAATGTGTTTATAGAATATGGATATCAAATGAAAGCTGTTGATGAGAGCTTTAGTAGAGGAAAAATGTCATACCCCTGGGTGGCTAGGATCTCGAGATATAGGCCAAAACGTGGAGCCGGGTAACCCTAGAATGTGTTTATTGTATATGGATATCAAATGAAAGCTGTTGATGAGTGTTTAGTATAGGGTAAATTTCATACCCCTGGGTGACTAGGGTCTCGAGATATAGGCCAAAACGTGGACCCGGGTACCCCTACAATGTGTTTATAGAATATGGATAACAAATGAAAGCTGTTGATGAGTGCTTTAGTAGAGGGTAATTTTCATACTCCTAGGTGACTAGGTTCTCGAGATATAGGCAAAAACGTGGGCCCGTGAACGCCTAGATAGTGTTTTTACATTATGGAGATAGGAGTAAAACATGGTGTTCCACAAGGAAGTAAATTAGGTCCGTTGTTGTTAATGGTTTGCCAGGAGTATTACATCATTGCAAAATACATATGTTTGCGGATGATGCACTGATTTATTTAAGGGAAAAGGATTTGCAAGTTGGGCTCTGTGAAGTTAGCACCTACATGTGCGAGTAATTAAAAAAAACCATATCTAATTGGTTTGTCCACCGTTTGTCCATGTTTGTAAACGAAACATTTTCGTTTGTCCACCTTTTGTTAAAAAGTTATTTATAAAAAAAAATCGTGGCACCTCCATTTGCGAGTAATTAAAAAAAACCAAATGTCTTTCGTTAGTCCACGTTTGTCCAGGACAAGTTTTCGTTTGCCCACCTTCCGTTAAAAAGTTATAAAAAAATATTTTTTTTTTCGAAAAAACCCCACCATGTTTTGTTTTTTGCTTTATTGTGATAAATCATATGTCCGTCGTTTGCCCATGGTTTGTCCACGTTTGTCCACCTTTTGTTAAAAGGTTATAACAAAAAAAAAACTTTTTTTTTTTGAAAAACCCCTAAAATTTTTTTTTCGCTTTATTGTGCTAAATCGAATGCCCGTCGTTTGCCCGTCGTTTGCCCATCGTTTGTCCATTTGTCCAGGAAAATTTTTCGTTTGTCCACCTTTTGTTGAAAAGTTATAACAAAAATATTTTTTTTTTTCGAAAAAATCCCAAATTTTTTTCCGCTTTATTGTGCTAAATCGTATGTCCGTCGTTTACCCATCGTTTGTCCATGTATGTCTAGGAAAAATTTTCGTTTGTCCACCTTTTGTTAAAAAGTTATTTCAAAAACAAAAAAAAATCGTGTGTGAAGTTGGCATCTCCATTTGGGAGTAATTAAAAAACCAAATGTCATTCGTTTTTCCACGTTTGTCCAGGAACAATTTTGGTTTGTCCACCTTTTGTTAAAAAGTTATAACAAAATAATTATTTTTTTTTCGAAAAACCCCCAAAATTTTGATTTTCGCTTTATTGTGCTAAATCGTATGTCCGTTGTTTGCCCATCGTTTGTCCACCTCTTGTTAGAAGTTATTTCACAAAAAAAAAAAAACAAATCGTGTGTGAAGTTGGCTCCTCCATTTGCGAGTAATTACAAAAAAACCAAATGTCCGTCGTGTGCCCATCGTTTGTCCATGTTTGTCCAGGAAAACTTTTCGTTTGTCCACCTTTCTTTAAAAAGTTATTTAATTACAAAAAAAACAAAAAAACCTTTGTGAAGTTGGCACCTCCATTTGTGAGTAATTAAAAAAAACCATGTCATTCGTTTGTACATCGTTTGTCCACGTTTGTCCAGGAAAAATTTTCGTTTGTCCACCTTTTGTTAAAAAGTTATAACAAATTTTTATTTTTTTTTTTTTTTTTGAAAAAACCCTAAAAAATTTGTTTTCGCTTTAATGTGCTAAATCGTATGTCCGCCGTTTGCACATCGTCTGTCCACGAAAAATTTTCGTTTGTCCACCTTTTGTTAAAAAGTTACTTAAAAAAAAATCGTGTGTGAATTTGGCACCTCCATTAACCAAGAGCACTTGGGAAATGTCAAACAAAGTAATTGACAATAAACAAATCCAACATTATCAGTGTATTGCAACAGACGGCGCAACGCTGATTAAGTATAGTTGTTAAAGAGGAATAGAAGTAGCAATTTATCAGTCAAAAAAAATGCGCAGCAATGGCAGGTTGTCTGAAAATTTTCTACTTACTATTCCAAAAGAAAAAATACAATTTTTCAATTATAGAAAAATTAAAAAAACAATAATCATTACAAAAAAGTATTGTTCTGGCCTTGAGCTCGCTTCGAACCTTGAATCCTTTATCAATAGGCCGATACAAAAAAAACAATTGTTTTATGTTTATAGATGGGCCAATTTATAATATTTGTGTTTGCTGGGTTGAGCACATATGGTCAAAAATTAAAACACAGTTGTTGTTGTTTTTTCCCGACGCGTTAAGACGTTCTTTTCTTCACGCCATCTTCTGGGGATTTCTTTAATGATAAATATGTATAAATAATATACATACATACATACATAATACAGTTGGCACTTGCATTTTTGTTAACTTTGATTTACATCTCTGAATAACAGGTGAGTAGACGCTGCTGATATTGTCAAAGTCTTCTTTGAAATTTAGTGTGTTGTGTATTTGTTGTTGTATTCGTATGCTTTCAAGAGACATTCTCGTTTTTTATCTTTTTTCGATATCTAATATTTCAACATTTGTGAAGTCCGCTACGTGGTTGCTCTTTGTCAAATGATGAGCTAAACCGGTGTTCGTTTTTTGTTTGCTGTGTATTTTTTGTGTTCATTGATACGTATACCCAGTTGTCGTTTGGTTGTGCCAAAATAACATTTTCACCTTTTTCATCATCGCGATCATTGCATGTTATTTTATAAACCACATCATTTTGTTGATCTTTTGGGATTGGGTCTTTAATTTTTGTAAAAATCTAATTTAGTGTGTTGTTCGGCTTGTGCGCGTAATTAATGTTTTTGTTGTTTATTGTTTTATGTAGTATTTTGTCATGTAGTATATTGTTATGTAGTATATTGTCTGTAAAACTCGGTATGTATGTTACACCGATGTATTTTTTGTTGGTGCTGTCCGGCTGTAAATTGTAGCGTTTTTGACTAATTCTGTTTATTGTGTTTTGAATTAGTCTATCAATGAAGGTGCTTGGATAGCTATTTTTGAATAATATATTCTTTATTTTCTTCATATTTTCCTCAATGTACTGTTCTTCACTGAGTAGCACTACTTTTATAATCATACTTGTTGCTGTATTAATTTTTTGCTTCCACGGGTGGTTTAAATGATAGCTAATTAGTCGGCCCGATGCGATGGATTTGGTATACCAACTGTGTTTTCCACTTACTTCTACATCTAGGAAGGTTATTTTATTTTCTTTTTCTTTTTCCATAGTGAATCTTATGCTTGTATGTTGCGCATTTAATATTTTTAAGATGTCTTTCGCGTCCTGAGTTTTTATGATTGCGAATACAATATCTACATACTTGTTGATGTATTTGATGTATATGTCCTTTTCTTTTAATTCAGCTATGCTGTCGTCAAGTATTTTGTCCAATACTGTTATATCTGCTATAGTCGGAGATAATGGATTCCCCATTGGCATCCCGTACGTTTGTTGGTACAACCTCGAGTTGTACATAAAATAATTGTTTTCTCGTAAACAAAACTCTAATATATTTTTGAACTCATTTTTTGAGATATTTGTGTGTTTTTCCAATTGCGACCATTGTTTCATTATCGCCTGTATTGCTAGGTGTGTTGATGTTTGTAAATATTGAAATGACGTCGAACGATATGAGAGTTTCATCATCTTCTATGTTAATAATATTTAATCTCTCTTTTAGTTGAAATGCATTTTTTATGTTCAAATCTTCCGATGTTATGTTTTTTAGTACCGCACCAATATGTTTGGATAATTTGTAACAAGGTACCTTCGTAGATGATGAGATTGGTCTTAGTGGCATATGTTCCTTGTGGATTTTAGGAAGACCGTATAATCTTGGCGCGACGGCTGCTGTATTAGCTAGTGGAAAATTTTCTCTTATGTTGATTTTGTTTTCTTTAAATAAATCATTAACAATTGCGTTATTCTTTCGCATAAGATGTTGCGTTGGATCTGTTCTTATAGTTTTGTATACCTTTCTGTCGCTCATTTTTTCTCATACTCGGTTTTGTTCATCAGAACCGTTTTGTTTCCTTTATCCCCCTGTGTTAACACTACACTGCTCTTGTGCTGTCGTAGAAATTTCTTCGTGTTTTCAAACATTTGAATTATATATTTTTCTTTCGGATTGTTAATGATTCTTCTTTGGTAGCTGCTAATTTTTGGGGCTATGTTGTTTCTTATTGTGTCTTTACTTCTGTCGTCTTCGATATCTAGTATCCCTTGTTCCAATTCTGCGATTAGATGTATGGGTAAAAATTACCTTTTGTTACTGGTAATGCAAATTTTGTTCCAAACGAGAGTAAACAACGGCTTTCATATGGTATTTCAATGCTCGTTTTGTTAATGAACCAGTCTTCATTAAACCTGATTCCAAACCTGTCACTGTTTCTTGATATTTGAGCTTACGGCTTTTTTGGTGAATTTCCACCATGGTGGAAAAACAACACCATTTTTCGAAGCACATTGGCACTGTCACAGAAAAAATTCACCAAAAAAAGCTACAAGCTTTCAACTAAAAGACAGATTAAAGACTATTAACATAGAAGATGATGAAACACTCATATCGTTCGACGTCATTTCTCTATTTACAAACATTCCAACACACCTAGCAACGAGATGCCAATGGGGAATCCATTATCTCCGACTATAGCAGATATAGTATTGGACAAAATAGTTGACGACAGCATAGCTGAATTAACATAAAAGGACATGTACATCAAAAAGTATGTAGACGATGTATTCGCAATCATAAAAACCAAGGACGCGGAAGACATCTTAAAAATATTAAATGCGCAACATACAAACATAAAATTCATTATGGAAAAAGAAAAGGAAAATAAAATAGCCTTCCTAGATGTAGAAGTAAGTAGAAAAAACAAACGGTTAGTAATAAATTGGTATACCAAATCCATCACATGGGGCCGACTAATTAACTATCATTCAAACCACCCGTGGAAGCAAAAAATTAATACGGCAAAAAGTATGATTAGAAAAGTAGCGATACTCAGTGATGAACAGTACAAAATGTCAGACAAAGTAATTGGCAATAAACGAATCCAACATTATCAGTGTGTTGCAACAGATGGCGCAACGCTGCTTAAATATAGTTGGTAAAGAGGAATAGAAGTAGCAATTTATCAGTCAAAAAAAAAAAAAAAAAACATGCGCAGCTATGGCAGGTTGTCTGAAAAACTTTCTACTTACTATTCCAAAAACAAAATAAAATTTTTCAATTATAGAAAAATTAAAATAAACAATAATCATTACAAAAAATTATTGTTCTGGCCTTGAGCTTGTTTCGAACCTTAATCCTTTATCAATAGGCCGATAAAACAAAAACAATTGTTAATAAACCAAGAGCACTTGGGAAATGCCAAACAAAGTAATTGACAATAAACACGTCCAACATTATCAGTGTCTTGGAACAGATGGCGCAACGATGGTTACATATAGTTCGTAAAGAGGAATTGAAGTAGCAATTTATCAGTCAAAAACAAATGCGCAGCTATGGCAGGTTGTCTGAAAAAGTTTCTACTTACTTTTCCAAAAACAAAATACAATTTTTCAATTATATAAAAATTAAAAAAACAATAATCATTACAAAAAATTATTGTTCGGGCCTTGAGCTAGTTTCGAACCTTGAATCCTTTATCAATAGCCGGAAAAAAACAAAAACAATTGTTAATAAACCAAGAGCACTTGGGAAATGTCAAACAAAGTAATTGACAATAAACAAATCCAACATTATCAGTGGCTTGCAACAGACGGCGCAACGCTGATTAAATATAGTTGGTAAAGAAGAATAGAAGTAGCAATTTATCAGTAAAAAAATGCGCAGCTATGGCAGGTTGTCTGAAAAATTGTCTACTTACTATTCCAAAATCAAAATACAATTTTTCGATTATACAAAAATTAAAAAAACAATAATCATTACAAAAAATTATTCTTCTTGCCTTGGGCTCGTTTCGAACCTTGAAAAAAAAATTCGGATTGAAGTTCGCACCTCCATTTCCGAGTAATTAAAAAAAAACTAACTAACTTTTTTTCGCCTTTTTGTGTTAAATCGTACGTCCGTCGTTTGCCCATCGTTTGTCCATGTTTGTCCAGGAAAAATTTTCTTTTGTCCACCTTTTGTTAAAAAGTTATTTCAAAAAGAAAAAATCGTGTGTGAAGTTGGCACCTCCATTTACCAGTAATTAAAAAAACCAACTGTCATTCGTTTGTCCACGTTTGTCCAGGAAAAAATTTCGTTTCGTGCCAACTTCACACACGATTTCTTCAATTTGAAATAACGTTTTAACAAAAGGTGGACCAACGAAAATTTTTCCTGGACAAAGAGGGACAAACGATGGGTAAACGACGGACATACGATTTAGCAGAATAAAGCGAAAAAACAAAAATATTTTTGTTATAACATTTTAACAAAAGGTGAACAAACGAAAATTTTTCCTGGACAAACATGCACAAACGAATGACATTTGGTTTTTTTAATTACTCGCAAATGGAAGTGCCAACTTCACACACGATTTTTTCTTTTTAAATAACTTTTTAACAAAAGGTGGACAAACGTAAATTTTTCCTGGACAAACGATGGGCAAACGACGGACATACGATTTAGCACAATAAAGCGAAAAAAAATTTTTTGGGGTTTTTTCGAAAAAAGAAATATTTTTGTTATAACTTTTTAACAAAAGGTGGAGAAACTACAATGTTTCCTGGACAAACGATGGGTAAACGACGGACATACGATTTAGCAGAATAAAGCAAAAAAAAATTTGGGGTTTTTTCGAAAAAAAAAAATATTAATATTTTTGTTATAACTTTTCAACAAAAGGTGGACAAACGAAAATTTTTCCTGGACAAACATGGACAAACGAATGACATTTGGTTTTTTTAATTACTCGCAAAAGGAGGTGCCAACTTCACACACGATTTTTTTTTCGTTTGAAATAACTTTTTAACAAAAGGTGGACAACGAAAATTTTTCCTGGACAAACATGGACAAACGATGGGCAAACGACGAACATACGATTTAGCACAATTAAGCGAAAAAAAATTTTGGGGTTTTTATGGACAAACGATGGGCAAACGACGGACATACGATTTAGCACAATAAAGCGAAAATAAAAATTTTGGGTTTTTTTCGAAAAAAAAAAATATTTTTGTTAAACTTTTTAACAAAAGGTGGAGAAACTACAATTTTTCCTGAAAAACGTGGACAAACGAATGACATTTGGGTTTTTTAATCACTCGCAAATGGAAGAGCCAACTTCACACACGATTTTTTTTAAAATAACTTTTTAACAAAAGGTCGACAAACGAAAATTTTTCCTGGACAAACATGGACAAACGAAAGACATTTGGTTTTTATAATTACCCGCAAATGGAGGTGCCAACTTCTTACACGATTTTTTTCTTTTTGAAATACCTTTTAACAAAAGGCGGACAAACGAAAAATTTTCCTGGACAAACGATGGGCAAACGAAGGACATACGATTTAGCACAATAAAGCGAAAAACAAATTTTGGGGTTTTCTCGAAAAAAGACATATTTTTGTTATAACTTTTTAACAAAAGGTCGAGAAACTACAATTTTTCCTAGACAAACGTGGACAAACGAATGACATTTGGTTTTTTTAATTACTCGTAAATGGAAGTGCCAACTTCACACACGATTTTTTCTTTTTGAAATAACTTTTTAACAAAAGGTGGTAAAACGAAAATTTTTCCTGGACAAATGACGGACATACGATTTAGCACAATAAAGCGAAAAAAAATTTTGGGGTTTTTTCGAAAAAACGAAATATTTTTGTTATAACTTTTTAACAAAAGGTGGGGAAACTTCAATTTTTGCTGGACAAACGAATGACATTTGGTTTTTTTAATTACTCGCAAATCGAGGTGCCAACTTCACACACGATTCTTTTTTCTTTTGAAATAACTTTTTAACAAAAGGTGGACAACGAAAATTTCTGTGGACAAACATGGACAAACGACGGACATACGATTTAGCACGATTCAGCGAAAAAAATTTTTGGGGTTTTTATGGACAAACGATGGGCAAACGACGGACATACGATTTGGCACAATAAAGCGAAAATAAATATTTTGGGTTTTTTCGAAAAAAAAAAAAATATTTTTGTTAAACTTTTTAACAAAAGGTGGAGAAACTACAATTTTTCCTGGAAAAACGTGGACAAACGAATGACATTTGGGTTTTTTAATCAATCGCAAATGGAAGTGCCAACTTCACACACGATTTTTTTTAAAATAACTTTTTAACAAAAGGTGGACAAACGAAACTTTTTCCTGGACAAACGTGGACAAACGAATGACATTTGGTTTTTTAATTACTCGTAAATGGAGGTGCCAACTTCACACACGATTCTTTTTTCTTTTGAAATAACTTTTTAACAAAAGGTAGAAAACGAAAATTTTTCCTGGACAAACATGGACAAACGATGGGCAATCGACGGACATACGATTTAGCACAATTCAGCTAAAAAAATTTTTGGGGTTTTTATGGACAAACGATGGGCAAACGACGGGCATACGATTTGGCACAATAAAGCGAAAATAAAAATTTTGGGTTTTTTTTTGCGAAAAAAAAAAATATTTTTGTTATAACTTTTTAACAAAAGGTGGAGAAACTACAATTTTTCCTGGACAAACATGGACAAACGAATGAAATTTGGTTTTTTTCATTACTCGCAACTGTTATGGAAAAAGAAAAGGAAAATAAAATAGCCTTCCTAGATGTAGAAGTTAGTAGAAAAAACAAATGGTTAGTAATAAATTGGTATACCAAATCCATCGCATCGGGCCGACTAATTAACTATCATTCAAACCACCCGTGGAAGAATAAAATTAATACGGCAACAAGTATGATTAGAAAAGTAGCGCTACTCAGTGATCAACACCAATTATAGAAAAATTAAAATAAGCAATAATCATTACAAAAAATTATTGTTCTGGCCTTGAGCTCGTTTCGAACCTTGAATCCTTTATCAATAGGCCGATAAAACAAAAACAATTGTTAATAAACCAAGAGCACTTTGGAAATGCCAAACAAAGTAATTGACAATAAACAAGTCCAACATTATCAGTGTCTTGCAACAGATGGCGCAACGATGGTTACATATAGTTGGTAAAGAGGAATAGAAGTAGCAATTTATCAGTCAAAAACAAATGCGCAGCTATGGCAGGTTGTCTGAAAAAGTTTCTACTTACTATTCCAAAAACAAAACACAATATTTCAATTATAGAAAAATTAAAAAAAACAATAATCATTACAAAAAATTATTGTTCTGGCCTTGAGCTCGTTTCGAACCTTGAATCCTTTATCAATAGCCCGAAAAAAACAAAAACAATTGTTAATAAACCAAGGGCACTTGGGAAATGTCAAACAAAGTAATTGACAATAAACAAATCCAACATTATCAGTGGCTTGCAACAGATGGCGCAACGCTGATTAAATATAGTTGGTGAAGAGGAATAGAAGTAGCCATTTATCAGTCAAAAAAAAAAAAAAAAAGGTTGTCTGAAATATTTTCTACTTACTATTCCAAAAACAAAATATAATTTTTCGATTATACAAAAATTAAAAAAACAATAATCATTACAAAAAATTATTGTTCTGGACTTGAGCTCGTTTCGAACCTTGAAAATTCGGATTGAAGTTCGCACCTCCATTTGCGAGTAATTGAAAAAAAAACTATTTTTTTTTTTCGAAAAAACTCCCAAAGTTTTTTTTCGCCTTTTTGTGTTAAATCGTATGTCCGTCGTTTGCCCATCGTTTGTCCATGTTTGTCCAGGAAAAATTTTCGTTTGTCCACCTTTTGTTAAAAAGTTATTTCAAAAAAAAAAAAATCGTGTGTGAAGTTGGCACCTCCATTTACGAGTAATTAAAAAACCAAATGTCATTCGTTTGTCCACGTTTGTCCAGGAAAAATTTTCGTTTCGTTCCAACTTCACATACGATTTTTTCTATTTGAAATAACGTTTTAACAAAAGGTGGACAAACGAAAATTTTTCCTAGACAAACATGGACAAACGATGCGCAAACGACGGACATACGATTTAGCAGAATAAAGCGAAAACAAAATATTTTTGTTATAACTTTTTAATAAACCAAGAGCACTTGGGAAATGCCAAACAAAGTAATTGACAATAAACAAGTCCAACATTATCAGTGTCTTGCAACAGATGGCGCAACGATGGTTACATATAGTTGGTAAAGAGGAATAGAAGTAGCAATTTATCAGTCAAAAACAAATGCGCAGCAGGCAGGTTGTCTGAAAACAAAAACAAAATACAATTTTTCAATTATAGAAAAATTAAAACAACAATAATCATTACAAAAAATTATTGTTCTGGCCTTGAGCTCGTTTCGAACCTGGAATCCTTTATCAATAGCTCGAAAAAAACAGAAACAATTGTTAATAAACCAAGAGCACTTGGGAAATGTCAAACAAAGTAATTGACAATAAACAAATCCAACATTATCAATGGCTTGCAACAGATGGCGCAACGCTGATTAAATATAGTTGGTAAAGAGGAATAGAAGTAGCAATTTATCAGTCAAAAAAAAAAAAAAAATGCGCAGCTATGGAGGTTGTCTGAAAAATTTTCTACTTACTATTCCAAAAACAAAATATAATTTTTCGATTATACAAAAATTAAAAAAACAATAATCATTACAAAAAATTATTGTTCTGGACTTGAGCTCGTTTCGAACCTTGAAAATTCGGATTGAAGTTCGCACCTCCATTTGCGAGTAATTAAAAAAAAAACTATTTTTTTTTCGAAAAAACTCCCAAAGTTTTTTTTCGCCTTTTTGTGTTAAATCGTATGTCCGTCGTTTGCCCATCGTTTGTCCATGTTTGTCCAGGAAAAATTTTCGTTTGTCCACCTTTTGTTAAAAAGTTATTTCAAAAAAAAAAAAAATCGTGTGTGAAGTTGGCACCTCCATTTACGAGTAATTAAAAAACCAAATGTCATTCGTTTGTCCACGTTTGTCCAGGAAAAATTTTCGTTTCGTGCCAACTTCACATACGATTTTTTCTATTTGAAATAACGTTTTAACAAAAGGTGGACAAACGAAAATTTTTCCTGGACAAACATCCACAAACGAATGACATTTGGTTTTTTTAATTACTCGCAAATGGAAGTGCCAACTTCACACACGATTTTTTCTTTTTGAAATAACTTTTTAACAAAAGGTGGACAAAAGAAACTTTTTCCTGGACAAACATGGACAAACGATGGGTAAACGACGGACATACGATATAGCAGAGTAAAGCGAAGAAAAATTTGGGGTTTTTTCGAAAAAAGAAAAAATATTTTTGTTATACCTTTTTAACAAAAGGTGGAAAAACGAAAATTTTTCCTGGACAAACATGGACAAACGAATGATATTTGGTTTTTTTAATTACTCGCAAATGGAGGTGCCAACTTCACACACGATTTTTTTTTTCGTTTGAAATAACTTTTTAACAAAAGGTCACGAAGGACAACGAAAATTTTTCCTGGACAAACATGGACAAACGATGGGCAAGCGACGGACATACGATTTGGCACAATTAAGCGAAAAAAATTTTTGGGGTTTTATGGACAAACGATGGGCAAACGACGGACATACGATTTAGCACAATAAAGCGAAAATAAACATTTTGGGTTTTTTTTCGAAAAAAAAAATATTTTTGTTATACTTTTTAACAGAAGGTGGAGATACTACAATTTTACCTGGACAAACGTAGCTGTAACAATAATTATCATTAGAAAAAATTATTGTTCTGGCCTTGAGCTCGATTCGAACCTTGAATGATTTATCAATAGGCCGATAAAAACAAAAACAATTGTTAATAAACCATGTGCACTTGGGAATGTCAAACAAAGTAATTGACAATAAACAAAAATCCAGCATTATCAGTGATTTGCACCAGATGGCGCAACACTGAATAAATATAGTTGGTAAAAGGGAATAGAAGTAGCAAATTTGCTAGTCAAACAAACCACCGCTGTATAGCTAAATGGTTAGCGCAGCATGCCTAAAGCGTACTGATGATGAAGGCTTAGCACCCTTCGAAATGGATCTATCTGCGCAGTTATGGCAGGTTGTCTGAAAAAATTTTCTACTTACTATTCCAATAACAAAATACAATTTTTCAAATTTAGAAAAATTAAAAAAAAAAATAACAATAATTATAATTAGAAAACAATTATTGTTCTGGCCTTGAGCTCGATTCGAACCTTGAATGATTTATCAATAGGCCGATAAAAACAAAAACAATTGTTAATAAACCATGAGCACTTGGGAATGTCAAACAAAGTAATTGACAATAAACAAAAATCCAGCATTATCAGTGATTTGCACCAGATGGCGCAACACTGAATAAATATTGTTGGTAAAAGGGAATAGAAGTAGCAAATTTGCCAGTCAAACAAACCACCGCTGTATAGCTAAATGGTTAGCGCAGCATGCCTAAAGCGTACTGATGATGAAGGCTTAGCACCCTTCGAAATGGATCTATCTGCGCAGCTATGGCAGGTTGTCTGAAAAAAGTTTCTACTTACTATTCCAAAAACAAAATACAATTTATCAAATTTAGAAAAATTAAAAAAAAAAATAACAATAATTATCATTAGAAAAAAATTATTGTTCTGGCCTTGAGCTCGATTCGAACCTTGAATGATTTATCAATAGGCCGATAAAAACAAAAACAATTGTTAATAAACCATGAGCACTTGGGAATGTCAAACAAAGTAATTGACAATAAACAAAAATCCAGCATTATCAGTGATTTGCACCAGATGGCGCAACACTGAATAAATATAGTTGGTAAAAGGGAATAGAAGTAGCAAATTTGCCAGTCAAACAAACCACCGCTGTATAGCTAAATGGTTAGCGCAGCATGCCTAAAGCGTACTGATGATGAAGGCTTAGCACCCTTCGAAATGGATCTATCTGCGCAGCTATGGCAGGTTGTCTGAAAAAATTTTCTACTTAATATTCCAAAAACAAAATACAATTTTTCAAATTTAGAAAAATTAAAAAAAAAAAAAATAACAATAATTATCATTAGAAAAAAATTATTGTTCTGGCCTTGAGCTCGATTCGAACCTTGAATGATTTATCAATAGGCCGATAAAAACAAAAACAATTGTTAATAAACCATGAGCACTTGGGAATGTCAAACAAAGTAATTGACAATAAACAAAAATAAAGCATTATCAGTGATTTGCACCAGATGGCGCAACACTGAATAAATATAATTGGTAAAAGGGAATAGAAGTAGCAAATTTGCCAGTCAAACAATCCACCGCTGTATAGCTAAATGGTTAGCGCAGCATGCCTAAAGCGTACTGATGATGAAGGCTTAGCACCCTTCGAAATGGATCTATCTGCGCAGCTATGGCAGGTTGTCTGAAAAAATTTTCTACTTACTATTCCAAAAACAAAATACAATTTTTCAAATTTAGAAAAATTAAAAAAAAAAAAATAACAATAATTATCATTAGAAAAAAATTATTGTTCTGGCCTTGAGCTCGATTCGAACCTTGAATTTTTTAAATAACTTTTTAACAAAAGGTGGACAAAAGAAAATTTTTCCTGGACAAACATGGACAAACGATGGGTAAACGACGGACATACGATATAGCAGAATAAAGCGAAAAAAAATTTGTGGTTTTTTCGAAAAAAGAAAAAATATTTTTGTTATAACTTTTTAACAAAAGATGGAAAAACGAAAATTTTTCCTGGACAAACATGGACAAACGAATATTTGGTTTTTTTTAATTACTCGCAAATGGAGGTGCCAACTTCACACACGATTTTTTTTTTCGTTTGAAATAACTTTTTAACAAAAGGTCACGAAGGACAACGAAAATGTTTCCTGGACAAACATGAACAAACGATGGACAAGCGACGGACATAAGATTTAGCACAATAAAGCGAAAATAAACATTTTGGGTTTTTTTCGAAAAAAAAAAATATTTTTGTTATACTTTTTAACAAAAGGTGGAGAAACTACAATTTTTCCTGGACAAACGTGGACAAACGAATGACATTTGGTTTTTTTAATTACTCGAAAATGGAAGTGCCAACTTCACACACGATTTTTTTTTTAAATAACTTTTTAACAAAAGGTGGACACGAAAATTTTTCCTGGACAAACATGGACAAACGAAAGACATTTGGTTTTTCTAATTACCCGCAAATGGAGGTGCCAACTTCTTACAAGATTTTTTTCTTTTTGAAATAACTTTTTAACAAAAGGCGGACAAACAAAATTTTTTCCTGGACAAACGATGGGCAAACGACGGACATACGATTTAGCACAATAAAGCGAAAAACACATTTTGGGGTTTTCTCGAAAAAAGACATATTTTTGTTATAACTTTTTAACAAAAGGTGGAGAAACTACAATTCTTCCTGGACAAACGAATGACATTTGGTTTTTATAATTACTCGTAAATGGAAGTGCCAACTTCACACACGATTTTTTCTTTTTTAAATAACTTTTTAACAAAAGGTGGAAAAATGAAAATTCATCCTGGAAGCAAAAAATTAATACTTGTTGCCGTATGATTAGAAAAGTAGCGCTACTCAGTGATGAACAGTACAAAATGTCAGACAAAGTAATAGGCAATAAACAAATCCAACATTATCAGTGTGTTGCAACAGATGGCGCAACGCTTATTAAATATAATTGGTAAAGAGGAATAGAAGTAGCAATTTATCAGTCAAAAAAAAAAAAAAAAAAATGCGCAGCTATGGCAGGTTGTCTGAAAAATTTTCTACTTACTATCCCAAAAACAAAATACAATTTTTCAATTATAGAAAAATTTAAATAAACAATAATCATTACAAAAAATTATATTTCTGGCCTTGAGCTCGTTTCGAACCTTGAATCCTTTATCAATAGCCCGAAAAAAACAAAAACAATTGTTAATAAACCAAGAGCACTTGGGAAATGTCAAACAAAGTAATTGACAATAAACAAATCCAACATTATCAGTGGCTTGCAACAGATTGCGCAACGCTGATTAAATATAGTTGGTGAAGAGGAATAGAAGTAGCAATTTATCAGTCAAAAAAAAAAAAATGCGCAGCTATGGCAGGTTGTCTGAAAAATTTTCTACTTACTATCTCAAAAACAAAATACAATTTTTCAATTATAGAAAAATTTAAATAAACAATAATCATTACAAAAAATTATTTTTCTGGCCTTGAGCTCATTTCGAACCTTGAATCCTTTATCAATAGGCCGATAAAACAAAAACAATTGTTAATAAACCAAGAGCACTTGGGAAATGCCAAACAAAGTAATTGACAATAAACAAGTCCAACATTATCAGTGTCTTGCAACAGATGGAGGAGCAACGATGGTTACATATAGTTGGTAAAGAGGAATAGGCGTAGCAATTTATCAGTCAAAAAAAAAAATGCGCAGCTATGGCAGGTTGTCTGGAAAAGTTTCTACTTACTATTCCAAAAACAAAATACAATTTTTCAATTATAAAAAAATTAAAAAAACAATAATCATTACACAAAATTATTGTTCTGGCCTTGAGCTCGTTTCGAAACTAGAATCCTTTATCAATAGCCCGAAAAAAACAAAAACAATTGTTAATTGACCAAGAGCACTTGGGAAATGTCAAACAAAGTAATTGACAATAAACAAATCCAACATTATCAGTGTGTTGAAACAGATGGCGCAACGCTTATTAAATATAGTTGGTAAAGAGGAATAGAAGTAGCAATTTACCAGTCAAAAAAAAAAAAAACAATGCGCAGCTATGGCAGGTTGTCTGAAAAATTTTCTACTTACTATTTCAAAAACAAAATACTATTTTTCGATTATACAAAAATTAAAAAAACAATAATCATTACAAAAATTATGGTTCTGGCCTTGAGCTCGTTTCGAACCTTGAAAAAAAAATTCGGATTGAAGCATGCCTGGATTGAAGTTCACACCTCTATTTGTGAGTAATTTAAAAAAAAAAAAAAAACATTTTTTTTTCGAAAAAACTTCTAAAGTTTTTTTTCGCCTTTTTGTGTTAAATCGTATGTCCGTCGTTTGCCCATGTTTGTCCAGGAAAAATTTTCGTTTGTCCACCTTTTGTTAAAAAGTTATTTCAAAAAAAAACAAAATAAAAAATCGTGTGTGAAGTTGGCACCTCCATTTACGAGTAATTAAAAAAACCAAATGTCATTCGTTTGTCCACGTTTGTCCAGGAAACATTTTCGTTTCGTGCCAACTTCACACACGATTTTTTCTATTTGAAATAACGCTTTAACAAAAGGTGGACAAACGAAAATTTTTCCTAGACAAACATGGACAAACGATGGGTAAACGACGGACATACGATTTAGCAGAATAAAGCGAAAAAATATATATTTTTGTTATAACTTTTTAACAAAAGGTGGACAAACGAAAATTTATCCTGGACAAACATGCACAAACGAATGACATTTGTTTTTTTTAATTACTCGCAAATGGAAGTGCCAACTTCACACACGATTTTTTCTTTTTAAATCACTTTTTAACAAAAGGTGGACTTGGGAATGTCAAACAAAGTAATTGACAATAAACAAAAATCCAGCATTATCAGTGATTTGCACCAGATGGCGCAACACTGAATAAATATAGTTGGTAAAAGGGAATAGAAGTAGCAAATTTGCCAGTCAAACAATCCACCGCTGTATAGCTAAATGGTTAGCGCAGCATGCCTAAAGCGTACTGATGATGAAGGCTTAGCACCCTTCGAAATGGATCTATCTGCGCAGCTATGGCAGGTTGTCTGAAAAAATTTTCTACTTACTATTCCAAAAACAAAATAAAATTTTTCAAATTTAGAAAAATTAAAAAAAAAAAAAAAATAACAATAATTATCATTAGAAAAAAATTATTGTTCTGGCCTTGAGCTCGATTCGAACCTTGAATTTTTTAAATAACTTTTTAACAAAAGGTGGACAAAAGAAAATTTTTCCTGGACAAACATGGACAAACGATGGGTAAACGACGGACATACGATATAGCAGAATAAAGCGAAAAAAAATTTGGGGTTTTTTCGAAAAAAGAAAAAATATTTTTGTTATAACTTTTTAACAAAAGATGGAAAAACGAAAATTTTTCCTGGACAAACATGGACAAACGAATGATATTTGGTTTTTTTAATTACTCGCAAATGGAGGTGCCAACTTCACACACGATTTTTTTTTTCGTTTGAAATAACTTTTTAACAAAAGGTCACGAAGGACAACGAAAATGTTTCCTGGACAAACATGAACAAACGATGGACAAGCGACGGACATAAGATTTAGCACAATAAAGCGAAAATAAACATTTTGGGTTTTTTTCGAAAAAAAAAAAATATTTTTGTTATACTTTTTAACAAAAGGTGGAGAAACTACAATTTTTCCTGGACAAACGTGGACAAACGAATGACATTTGGTTTTTTTAATTACTCGAAAATGGAAGTGCCAACTTCACACACGATTTTTTTTTAAATAACTTTTTAACAAAAGGTCGACACGACAATTTTTCCTGGACAAACATGGACAAACGAAAGACATTTGGTTTTTCTAATTACCCGCAAATGGAGGTGCCAACTTCTTACAAGATTTTTTTCTTTTTGAAATAACTTTTTAACAAAAGGCGGACAAACAAAATTTTTTCCTGGACAAACGATGGGCAAACGACGGACATACGATTTAGCACAATAAAGCGAAAAACACATTTTGGGGTTTTCTCGAAAAAAGACATATTTTTGTTATAACTTTTTAACAAAAGGTGGAGAAACTACAATTCTTCCTGGACAAACGAATGACATTTGGTTTTTATAATTACTCGTAAATGGAAGTGCCAACTTCACACACGATTTTTTCTTTTTGAAATAACTTTTTAACAAAAGGTGGAAAAATGAAAATTCATCCTGGAAGCAAAAAACTAATACTTGTTGCCGTATGATTAGAAAAGTAGCGCTACTCAGTGATGAACAGTACAAAATGTCAGACAAAGTAATAGGCAATAAACAAATCCAACATTATCAGTGTGTTGCAACAGATGGCGCAACGCTTATTAAATATAATTGGTAAAGAGGAATAGAAGTAGCAATTTATCAGTCAAAAAAAAAAAAAAAAAAAAAATGCGCAGCTATGGCAGGTTGTCTGAAAAATTTTCTACTTACTATCCCAAAAACAAAATACAATTTTTCAATTATAGAAAAATTTAAATAAACAATAATCATTACAATAAATTATATTTCTGGCCTTGAGCTCGTTTCGAACCTTGAATCCTTTATCAATAGCCCGAAAAAAACAAAAACAATTGTTAATAAACCAAGAGCACTTGGGAAATGTCAAACAAAGTAATTGACAATAAACAAATCCAACATTATCAGTGGCTTGCAACAGATGGCGCAACGCTGATTAAATATAGTTGGTGAAGAGGAATAGAAGTAGCAGTTTATCAGTCAAAAAAAAAAAAAATGCGCAGCTATGGCAGGTTGTCTGAAAAATTTTCTACTTACTATCCCAAAAACAAAATACAATTTTTCAATTATAGAAAAATTTAAATAAACAATAATCATTACAAAAAATTATTTTTCTGGCCTTGAGCTCGTTTCGAACCTTGAATCCTTTATCAATAGGCCGATAAAACAAAAACAATTGTTAATAAACCAAGAGCACTTGGGAAATGCCAAACAAAGTAATTGACAATAAACAAGTCCAACATTATCAGTGTCTTGCAACAGATGGAGGAGCAACGATGGTTACATATAGTTGGTAAAGAGGAATAGGCGTAGCAATTTATCAGTCAAAAAAAAAATGCGCAGCTATGGCAGATTGTCTGGAAAAGTTTCTACTTACTATTCCAAAAACAAAATACAATTTTTCAATTATAAAAAAATTAAAAAAACAATAATCATTACACAAAATTATTGTTCTGGCCTTGAGCTCGTTTCGAAACTAGAATCCTTTATCAATAGCCCGAAAAAAACAAAAACAATTGTTAATTGACCAAGAGCACTTGGGAAATGTCAAACAAAGTAATTGACAATAAACAAATCCAACATTATCAGTGTGTTGAAACAGATGGCGCAACGCTTATTAAATATAGTTGGTAAAGAGGAATAGAAGTAGCAATTTACCAGTCAAAAAAAAAAAAAACAATGCGCAGCTATGGCAGGTTGTCTGAAAAATTTCCTACTTACTATTTCAAAAACAAAATAGTTTTTTTCGATTATACAAAAATTAAAAAAACAATAATCATTACAAAAATTATGGTTCTGGCCTTGAGCTCGTTTCGAACCTTGAAAAAAAAATTCGGATTGAAGTTCACACCTCTATTTGTGAGTAATTTAAAAAAAAAAAAAAACATTTTTTTTTCGAAAAAACTTCTAAAGTTTTTTTTCGCCTTTTTGTGTTAAATCGTATGTCCGTCGTTTGCCCATGTTTGTCCAGGAAAAATTTTCGTTTGTCCACATTTTGTTAAAAGTTATTTCAAAAAAAAAAACAAAATAAAAAATCGTGTGTGAAGTTGGCACGTCCATTTACGAGTAATTAAAAAAACCAAATGTCATTCGTTTGTCCACGTTTGTCCAGGAAACATTTTCGTTTCGTGCCAACTTCACACACGATTTTTTCTATTTGAAATAACGCTTTAACAAAAGGTGGACAAGCGAAAATTTTTCCTGGACAAACATGGACAAACGATGGGTAAACGACGGACATACGATTTAGCAGAATAAAGCGAAAAAATATATATTTTTGTTATAACTTTTTAACAAAAGGTGGACAAACGAAAATGTATCCTGGACAAACATGCACAAACGAATGACATTTGTTTTTTTTAATTACTCGCAAATGGAAGTGCCAACTTCACACACGATTTTTTCTTTTTAAATCACTTTTTAACAAAAAGTGGACAAACGTAAATTTTTCCTGGACAAACGATGGGTAAACGACGGACATACGATTTAGCAGAATAAAGCCATGATGGAATGTAAGCAGTTTCGCGCTCTAACGCCGCCATCTTGAACGCCCTTAGAAATAAGAATGTAGTCGCTTTACAAAAATACTTTTTTATTCAGAGGAAAAAATGTATGTAAAAGTATACGAATGGGGTTTTTCTGAAAAAATATACAACGGCATCACTTTTTTTCTCAAGTTCCGTTTTGTGTTGGCTTTTATATGATTCAAACCTGTCAAAAATTCTTATTTAATAATTTTGTTTATTTGAACAAAATTATTAAAACTCGCATATTTTCTGCATTAAATGATGGTAAGATGTTGCAATATTAATATAAAATCTATGATTAATGTTTTAAATATATTTTTGCAGGTTTCCTTTTCGGTTTTGCGGTAATTCTTTAGTTTAGCTACAACTACTAAAACTCGTCCAAAAATTTTGGGAGTGGTATCCAAAGACGCGCTTTGCACCCAGGACCACGAATGAGAATTGCGCTTACTGGCTATAAATACATTATCTTGCATCGGGCTTTCTAAAGTGATCGGCTAACCGTATTCGTCCCCTGAGATAGCTTCCTAGAGTCTATGAAGATCATCTTTGCTGCCCTCCCCACTCCAGCCAACGTGATTTTCAAAATAAGAAACTCAACATTGATATCAACACTGCGATATGCTTTCGCGGAAATGTATGTGCTTGTTTCGTAAAGACAAACGTCCCCATATGGCTCATCAACCTTCTTGGCTGTGAGGAAGTTATCAACGAATGATTTGTACCTATATCTGTTCAGCTGAATCAAATCGATAGATATTCCTACCTTTGTATGTATCGAAAGCGCTAAACACCGTACTGGTGCCTCAATAAATCACGAACTAATCATGACCTAATCAAAATGCCAGCACATTCCTTCTTATTTAAAAGTAGCAGTAGCCGAAGATTCTGTGGTGGTTTAAGCAACCATGCTTAATATACTTTGTTACTGTTTACTCGAACTGTTTGGTTAGGTCAATATACCTGCTGATGTTCTGTGTGGGGCATTTTGATTCCGCTTTAGTCAGGTAGCACATACTGCCTAAAGTTCGGCACCTACTTTTTCCTAGGACTCGACTCTCGCAGAGGAAATTGGTGATTTTCCTCACTACAGCTCCTACACCTCGCATTGAAGGGCCAAGTTTACTTCGTGCGCCGTTTCTGCCTCAGAAATGTCTAACGAAACATCGGCTTTTGCTAGTCCAACCACTTTTTCATTTCCGTCATGTGACCGAGTAATCCAGTGAGTGTAATAGGTGCAAAATTTTCTGCTTCGGGTACCGCCCTCTTACATCTCTCGACGGCTGTCCAAATATATGCGTGAGATATGCTTATTTGATTCTCCCATAGGATATTACACTCCCTCTCTAAGCCAAGTAGCTTTTCTTTTGTTGTTAGTTTAATGTTCTTTTATGTGGCGGGCCCCACGCCCAGTATATTATACCTTTGTATAGTGATCCGATTGATCTATAAGTCAGCCGCCCATGGTGGTATTTTCCACGTGAATGATGATCTGAAGCTTTTCTACTTTTGTGGAGGGGGTTGTATGACCTATAAAGATCAACTTGCTCATATTAAATCGTTCCCGAGATGGTCGTGCTAATACCTTAATGGTACTAGTTACCTAAATGTGCCGGAACTACATCCTGCAAAGGATAACACAACAACAACTTTCGCTATATAATGTAGATGTAGTGCTAGTTATAAAAACGTTTATCCTCTAATTTGCGTTGTACTCCTATTTAATTTTTCCGACAAATAGGCAGGACGACACCTTCCATTTTTTTTCTATGTCGACTCCGAACAGCAGCTGCAAGGCAGTTGAGTTTTCACTGAGAAGCTTTCCATTGCAGAAATACACTCGGAGTATTTGCTAATTCACTGCCGAGGGGCGACCCCGTTTAGCACAACTTTTGTCTAATTGAAAAAACTTGTTTCCAAACTTCTCCCCGGATCTCCGGTGTGGTAGGCGGGGTAAGCTACCACCACACCACGGCGGCCGACATTGTAGCAGCTCGCTTGATATCTTCACTGTCAGCAAAAGCTAGATGTGTGGATCGGTGACCGATGCTCCCTTTAACTTCGGACTCCCTGCCTACAGTTGGCCTGTGCGTCGAACTTGAGGGTAGGCGACAATATATCTTCTTATATCCGAATCATCTCAGGTTAACGCGTCAAATTCAGAACCTCAGTATCCCATCATTTTTATAGACCTGTTACCTTTTTGCTCCTACTGTTGTGCTTTAATTTTTTTTTCACTCAAACTGTAATATAACAAAAGTTGCTTTCGTTAATACTGCAGGAGAAGAGTTCTAAAATACGTCCAAAGATATCAGGAGACAGGATCCATAATCACATCGACCCCGGTCCTAGAGTATTACCACTAAAATTGATGCGCTCAAAGGAAATTGATAAGCTGCAAACGTTTCAAAAGAGAATAAAGCATACTTCATTTCATGATTTTTATCATAAAATTGCATTAAATTTAAGTTACATACACTCCGTTCTGTATTCTCTCATTATTGAAAAAGTATGAATTTGAGTAGTATTTTAAAGAGGGCCCTTCTTTTATGCGCTCTTTCAAAATACAACCTGGAGCTCATTGGAGCTAAGGGCGTTCGATATGAGAGCTGTCCGCCACCTTCTATCATTACATTATGGAATAAAGCGAAACAAATTTGGGGTTTTTTCGAAAAAAAAAATATTTTGTTATAACTTTTTAACAAAAGGTGGACAAACGAATGACATTTGGTTTTTTTAATTACTCGCAAAAGGAGGTGCCAACTTCACACACGATTTTTTCTTTTTGAAATAACTTTTTAACAAAAGGACAAACATGGACAAACGATGGGTAAACGACGAACATACGATATAGCAGAATAAAGGGAAAAAAATATTTTTGTTATAACTTTTTAACAAAAGGTGGAGAAACTACAATGATTCCTGGGCAAACGTGGACAAACGATGGGTAAACGACGGACATACGATTTAGCAGAATAAAGCGAAAAAAAATTTGGGGTTTTTTCGAAAAAAGAAAAAAATATTTTTGTTATAACTTTTTAACAAAAGGTGGAAAAACGAAAATTTTTCCTGGACAAACATGGACAAACGATGGGCAAACGACGACAATTAAGCGAAAAAAAATTTGGGGATTTTATGGACAAACGATGGGCAAACGACGGACATACGATTTAGCACAATAAAGCGAAAATAAAAATTTTGGGTTCTTTTCGAAAAAAAAAAAATATTTTTGTTATACTTTTTAACAAAAGATGGAGAAACTACAATTTTTCCTGGACAAACGTGAACAAACGAATGACATTTGGTTTTTTTAATTACTCGCAAATGGAAGTGCCAACTTCACACACGATTTTTTTTTAAATAACTTTTTTTACAAAAGGTGGACAGACGAAAATTTTTCCTGGACAAACATGGACAAACGAAAGACATTTGGTATATAATTTTCTTCCGATCTGTTTGGATAATATTTATGTATATTTTAAGCTACGCAGATCTATTGTGTTGGGTGCAAATAAAAATAAAGATTATTCCTTCTTTCAGCTCGACGTTTCGCCAAATTTCCTTGGCATCTTCAGGAGCGTGACACTGTATTTATTTCATAAAACAAAAAAACAACAAAGAACACAATCAGATACATATAGATTTAAAATTTAAAATATTGCAAATAAATATTGATTTTCTTACTTACAATGATGGAAAATTAACGAAAAACACTATTTTCACTAAAACATTTAAACATTTAAAAACATTTGAATATTAAAAAATTGCGGAAAGTTAATAAAGTAGAAAAAATCGATACCACCTACATGCGGTAAACTTGTCATACTAGGCGGCGGCGATATTGTCTGTATCTTCTTTTTTGTTTATTGTGTTTCCTCTTTTTTGCAAAATTCTTAGGCTTTCTAAGGTGTAACGCGCTTTTTCTCTCCTTTCGGTGTTTATTATTTTTATGTTTTCAAAATCAGCTGTGTGCTTATTTTCTATTGCATGTTGTGCCAAAGCTGTGCTTTGTTTTTGTTTACGTATATCTGCTTCGTGCTCAGCTGCCCGCGTGCCGAGCGCCCGCTTTGTGGTCCCAATGTAGACCTTATTGCAGCTATCTTCTTTATTCCCTTTACATTGAATTTCGTAAACTACATTGCTACGTTGTTGGAGATCTCTGTGTGTTTTTATAAAGCACGTTGCCAAAGTGCAGTTTGACCTGTATGCTAGTGTAGTGTATGTGTTTGATGTTTTTGTCAAGTCATGTGTGAAATTTTCTGTGAGCCTAGGAATGTAAGTGACACTGAAGTATCGCTTTGTTTGGTTATTTGTATCTGAAGACTGTGTTTTTGGGCTATATTTTCTATTTCCATTTGTTTCTGATTTATTAAATTTGATATGATATGGTCCGGATAATTATTCTTTTTAAGCGTCAATTTAATTTTCCTAATATTTTCGTCATGAAAACTTTGATGGCTGATAGATAATATTTTGTCTATAAAGTTCTTCGCCGTATTTATTTTGTATTTGAAAGGCTGTGAGGATATAAAGTTTATGAGGCGCCCAGAAGAGGTTGGTTTCGAGTACCAATCCAATATTAGTTTGTTATTGAGCCTGTGTATACGTGTGTCTAGAAAGGGGATGTTGTTGTTTTCTTCTTTTTCGATCGTAAACATTAGTCGATTATGATATTTATTTCAAACATCTAATATTGTATTTGTGTCTTTTCTTGGGATGATGGCGAAAATATCATCTACATATTTGACTAGGAACTTTATTTGTATGTTGTGTTGTTTTTGCACATCAATAAAAGTGTGTGAAAGCGCGTCATCAATTATTATATCGGCAATTGTTGGAGAAAGGGGGTTGCCCATAGGCATTCCATATGTTTGTGTATATATGTTGTTGTTGTGCACGAAGTAATTGTTGTCTTTTAAGCAGAACTCTAAAATATTGTGAAACTTCTCTTAAGTATATTAGTATATTCCTTTATTTCATCCCATGTTTGCATTATTATTTTGGAGGCCATATTTGTTGGTATATTAGTGAATAACGAGACGACATCAAACGACACTAACAATTCATCATCACCTATAGTTAAACTTTGCAGTCTTTCTTTAACTCAAACGAGTTTTTAATGTTATATTCGGTGGAAATCAACGACTTAAGAATTGTTCCTATGTATTTGGACAAGTGATACATGGAACATTGATAGACGAGACAATCGGACGTAAGGGACAGTCTGGCTTATGGATTTTTGGCAGTCCATATAAACGAGATGCTGTAGCTGCTGTGCTAGTTAATTGTTGTTTATCTTTTAGGCTAATGTGCTTTCCTTTGAATAGTTCGAGTATTATATTGTTGTTTTTCCTTTGAAGTGTGGATGTTGGGTCAGCTCGTATCGCTTTATAGGTATTCTTGTCTCCTAGTATTTTTTCAATTTTCGTGTTGTTGTCCGCTTTATATAGAACGACTGTTTTGTTCCCCTTGTCCGCGTCTGTTACGATTATGTCATCTTTGTGAAGTTTTAGAAAAGCTTTTGTTTTTTTGTAAGTCTCTAGTACAAATTTCTCTACGGAATTACGTTTAATATTGCGCCTAAATTGAAGAATTCTGCTGCACAATTTGTTTCTTGCTATTTCTTTTTTATTCTCAGTTTCTAATGTTTCAAACACTTGTTCCATTTCTACTATTGTGTGTATAGGTGAGAAATTATTGTTTGTTGTAGGGACTGTAAATGTTTTGCCTAAAGACAACAATCACTTCACATCTTCGGGAAAATCTATGTTTGTAGTGTTGACAAACCATTCGCTGTTAATGTTGATTCCCAGTTTTCGTATTTGCTCGCGCTTAAGTTGGTTAATCTTAGAAGATAGTGTCGCTGCTTTCTGTTCTCCTATCTTTTTGCTGAGACAGTTTTGCTTGACTATAACTGCATTGAATTCGTCCTCACTAAAAGCTTTACGTATTTGTTTTTGAGTGTGGTATATTGTATCTTTGGTGGTTTTTATGTTCATATTTGTTTGTGTTATCTCAATGTTAAGTATTTTTAAGAAGAAATTGTGTTTGGTTTTTTCTATTTGTTGTGTTATTTTACCTGACGTTGTGTCGACTATTGTACTTTTTAATGTGTTGGATAGATGTTTGGGAATAAGCGCGTAACTTTTGCATTCTAACAAAAATTTAAGTTTCTGTTTGCTTCGAAAAAAAAAAATATTTTGTTATAACTTTTTAACAAAAGGTGGACAAACGAAAATTTTTCCTGGACAAACATGGACAAACGAATGACATTTGGTTTTTCTAATTACCCGCAAATGGAGGTGCCAACTTCTTACACGATTTTTTCTTTTTGAAATAACTTTTTAACAAAAGGCGGACAAACGAAAATTTTTCCTGGACAAACGATGGGCAAACGACGGACATACGATTTAGCACAATAAAGCGAAAAAAAAAATTTGGGGTTTTTTCGAAAAAACGAAATATTTTTGTTATAACTTTTTAACAAAAGGTGGAGAAACTACAATTTTTGCTGGACAAACGTGGACAAACGAATGACATTTGGTTTTTTTAAGTACTCGCAAATGGAGGTGCCAACTTCACACACGATTCTTTTTTCTTTTGAAATAACTTTTTAACAAAAGGTGGACAACGAAAAATTTTCCTTGACAAACATGGACAAATGATGGGCAAACGACGGATATACGATTTAGCACAATTCAGCGAAAAAAATTTTTGGGGTTTTTATGGACAAACGAAAATAAAAATTTTGGATTTTCTTCGAAAAAAAAAAATATTTTTGTTATAACTTTTTAACAAAAGGTGGAGAAACTACAATTTTTCCTGGACAAACGAATGAAATTTGGTTTTTTTAATTACTCGCAACTGGAAGTGCCAACTTCATACACGATTATTTTTTTAAATAACTTTTTAACAAAAGGTGGACAAACGAAAGACATTTGGTTTTTGTAATTACTCGCAAATGGAGGTGCCAACTTCTTACACGATTTTTTTCTTTTTGAAATAACTTTTTAACAAAGGGTGGACAAACGAAAATTTTTCCTGGACAAACGATGGGCAAACGACGGACATACGATTTAGCACAATAAAGCGAAAAAAAAAAATGTTTGGGATTTTTTCGAAAAAAAATATAATTTTGTTATAATTTTTTAACAAAGGGTGGGCAAACGAAAATTTTTCCTGGACAAACGTGGCAAACGAATGACATTTCGTTTTTTTAATTACTCGCAAATGGAGGTGCCAAATTCACACACGATTTTTTTTTTTTTTTAATAACTTTTTAACAAAAGGTGGAGAAACGAAAAATTTTCCTGGACCAAATGGGCACACGATAGGCAAACGATGGATATATGATTTAGCACAACAACGAGAAAAAACTTTGGGGTTTTTTTCGAAAAAAAAAATATTTTTGTTATAACTTTTTAACAAAAGGTGGACACACGAAAATTTTCCTGGATAAACATGGAAAATTGATGGGCAAACGAACGGACATACGATTTAGAACAATAAAGCGAACAAAAATGTTTGGGGTTTTTTCGAAAAAAGGAATTTTTGTTATAACTTTTTAACAAAAGGTGGAGAAACTACAATTTTTGCTGGGCAAACGTGGACAAACGAATGACATTTGGTTTTTTTAATTACTCGCAAATGGAGGTGCCAACTTCACACACGATTTTTTTTTTAATAACTTTTTAACAAAAGGTGGACAAAAACGAATATTTTTCCTGGAAAAACATGAACAAACGAATGAGATATGGTTTTTTTAATTACTCGTACATGTAGGTGCCAACTTCACAGAGCTTGCAAGTTCGGCTTGGAAATATTAACGAAGATTTACTTACTGTATACGAATGGTTGTGTATGAATCAATTGTGTGTTAATGTACAGAAAACTAAATGCATGGTATTGGGAAAGCCGAGATTTAAGGAGGAAGCTGAAATTAGATCAGTTTTACTTGCAGGATCACAGCTGGAATGGGTCCAAACTTGTATCAAGTATCTAGGGATATTTATAGATAATAAGTAGAGTTTCGAAGAACACGTTGAATATATAAACGGCAAAATACCAAAGAAAGTCAACTTGCTGCGTAGACTGAGAAAAATATTTCGAAAGCAGGAAAAATTACATTATTTAAAATGATTTTGGTTCCGCACATAAAGTATTGGTCTACAATACTATTGATGGCAAGTAAACAAGCAATGTCCAAGTTGCAAAAAAAATTTTAATAAAAGTATGAGGGCAGTATTAAACAAGTCATACTGGACGTGTGCAAAATATGTTGAGAGATTTAGGATATTTATCGTTAGAAAATGAAAAGAAAAGAGATGTACTAACTTTGATCTATAGAGCTGAAAATGGCTTATTACCTGAATATTTAGAATCTTTAATTAGAAGAAACTCTGATGTGCATCAGTACCTAACTAGACAGGCAAATCAGTTTCACCTGTACGTACAAGTAAGGGCTTAAAATCAACATTTAATAATGGACTAGCAATGTATAATGCCGTCCCAGATGAAATAAAAAATGTAAGAACCGTTGGATCTTTTAGGGAAAAATAGGTCTCTGGTTAGATGCTAATGCAATGGCTGATGATTAATGTGATATAAAATATTCAATAAATCTATTTATTTTAGTTTTTAATTATAATTAACTTTAAATTTTATATACAGCTGGCTTTATATAGAAATAATAATTGTATAAGAAATTAATTAAATTAGCCGTAGGCTACTTTTTAAATAAATAAAAGAAGAGGTTTGTAGTGTCTCGTAGTGCGACAGGGAACACTAAAGTTCACTTCGTTCAGATGAAATGGGCTTGAAATCGATCCATTCAGTAGTTTTGTCATAAATATTACGCCAAGCATTTCCCTACGACTAGTGTAAGGTGGAAGATTAAATAAAAAAGGCAAATAGTAAAAACTGTTTTTGTATTGATTCGAGCCTGTCAGTATGGATTTGAAAACGCGTATTCCAGACTATTGAGCCATGCTCTAATATCGGTGTAACCAATGTTGTGAAGAGGGTTTTCGTACGTAGGGGTCGCTAAACTCTTTTGACTACCTTTTCACAAATACTACGACACATTTAGCTTTATTGACAGTGGCACTTATATGAGTGTTGAACTAAGTGCATAATAAGGAGTATTCCATACATGGTAATTCTCAAATACTGAACTTTAGCTATAGTATGTGACAGACTATACTAAATATAAAATTTAAATATAAATAGCAGCTTCTAAGTACATATATTAAAATAATCAAAAAAAAAAGAAAATATGTTACATAGTGTATTCAACGCCCCGACCGCAAAAGTACCAACTTGCCACCTCATATCCTGGAAGAAACCCTTTGATATAAAAGTGGCGTGGTTCTAAACTGATCCCCTCCATTTTTACTAGAAATATGTATTTTATGCTATAAAGAAAGTATGTATTCCAATTTTATTACGATATGTTAATTTTTATTCGAGTTATGCCTCCCGAAACATAGAAAATTGCTTAGTCAAAAAAGGTGCAGTGTCACGCCCATTTTCCAAATTTTTAATATTTTCTAACTTTCGTTTTGTTATAATTCCATTTAGAAGTAAAATGCCATTGATATTAAGCTCTTTTTTGCAATGATAATTATATAATAAGCTATTGTTATATTCGTCTACGACCCTTTAACAAGTCTTTTTTTTTAATATGGGCGTGGTCCTTAACCGATCTCGTCCATCTTTTCAGGAAATATTTTCTATGAGGAAAATATGTGTACCCAATCTTATTATGATCCGTTAATTTTTCTTCTTCGAGTTACGGCTCACGGAACATAGCAAATTGCTCAGTCATAACAGGGGCAGTGCCACGCCCATTTTCAAAAATTGAAATTTTTCCTATTTCTTCTAATAATTCCACTTGGGAAAAGAAATATCATTGATATAAACTTTTTTTTTCAAAAATAAAGATTATTTTATTCATTCGCGAACCTTTTAAAAATCTTTTATATAAAAGTGCGTGTGGTCCCGAACCGATTTCGTTAATGTTTCTTCGAAACATTCCTTATAGTAAAGCCAACCTCTCTGCCGAATTTCGTTATGATAGGTTTAACGGTTTTTGATTTATGAATACTAATATTTGTAAAATTGATTTTATCACAAGTGGGCAGTGCCACGCTCAATTTAAATGTTTATCAAGAGTCTCAAATATCAGTCCACACATCGAATTTCAGCATTCTAGGTGTATTATTTACTAAATAATCAGGAGTTTTGTGCTTTCCAAAATGTTATATATATAAAAATGGGCGTGGTTATCATCCGATTTCGCTCATTTCAAATAGCGATGGGAGATGAGTGCCAAGGAACCCATATATCACATTGCAATAAGATATCTCAATATTGACTCAAGTTATCGTGATCACATACAGACAGACAGACATGGCTAAATCAATTCCTTTTTTATTTACATTTTGTTACATGGAACAAAATTTATCTCGATTCGTTTATGCCGACTGGCAGACTGGCCGATGAATTGGCAAAGTGGGGGCAGCACTCGATGAATCGGCGGTAGAAGTCCCAAACCGTTTGGGAGAAATAAAAAGGAGACAAGAGTTGCTTGTGATCCTTCAAGCAGGAACGGCTTAGACAGAAGGGCGGGGCTGCAAAATTTCTAAGATAGTGCGCAACTACTACGACGTTAGTCCCACAAAGTTGATCGTATCCCTAAAGAGACAAGCCTTAAAGCTAACGTTGGGCATACTAACTTGATACTGTCCTCTGGCGTCACACACTTATAAGTTAGGCCTCGTCAGTAACAGCAGATGTAGGAAGTGCGAGCTGCAGAATGCAACGGTTGAGCACGTTCTGTGTTCGTGTTCTGCGCTCGCGAGGTCAATGCTTCAGCTACTAGGTTTGACAGAATTGCCTGATCTCGAGGCAGCAATTAAGCTAAGTCATAGAAAACGTCTGATATTTGCTAAGAGGGCGGAGTTATTCTGTAACATAAGTCATGGTGCCTAGATACAGTTTATTTGACCTGTTTTACAAATGTAAAGCGTAAATCTTTATTAAACATATTATTTGCTTTTAATTTTTTTAATTTCACCGTTTATCCGAAATTCAGATAATATTCGAATCATAGATGCAGTTTATTTAAAGCGCTTAGGTAAAATCTTAAACGGAATTGACCAAATCGTACCAATTTCTAAAAAAAATTATTTTAAACGCACAATTAAAGCATCTATCAAATTGAGTAGTTTTTAAAGAGCCATTTTTTTTTGCATTACATGAGATATGTCAATATGGGTATCAAACGAAAGGTAATTTACTTCGTATTTTACTTTGGCATTTTTAAGTAGGGTTGCCACTTAGTGTTGCCACCTCACCTTATTTATATTTCTTTGTATATCTCGGAAACCGCTTAACCGATTTTAATCAAATTTGGTACATTGATATAGTATTACATTTTAAGTCTATTTTCACCTAGGTGTTGCCATTGAGGATGGTTTCACAAGGTTTCCACCTTTTTTAAGTAAAAAAAAATTACATGAGATAACCCCCAGCGGGTTAGGGGGTTAGAATATACCCGCGGTAGGTAAGCCTGTCGTAAGAGGCGGCCAAAATACCAAATAGATTCAAGGGGTTGTGTAGCGCAACCCTTTCAAGGTGTTGCCAGGGCAAAATATAGCTTCTCCAACCCAATTGTCAACCTCACCTATCCGTGGCGAATCCTGTTTCATTAACAGTTGAGACTCTGGCGACCCCAAACTCCTCATGGATCTACGGGGTGGGAGGGCGCACTATGGAAAATCGTAGAACAACTGCTGATTATTTTATTATTAAAAAAGGTTTTTTTCAATGTCGCTACTGGCATGCTTTTTTTATTTTAATCAATAGTTTAAGGACCAAACTAGACAAATGATTTTTTTACAACATCACAAACTTTATAGTTTTGACGGGCGTCCATGTTAAACCCGTTCCCTTCGTCACTTTCAAATTGATTTTAATGTTATACGTTACAGGAAAAGGTATGATGTATGATATATTTCTGGAAACAACTAATATCGCTTTAATATTATATTAATGTTTACCTTAAAATATTTGCAAAATAAAATATGGCGAAAAAAAGTTTTTTTAAAGTTCATCGAGACTTTTGACAGTTGCCCATGTTTACCCACGCTTTACATTTTATGTTGATTTGTAGCCTAGCTATCCATAAACATAATCAATAAAAAAAAGCTGCGGAATTTTGCGATTTTCGGAGTAACTAGTAAAAATGTGATAAAAGTCAGAAAACGGAAAACGGCTCGCTTTCTATTAGGGTTTTAAATGTTTCTGTCTACATCAATAGTTTGCGGTAAGTTTAGTAATTTTTCATTGATATTAGGACGTTTATCTTTTTTGCACTCATGTTGCGTGTGAAAATATAATAAACAAGTTGCACACCAGAGAACAGCGCTGAATGATTCTTCTTTCTTCTCAATAAAAATCCCAGTTTTCTATAGTGACCGTGAGGGTTGAATACAATTTTAAACAATAAAAAAAGTAAATCATCATCTTTTCAAACATCATAACAAAAATACTAAATGCAGTTTTGCCTAAATTTTTGAATTTCAGTAGTATGTATTATTCCTATTTTTTATCAATAAAAATTCTAGTTCTCCCGTGTGACATTGAGCGTTGAATCCTATTTTAAGCAATAAAAAAGTAAAGCATTAAGTGCAGTTTTGCATAATATACCTACAATTCGAAACTTTGTGGACGGATAATACATTAAACTAAGAATTTTTAGTTTTTTTTTTTTAATTTTATTAGGTAGACTGAATGAGTGTGAAGCATGTGCATGGGGACATTTGATTTCTACCTACTTGCGCAAGGACCTTAGGCATATGTTTAGGAGTACTTATGAATGTAGACCTTAGGTAGGAAACTAACGAGGTTAAAAGCGATTATAACGGAATTTCCAAAATACCTTTTGTATTAACGCACTACCCTCATATTTCGTATTAGTATATAAACAGAACAAAATATTGGTGAATTAACAGAAGTGTAATTGTTACGAATACAAATATCTACGTGTTTTGTTATCCCTTCAAAATGTCTACTTTCAAGTGTTTTTAACGTGAAATAATACTGTCGTATATCGAAGGAGGAAAATCATTGGAGGCATTATCAACAATTTTAAAAGAAAATTATCATGTATCTGAATACAACTTATGTTTCATCCTCAGTGATTTTCAAAGACATATTATTCCTACTTTTAATACACGATGGACAAAAGCTTCACGGAAAAAGGATACATTTTTTAATGAAAACCAGTAATTGGTTAGAAACAGAATATTCTGTAACTTTGCCGAACTCCGAAGACGTTACAACCGACTCCACACCATCTAATTATACTGGAAAACGTGGGAGACCGTGCGCATCTTATCCAGATTTGTCATAATCTAGTAAAAGAAGAAAAAATACAATGCTACTTAATGATAGAATTTGAACACATCTATAATGCATATCTTCAAGGGTTACGTTCGATAGGATTAGGAACAGAAACTAAACTTGTGGAAACATTAAGGTTTGCTGACAGTGAAAATAAGACCTTATTCTCGAGTCTCATAGAAGACGCAAGGCAGACAAAAATGTTAACGGATGAAGAAGCATGGAGCGTATTTATTGACTTAGATTTAACGAAAGCACAATATTTGTACTTGAGAAATTTAACGAACGAACGAAAATGTTTTGGGTTTCCACCATATTACAAAGTGCAAGAAGTTAAAACGACTTGTTATCCACCATATTCAGCTATAGAAATTACAGACACGTGCAAAAATAGTAAGACTTCAAGATTTATTAGATTCAGTGTATAGGAATGGATTAAATAACTTACTTCTATACAGTAAATGGGGCTGTGATGGCTCATCCGGTCAAAGCCAGTACAAACAAAAACTGCCAGAAGAGTCTGAACTAATTTCTGATGCAAACTTATTTATCACCAGACCAATTCTAAATATTCTCGCGGATTTTTTATTCTCCTAGGGAGAAGAATAATTGGGGAATAGGAATTTCGAATTTTCGAAGTCAGCTGTTTTGTAACTTAAAATTTCGTTGCACATTTCTTATTTTGTTTAAAAAATTGAAAAGTTTAATTATTGTTGCGAATTTGTTTGAAATTAAGAAATAAGGTATAAACAATGCACATTATTGCATTTCATGTGGTATTCACTGGAATAAGTAATGAATTGGTGCCACAGCAACATCAACAGAGGAGCATAAGAAGAAGGAGACTGCGGGATAACACAAATCCGCCGGAGTTGCATGCATTCATTCTGCAAATCAATTACCTGGCGGCCAAGTCGAGTTGAGTTCGCCTTTCGCCATATGCCAAAATCTATTCAAGCCTTTTTAAAAAATCCTTGCGCAATTTATGGATGGCTGCATCAAATATACGAAGAGCTCTTCCGTTCAGAATAGGATGAAAGGGAGAAGTGAAAAAACTCACAAGGAATTTTTATTTAGAATACGAGGAATGGGAGAAGGGAAAAAACTCGCACGGAATTTTCGTTTAGAATCGGGCTGCACTTCTTTGGTGCCTATTAAGTTAATTAACGAGCTAACGGGTGATGTTTTTTGGCAAAGTCCGGTACCTTCATCTGTTCGTTTTTGTCGGCCAATATTAATAGAATTTAGCTAAGAAACTAACAAGAAAACTAAAGCTGTTGCTTATGAAATAAAAGGTGAAATAATTTCTTTGGGGCCATCATTAATTAACAAAGAAGGTTAGGGAGTGCAAGTGAAGCACGATCTCTTTCTTATAATGATAGATGGCAAAGTAGGTCAGGATTAACAGATACACCTTCGGGTTCCATATGTACAATATGTGGAGCTACTCCACGACAAATGAACGATTTGACTAAAGTGACTGCTATGCCTGAAAATGAAGATTCTTATCAATACGGACTGTCTACTTTGCACGCCGTTGTATGGAAATGATTTTACATATTTCCTATAATCTGTCTTTCGAAACATGGCCAGCCACAAGCGAAGAAAAGAAGCGACTAAAGCAAGAGATGAAAACCCTGGTACAAAGGCGTTTCCGCGAAGAGCTAGGATTGATCATCGACAAAGTATGTGGTAATACTGCCAGAAGATTTTTTCACAATACAAGCTGCTCTGCTGAAATTACAGGAGTGCATATAAATTTGATTAAACAACTTTACATAATTCTGCAAGCTCTTTCATCGGGTGTAATGATAAATGCTGAAAAATTTGGCGGTTGTGGTATGGAGACTGCTAGGATCTATGTGAGCAATTATGAATGGCACTACATGCCATCTTCAGTTCACAAAATTTTGATTCATGGAGAAAGTGTCATAAAGCATTTTGCAGTACTTCCCATTGGTTAACTTTCGGAAGATGTACAAGAATGCCGTAATAAGGATTATAAAAAATTTCATCTACATCATGCTAGAAAATGCTCAAGATCCGCTACAAACGAGGACGTATTTCATAATCTTCTTTATACTTCAGATCCATACATAACCAGCATTAGAAAACTAGTATACAGTGAAAAACGTGAAGGAACTTGATGAAGACACCTTAGATCTTTTGAAAGTGAACGAATTAATTTTAGATCCCGAAGTTCATCAAGTAAAATAACATAATGTACAATAACAATAGTAAACACTACAATTAATTAATTAATCTGTGTTCAATTTCAATCACCATTTTTTTTGTTTTTATTATTTAAATTGATTTGTATTTTAATAAATAATAGTATTCATTATGAAAAAATAAATATTGGATATTTTTGATAATTTTTAATTTCTTTTATTTTTTAAGGTATGGTTTTAAATTAAATCATAATAAATTACATTCCATTTGAAGCCATATACCCTATTCTATATTTGAACATAATATTCATAAATAAAAAAGTTATTAATTTTTAATCAGAAACAGGCCTTTATTTTCCATACCAAACGGAACGTACCGGATCTGCATCCGGCAAAGAACCATCAATATCGACAATACTCCCCATGGCCAACAACAACAACAACAACATTACATGAGATATGCCAATAAGGGTATCAAAGGGTACCGTTTTCCAATAAATACATTTTTAGATAAGGTTGTCACCTCACCTTATTGTAGATATAACTGAGTAAACACAAAATTATAGGAGAATATAAAACTGTATCACGGTAACTAAAAAAACACTGGTATTCACGACAGTCTCTTACAAAATTGAACACCCCTCAAAAAATCGCGGGTACGCGCAGCCGCTTTTTTACTAAACTTTGAAACAAACACAAGCTTATGTATTGCCAAAAAATTACTGACATAATATGTCATGAAAAAAAGATATATCTTTTTGTTTGCAAGGTTTTTAAAAAATTTAATATTGAAAAGTAGTAGTATTACAAGTAGAATAACTCAATTAAAACATGTGGTATAAAAAATCTGACATATGAATTAAAAACACATTTACCTGTCCTACAAGAAAATGTAACTAGATTTGATTAAGGCTAAACAAGTGAACAAGTATTTAGGTTAAAAGGGTATATTGCTTTTTAATCCAAAAATACATCGAACTGTACACAATTTTGATACAACTTTAGATGTGCGCGGTTAGCTCCGCTGACGTAGCAGATGGGTTTTGGGGTGTGTATTGTGGAGATTTAACCCTTTCACCCCTGAGTTTTTTTTCGAAATCAGGCGGGGTTTTCATCATTACGACAGCAAATACTGTAATATGGCTAAAATATAAGATATATGGCATACCTGAAAAATCGTATATCCTTACCGTTATCTTGGGATATATAATCCCAATAACATTTATAGGTGGGACGCATAAGTCCCAATAATACCAAAATCACCAAAAAATTGAATAACAACTTTTAATAAAAAATAATTAATTTCACTGTTTATTCATGCTTCTTCTGAAAATTTAAGTCACTTGTGAAAAGAAGCAAAATATTTAAAACATAAACCGTTGGTTGCATCCAGAAAAGATATATTTAGTCCTGGTTTCCTTATTTTGGGAGATGCAATGAACGCATCGACGACGAGAAGGCTGTTCAATAGGAAGATGACCGCCAATATTTAGATGTTCGGTTTGTGATCGCTTTGCAAGTCTTCCACTATATTGACATCTCGTGAGTTTTTTTGCTTTATTCCTTCAGCTATCATTGACTGGGGTAATGGTACAATAAATTGAAGAGTGGAATTTTACGGCGTTGACGTTGTGTAAATATAATCCGAGCGTTAACAACAGCTAGCATAAAATTCTTGGCCATCAGTAAAGTGAAACGATCGCGAGAAATACTCTTTTTTGTCATATGGTTCCCCATAGATTAATTTTTACTCCAATAATCAGCAATTGATGGTAAGAGGTTGAAGTGCATTACCAAAGTGACTCCTAAAAAAAGCATAACTTCGTACTCATCGGTAAGGGAGCGCTTTGCAGATTTTTCTCTGTTTAGTTTTTGAATCCTTTGGTTTGTGCACTCTGCAATACGTATATATAAACTTTTTGGAAAGAGTTTCCGGAAAATGTCAAACTCTGAAGCACCATGAGGAACGTCAGTAAGAACTTCACCCTCTTTTTCTACCGGCATTATATACTTCGGTTCGAAAATTACGCCGGCGTCAAACTTTGTCCAGCTACATGTATTACCTAATGACTGATTCTCACACTTCTCTAAAGAATTAAGTTGGTCGCCTATATCTTGACCGTCATCGTCATCCAACTCCGATTCAGGAGAAGATTAATCACCTGATTTGTTTACATATTTAGCGTTTCCTACATGAACTTCCGAATCTTCGTCATCGTCATCCGATGCTAAATAGCTACCCTCAGATGCACTAAAATCATCGGCCATATCGTCGCTATCGTCTTGTAGAAAATAATCAGCAATTTCCTTCTCACCCAATTTATTCCTTGTACACATCTAAAGGTATAAACAAATATTGGGATATTATTATTCCAAAGAAATACATTATTGGGATTATATGTCCCAATGCAGTTACAAATATAAAAAACTTACATTTTTCATTATGATATGTTTCCAATTTCGAATGAATAATATTTATTCACACCTAAATTTTATAGCAAGCGGTATATTACGAATAAAACTGTCACCAGACAGACGTTTCACACTGAAATACAACGCGTTACTGATAAAATTTCTCGACATGTCTGTGCAAAATATTGCGTAACGGGACGTAGATGTCAATAATAACGGAATGCCTTTACTGATCATCAAAGAAGGCTTCAAAATGTTATTGGGCGCATTTGAATGCGTAATTGGATAAAAATTGAAAGTTATACACGTGTTTGAAGTTTGCTGGGACGTATTGTCCCAGTAGGGGCGAAAGGATTAAACCACGTTTTTATTTATAAAAACTTTAAACTATATTTTTCAATACGCCTAAATGTATGCGTCTTTTTTATTTTTGAATTTTTCACCATCCATTTTCGCTGATGATGTTTAAATTTCTATAAATGGCAAAAATGAAAATGATATAAGAATCAAGTTACAAAGTGACTTAAACGCACTTTATATCTGGTTGTGTACTAACAGACTTAAAATTAATATGGGAAAAACTAAATACATGCTTATTTCAAGAAAAAACATTGTTAATTTTGAAACTATTACAATAAATAATATTGAAATTGAAAAAGTAAATATTTGGGTGTTCAGATTGATTGCAAATTAAAATTTAATGCCCATGTTGACTATACAGTAAGTAAAATAGCAAAAAAATTATGGTTTATTCAATGAACTTGTAAAAACTTAAGTAATTATTACAAAGTAAAGGTTTATATATCCATAGTTGAGCCTTTCTTTATTTATTGCTCAACAATATTCTTTATTATGAAAGATTCGCAAATTGATAAGTTGCAAAAAATGCAAAATAAAGCAATGCGCTTTATTGTAAGCAAACGTTATGATACTCCTATAAAAGACATTGGATTGGACAAATTGGATGAGCGTTAAACAACAAATATTCTTTAACACAATGAAATTTATCTATAATATAAAGCACGGAATTTTGCTAGAGTATCTCAGAACAGGTAAAAAAAAATAAATGTAAGGCGCGATAACCTCCGAAGAGATCTAAGGCCGAGCTTCTCTTCCAATTTGCGTCGTGCTCCTCTTGATTTTTCCCTACAAATTGGCCGGACGGGACCTACATGTTTTTATGCCGACTCCGAACGGCATCTGCAAGGCAGATGAGTTTTCACTGAGAGCTTTTCATGGCAGAAATACAATCGGAGCGCTTGCCAGACACTGCCGAGGGGCGACCCCGCTTAGAAAAATTTTCTTGTAATTGAAAAATCTTATTTCTAAAATTTTTGATGTTGCTTTGCCCGGGAGTTGAACCCAGGGCATACGGTGTGATAGGCGGAGCACGCTACCATCACACCACGGTGGCCGCCAAGAACAGGTATTACATTTAATTATGAGGTCCATGATATAAATACAAGGCAGAGAAATAATTTTAAATTGCCAAATTATAAAACAGCATCGGAACAAAATAGTATTTTTTACAAAGGGTTGAAATACTTCAACGAAGTACCTAAATATACAAAAAATTGTGATAGAAATTTATTTAGCAGCCGGTTGTATGACTACACCAAATCAAGGCCAATTAAATGATATAGTCGTTGAGATTTAAATGCATTAGTGATACATGTGTCATAATTAAATTTTTTTTTTTAATTTAAAAATTTAGATTAAGTACACATTGTTAATTAATGCAATCATTGTTGAGGCGGTTTGCTTTACGCAGTGGACTGTATGCGGGTAGCGGCTTACCAAAGTCCAAAGAATAAATAATGCTGGACACACTTAATGTACATTTAATTATACTACTTAATATTTATTTAGCTTTTATAATTTTTGGTAGAGCACAGAACATTTGTGGCGGTAGTTGCACGGAAAAAATAGTAAGTAAGTAAAAAGTATGACAACGAACAAAGATATAAGCGAATGTCAAACATATGATTTCGTGCTTGCGCATTAACCCCTGTAGGAACTAAATTATAACATTATAGATATGCAATTATGAACTCAACATACCGCCGCCCTTGAACTATCGATGAAATATGATAAGTTCAAAATTAATCTTATCTTAGTTTACAAAGAGCATTAGAAATTCAATTAAACTAATAAACAGCGAAATTGAAAGTTCATCATCTCGGCTTCCCTTGAGCGTGTCATCGTGGGTATCCTATTTGCTTGGTTCTTCCTTGAAAGGTAAAGTTATTATTAGTTTAAATATTTTTTACCAGTAGCTTTCAAATGCGAAATACATATAATATGTATACGTTTATGAACTGATGTGAAAACAGTCTGTGAGCAGGTGTACTGTATAAAAACAAAATTTGTTGCAGAATTTGTATGTTATTGTTGATTGTTGCAACAGGCTTGTCGCAAAATAGGTCTCCCTTGGTAGGTAGCAAGCATAGCTTAGCGATCGGCCGCACTATTTCTCCATTTGCTGTCTTCAGAGTAACTACTCGAACTTGACCGTGAGCACCGGGATGGCACTGTGTTACTCGACCAAGTGTCCACTTACTAGGAGGGGTGGACTCGTTGCACACAGTTACGATGTCTCCTTGTTGTAGGTTAGGTGAAGACCGAAACCATTTCGTGCGCCGTTGCAAGCTGATATGATATTCGTTGTGCCAGCGCCGCCAGAAGTGCTGCCTCATTGCAGAGATTATCTGCCATCTTTGGTGTACACTTCAAGAGAACCCTTGACCCTCAGGCTCTGGAAGTGATTTTAGTGGTTCCACCACAACGAAGTGTCCGCGCGTAAGGACTTCCAAGTCGCTAGGATGAGTAGAGTTTTCACAAAGAGGGCGAGAATTTACGCATGCCTCGACTTCTGTTAAAAGCGTACTGAATTCTTCATACGATAATAAATCGTCACCCAAAACGCGCTTCAAATGATATTTTATCCGTTTGATCCCAGTCTCGCAGTAGCCACTCATATGTGGAGAGTTGGGTGGATTGAATCGCCATTCAATGGCTGAACTTGCAAAAAATGTTTGTATCTTGTCGTCTTTCAAGCACGACTGGTATTGTTTACGTAACTCCTTTTCAGCACCGACAAAATTGGTACCGTTGTCGGATAGCATAACTTTACAAAGCCCTCGGCGGTTGACAAACCTCTTTAGAGCGTCGAGAAAAGACGAACTGGAAAGATCCCCGACGAGCTCAAGGTGAATTGCGCCAGTTACCATACAAATAAATGAGGAGATATACCCCTTGGTGGAATTTGCCCCCCTCCCATGCGTAAATTTGAGCAAATAAGGGCCTGCGAAATCTACAGCCGTATGCGTAAAACAGCGGACGTACGTAGTGCGCACCGAAGGAAGGTCGCCCATTGATTGGGTAGCGAGACTTAGCGAGGTTTAGGCGAGTGCATTTGACGCACTTGTGGTAAATATTGCGTATTAAGCTACGAGCACCGACAACCCAATATCGGCGTTGTAACACTGCTTGGATTATGCGAGGCCCCGCATGCAATGTAAAATGATGTATATCGGAGATAATTAATTATGCCAACGGAGAATCTTTAGGTAGTATGCAAGGGTGTTTTGTGTCGTAAGTAACGTTTGCCGATTTAAGTCGACCTCCTACTCGAAGAATACCACGTTGATCGAGAAAAGGCTGCAACCGTAACAGGCTAATTCGCAGCGGGATAGGTTTATTTTTTGCACACAGGGCGATTTCATTCCCAAAATAAACATGTTGCGTATATTTGATTAAGCGATGTTCTGCCTCTGATACTTCGTAGCAAGTCGGAGGCCCACTCAGTTTCATGACGTGTAGCTTGTTTGCGCGTGGATTGCCAATAAATCTCAAAACATAGCCATGATTCTGCGAAGCTTCGAAAACAATATTTCGTGAGTATCGTCCGTTAAGTAATGGGGTTCGAAACGTGAGAGTGCACCTTCTTTCGTAAACCTATGTCGGTCGTATGCAGCTTCGAAGAAGTTTGGGTTTGAAACGGTTCTGCCACCTTCAAAAAGTCTGGTCCGTACCACCAAAGCTCGTGACCCAAGAGATCGACCGGTGAGATGCCTCTTGAAGCGCAATCCGCGGGATTTCGTTCCGAGCGCACATGATTCCAACAATCAGGTGCGAGAGTCTCTTGTATATCTGCGACGCGATTGGCATCAAACGTTTCCCACCGACTCGGATGAGATTGCAACCACGCTAGCGTTATCGTCGAATCGGTCCACGCAAAAAGGGGATATATGTTGTTCCAACTACTCAATACGCTTCTTACTAACTTCGCCGCGAGATGAGCACCACACAATTCCAATCGCGGTAACGTGGTCGTTTTGATAGGCGCCACCTTAGTCTTTGAGAAGATTAGTGCCACAGTGACTCGACTATTGTTGTAGACAGTTCGCGCGTACAATACAGCGGCATATGCTCGCTCTGACGCATCAGAAAAGACGTGCAGTTCGGTAAAGGATTCATTGACTCCAGAGCCGGTCCAGCGGTCAACTCTCATATTGGCTAGCGATTCTAATTGTGAACGATGTTCCTTCCAAGGTCTTGCTATTTCATGTGGAACCACATCTTCGATTTGACTATCACCGGAGCCAGTAACCCGAGAAGGTCGAATAATGTGCTAGCGTCAGCAAGGAATGCTCTCTTTGTTAAAGCGATAGGAGGGTTTCGTAAATTAACTGCGAACGTAATGAAGTCTTCCTCAGTATTCCAAACGATTCCCAATGCATTGACGTTTTTGTCATCGACGATATAATGCGAAATAGACTGAGATATATTTGAAATACTCTCCCTAACCTCCGCGCAGTTCGTGGCCCATTTCCGCAGCTCGAAACCACCCTCTTGAAGAATTGTAAATACGTTCTGATGTATGGCCTTTAAGTCATCACTGCAGGATGCACCCTGTCAGCAGATCATCCATGTAGAAATCCTGCGTAATTGCAGAAATGGCTGGGCTGCATGGGTTGACCGAATCCTTAGCTGTCTGCTGTAACGATCTAACCGCTAAGTGAGATGCAGCCGCAACACCATATGTTACACGCAGCATCCGATAATCCCTTATAGGCGAGTTGGCATCGAAGCGCCATACAATGCGCTGAAGGCCTACGTGCTTCTTATCGACGCAAACTTGGCGGTACATTTTTGCTATGTCCGCCGTAATTGAATAACGGTGCATTCTAAATCGCATCAATATCGACACCAGATCTTGCTGAAGTTGTGGCCCGACATACAATGCGTCATTCAAAGAATTGCTAGATGAATTCTTGGCAGACGCGTTGAAAACAACCCTCAATTTCGTGATGATGCTAGATTCCTTTAAGACGGGATGGTGCGGCATGTAGTATGCATCCTTGGCGGGTTCGGGCGCAACTTCCATATGATTCATTTCAAGCAACTCGGTCATAAATTCGTTGTAGCGCAGTCGTAAAGAGTTATCTTCGGAAAACCTACGCGCAATTCGCTCAGTATAACATTCGGTTTAAGCGGTAGTTCAACTACAAACCTCCCATCAGGAGTGCGGTGGTGCGTGATTTCAAAATGCTCTTCACAGATGCGTTCTTCGTGCGTGAAATACGATTTGCGTGGGCATTCTTCAAGCTCCCACAACCTAGTGAGCGCTCTTTCTATTTGCACGTCGCAGTGCAGCGACTGTAGATTTATCGCACGTGTCCTTTCTAGGCTACCGAACAACGTCCATCCAAAGACCGTTTTCTGTGCCATTGGTGTGCCGGGTGGACCCTTGCGAAGCTCCTCGCAGATCAATTCATCCATACAATCTATCCCAATTAACACGTCGATGCGGCCAGGCTTCATATATTGAGGATCAGCTAAGAAGAGATTTTGAACGTGCGACCAATTGGTGATATTAATTGGATGTGTTGGCAGCTCAGATGTAATTTTGGGTAAAATTAAGGCGTTGATAAGATAACATTCATTAGAATAATGAGAAGCACGGGATAAAGCAGTTTCGCCCCTGCAGCGACCACTTTGAGCTGAACCGATACCAGTTACCGTTACGTTCGAAGATATGCGTGGTAACCCCAAGCGCTGTACGCATGACTCTGTAACAAAGGATGCGTGCGATCCGGTATCAAACAAAAGACGAGCGGTTTGCCAACGATCTGCGCTATCCCGAACTCTAACTAGAGCGGTAGCTAAAAGGACTGTTTTCGGCGGAGTAGGTAGCGGATGAGAACTCATGCAGGACGAAACACAAGGAGCAACAGTATTCTTAGCTATTTCTGCGTTGAGAAATTCGCGTACGGTAGTGTTGACAAGAGCGGTATTTGCGGCGGTACGGTTAGCTTCGGGCGAACCTAGAGCATTATGAAGCAGAGTGTGGTGACGTTGATGGCCTACGCGACATGTGGACGAGCTATTACAATTATTTTTGTAATGCCCCGTACTAAGGCAGTTTGTGCATGCTTTAGTGTCTTTGATGAACTTGGATTTAGCTGATGAGTCCAAATTCCGAAACGCTTCGCAAGCGTAAATTTTGTGTCAAGCGTTGCAATACGTACAACGCGCGTGATGTGGCTTTGATAGCGTGTGGAGCGACTTGGTTGCTTTGCAGACAGTTTTTGGCTTGGCTGCCGACGATTGAGTTGCTGGTGTGATGAGCATCGATAAAGAACGACACCTCACTTCTAGAAATGTCGTAAGCTGGTCGAAAGTAGAAGGCTCATCGCTGATGAGCGATAACTCCCATTGCTTGCGCGTCTCAAACGTGAGTTTGCTTACAACTTCGTAAACTAACCAATCATCCCAAAAGTCTATAGGACGCCCTAATGCCTTGAGTCCTCGTATATGCTGCTGAAACGCGTTGAGAACGCTCTTGATGGAGTCGGCGGTGTCGTCTGTAGCTTTGGGAATCTGTGATATTGCCCTAAGATGTGCGTCGACCATAACTCGCATTACTTTATAACGCGACTTAAGAAGTTCCCACGCGTCTGTATAATTTGCATCGCTTATCTTAAACCCACTGACTACACTAAGAGCATCCCCCTTTAAGCAGGTACGTAGATAATGGAGTTTTTGAGCGCCCGACAAGGAAGTGTTGACATCCACCAACGAGGTAAAGGCATCATAAAAAGCGACCCATTCTGTGGAATCACCCGCGAAAGTTTGGAGATCCATTTTTGGCAAACGAATCGATGCTGATACATGAGCATTTTCTGGTGCATATGTAGGTTGATTTGGTGAGCTAACGCGGAATTTCTGAACTCTCCTAAAGTTTGCCAAGGCTGTAGCATAATAAGTCTCTGCCTGTATGCGTACTTCTTCTTCTACCGCGACATTTTCAACTTCGTCTTGCTCTGAATTGAAGCGCACCCATTGTTCGTTAAGGAGCACCAAATAACTTTCGACATTATCAATGTCCAACAAAAATGCCTCGTCGTTGCTCTTTACCATATACCTTTTAATTGCATTAAGTGCAGAGTCACGGGGTTTTACATGTGTCGACATGTAGCAGGTTATTTTTTCAAGGTTATGCAAGGGCGAGTTAGTTTAAAAATTGTAAGTATGTATGTATGAAAATTACAGCGTAGAATTAAAATATGTAACAATAGTTTTATTGGTTGCAATAAATTAGTAGAATTATAAGAAGCAAATATGTTTTAATACACACGGTTTGTTGTTGTTATAGTTTTAATATGCGGTACCAGCAGCGTAGCTAGTTAGCGAAATATTCTGGCAATTATGTTGAAAATGCGGTGTCTCAAATTTGCAGGTTATGGTTGCTATGATTTCTTTAGATTTGGAAGTAAATGCGGACAATGCGGTGCTTCAAATTTGAAGGTTATGGTTGCGATGATTTCTTCAGACTTGGAAGTAAATGCGGACAATGCGGACAATGCGGTGGTTCTAATTTGAAGGTTATGATTGCGAAATATTTTCTCCAGCTTTTAAAGCAAATGCAATATAATGCGGTGCGAGATATCCGGCGCGGAAGGATCAAAACACGTTGAGGCGGTTTGCTTTACGCAGTGGACTGTAATGGGGTAGCGGATTACCAAATTCCAAAGAATAAATAATGCTGGACACACTTAATGTACATTTAATTGTACTACTTAATATTTATTTAGCTTTTATAATTTTTGGTAGAGCACAGAATATTTGTGGCGGTAGTTGCACGGAAAAAATAGTAAGTAAGTAAAAAGTATGACAACGAACAAAGATATAAGCAAATGTCAAACATATGATTTCGTGCTTGCGCATTAACCCCTGTAGGAACTAAATTATAACATTACAGATATGCAATTATGAACGCAACAATCATATTTTAAGTTTTGAACTAGGCTCTTAGAGTAGTAATAAATAAATAAATATAATAAAAAATTTTTGAAAATTGAAAAATCGATATTGAAAATTAAAATATTGATAAAACATTTTAAAATTACAAAGTTCAAAGTAACTAAAATACAAAGTTAAATAAAAATAATAAGAACCCTACATTACTCCTCCTTCAAGAAAATTTATCGGGTCTACCACGTTATCCCCAAAATCATAATCCCCAAAACAAAATCCCAAATCAAAATACCTAAAATCAAAATCCCCAAACTCATAATCCCCAACACAAAATCCCCATTTTATGTGTGAAATATTCTCAAATTAGGTTTAAAATCGCCGCGACCAAAAAGAGGCTAATAATCCATACCAACTTTCTGCATAGGCGGCCTTCGGCCGCGCTTATAAAAAATAACCCTGGGCTACGCCATGCGAAGTCCGGGTGTGTGGTATAACCGTGGCTACCGCCACGGTGATGTCCTTCTGTGTAGTACACGCTTCTGTTAGCTTGTTCGAATTAGAGCGACTAGCAGTCCTATATATGGATAAGTAAAAATATGTATTGCCAAAACGTGAATATATAGTTATATATACATAAATATGAATGAAAGAGGAAAGAGATATGCTATTTTTTACATGGTCATGATGTTTATCATAGCACTGGGATTTTGTGTTTGGGGATTTTGATTTTGGGGATTACTTATTTGGGGATTTTTTTTCCGGGGATTTTGTGGCACTCCCAAATTTATCATTAAACAAATTGAACGTAACTCTCTTTTTATGTAAATTCTTGGTGTTGTTTGTGTCTGTTGTTTCAATTATTGCAGGTTTTAATCTATCAATAGGAATAGTTTTAATATTATTATCTATTTCAAGTTTAAAACATTTTTGGCCTTTTTCCAAATTTTTGTAAGGTCCTTCATATGGTTGTTGCAATCTATGTTTATTAATGACTCGAACAAATGGAAATTGACAATTTTGAAGATCTTTTGGAACGTAAATTCCAGTATCAGAATCTTTATGATGACTTAAATTTGATCTAACATTTCGAAAATGTTCACGTAAATTACTTAAAATTTCAGTTGATGAGAAATTTTTAGCTGATGGCACAACAAGTTCCCCTGGCAAACGAAAATTCTGACCGAAAACCATTTACGCTGGTGTAGCCGAAATATCTTCTCTGTAAATAGATCGCAAACCAAGTAATATGACAGATAACTCGTGTCCTCTCTAGCTATTATAGTAGTCTTTAATTTTCTATGAAATCTTTCAACCATATCATTTCCTTGAGGGTGATATGCGGATGTTGTAATTTGGTAACTACCAAGTAATTTAGTTAACTCTGAAAACAATTTCGATGTAAATTGGCTACCTTGATCAGTTGTTATCTTTAACGGAACTCCAAACTGAGAAATATATTCCCTAAAAACTTATTTGCAATTGTAGTTGCTGAAATATCTTTTTTATGCATATGCCTCAGGCCAACGGGTAAATCTTTCATTAATCGTTAAAATATAGCGAGGTCCTTTTGAAATAGGTAATGGTCCAACTATATCTAAATGGATGTGTTCAAATCTATTCTTGGGAATTTGAATTTTAACAACAGGGGATTTTGTATGACGACAAACTTTAGATTTTTGACAATTAAGACACTCTTTTGACCAAATATTAATATCCTTATTCATATTAGGCCAATATTATTTTTTAACTATGAGCCGTCCGTGTAGCTCTTGTACCCGGATGTGCTATTCCATGTAAAATATCAAATACTGTCTTTCGCAAATTACTCGGTACAAATGGCCTAGGAGTTTCTCCTGCAATTTCACACCAAATATAAAAATTTAAAATGGGAATACTAATTAGTTTTAAATCTAGATATTGAGAGTCAGATACAAGTTGATTTAAGCAATCATCTTTTTGTTGTTCAGTTTGTAAAATTTTAAAATTCAGTTCTGTATTATATATTGCATTAACATCAAAAGCTCTAGATAGCGTATCTGCTACAACATTGGATTCTCCTTCCAAAAGATATCTAAAATGTTTTATATTTAAGTAAATCGCCAATAACTCCCTATCAAAAACACTATATTTAATTTCAGTTGGAGAAAGTTTTTTAGAAAAGAATGCAATGGGTTCAATTTTATTATTGTAATTTTGTTGTATAACGCCCCCAATCGCTGTTAGATGCATCTACTGTTAAAGATAATTTAGCATCTTTGTTAAAATGATTAAACAATATTGTAGATGCAAATTTGTCTTTAATGCATTCAAAAGCTTCATTCGAGTTCTCGTCGCATACCAAAGTTGTGTCACGTTTCTTACTTACTTTGTTAATTAGATCATAAATTTTGTTTGTAAATTCTGCTAGTTTTGGAATGTATCTATGATAATAATTTACCATACCAATAAATTTCTGTCCTGCTTAACTGATTATGGACGTTCGAAATTGCGAATAGCTTTTCATCGGAAGGTCGAATATCTGTTCCAGAAATGTTATGTCCTAAAAAATCTATATTTGTTACACCAAAAGTACATTTACTTGGTTTAGTGTTTAAACCGTACTCTGTAAGGCGTTGAAAAAGGATACGTAAATCTTTTAAATGTTGTCCTTCGTCTTTACTTGCAATAAGTAAGTCGTCGATGTAAGCATATACAAAATCTAAGTCACCTACTACCTCATTTATGAATCTTTGAAAGGTTTGTGCAGAATTTCTAAGTCCGAAAGGCATTCTCATGAATTCAAACATACCGAAAGGAGTTGTAATAGCAGTTTTATAAATATCTACTTCAGCCATAGGAATTTGGTGATATGCCCTAACTAAATCTAATTTTGAAAATATATTTTTATTATGAAGATTCGTATTAAAATCCTGAATGTGAGGTAAGGGATAACGATCGGGAACAGTTACAATATTCAATCTTCTAAAATCACTACATGGACGCCAATCATTCAACTCTTTTTTAGGTACAAGGTGAAGTGGTGATGCTACTGAAGAATTTGAAGACCGACAAATGCCTATTTTAACTAAGAAATCAAACTCCGTTTTCGCGACTTTGTATTTTACCGGATCTAAGCGCCTGGGCTTAGAAAATGGAAGACTACCTTCTGTTACAAGTCGATGTACTGTTGTATGTTTAACAGGTTTAGTATAAACTGGCTCTGAAATAAGTGACGGAAACTCTTTTAATAATTATGTAAATTTATTGTCAACCACAAATAATTTAGGTAATGGAATATCACAATAGTAGGATACTGTATTAATTGAGAGATTGGTTAATGGATCTACTAAACGTTTATGTTTAATGTCAATAAGAAGACCATATTTACAAAGAAAATCAGCTCTAAATATTGGCTTGGCTATATTCGCAATTAAAAATGTAAAGGGAAATTCACGTCTTAAACCTAAATTTACGTTTAAAAGCCTTTTCCCGTAAGTGGTAATTGTTGAGCCATTAGCTGCAGTGAGAATTATGTCTCAACGATTCGTATGAGGAAATTTAGACGCTGGTAATACCGAAATTTCTGCTCCACTATCAATTACAAAATTTTGTTTGTTTTCTCTATCAAAAATAAATACGCGACGCGTCGAAAATTCTAAACTTCCGTTGTTCGTCGCTGCAACAACGGAAGAATTTAGTTTGTTGAATCTTTGTTTTTTGTTATAAGAACAAGGTTGTTCACAACTTCTAGCATTATTTCCAAATTTGTAGTGAAATCTACACAACCAATTTGGATTATTACGCGAGTTAGAACGACGCCTAAAAGAATTTCTCCTAGAATTAGAACGCGATAGATTGATTCCGATACATTTCTGTTTTGTTTCAACTCCAAACAAAGTTTCTGAAAATTCTCACACATTAAAGAGGTGGTTTTAACTAGGTTTTCAACAACAGAATTTTGAACTTTTGTATCTGAAATTGTATTTACTGAGAAAACTTCGTTTTTATTCATAACTTCAAAAATGTTATCCGCTAATTTTGTTAATTCATTAATATTGTCAGAACTTGAGCTAACCAAAATGACATTAAAATTTTTGGGAAGTTTTCTCAACCAAATTCTCTTTAAAATATTTTCACTAAAATTTGAACCACGCTTCTGGACAACTAGTCCAAAATTGTGGAAGTTTGACCGATGTTGCTGAAATTTCGTTTTGATTGTAATTATCATACGGATTTGTAATATTTTGTTGTAAAGTGTCATTTGGTATATTTATAAATGAATCATTTAAATTATTAGAAAGTGTAGATGTTTGTGTATTCTGTTGTGGTGAACGAAACATGTTGAAAAATTTTAAAAGAGAGTTCAAAAACAAAACCGTAAAATAAACCAGTAATTATGTACTGAATTTCGAAAAAATTATTAAATAAATAATTTAAAGAGAGAGTTAACAATAAATTTAAAATATATCTATATATCAGTATACTTACATACATAAAATATATTCATACACAAAAACAAAATAGATATGACTCCTCACCAAAATTATTGTTACAATGCAGGAAAATGACGTCGTTGTTAAAAAATACTTGATACGGATATTCTTTCTGTTGCTGCAACTGATGTTTATGCAATGGCTTTTGATTATTTTGCTGCTCAATCGTTGAAGTCAAATGTGACAGCTGTGTTTATGCAATGGCTTTGATGACGGGGTAGATGGGTGTAATATGGATAAGAACTATTATAGACGCCGCTTAAATGTGGCTCCAAACAAATATGTATAGTATACGTTCATAAATTGTATACCAAAGGGTTTCAAGTTTGATAGTAGTTTTTGATTAGCTCGTTATTGCTGTTACTGTACATTTGTGGTTTAACCCAAAAGTGCCGCTGCGTTTCAGCAAACACATGCACGTTTCGCTAGCTGACAGTCTTGAATTTTTAATTAGTTTGTGCTCATGAAGCTTTGGTAATAAAATTTATGTAATCACTGCTTCTTTAAGTATCCGCGCCTCCTTCGATGTTCTATGACGATCTTAAGCATTAATGGTTTTTGAACTGATTTCCTTTCGACAAATCGCCGCCAAATTGAGGTCGCTATTGGAGAAAGGTACGTCAAACAGATTTTGGATGGCGAGATTGGAGACGCGCAGAGTATGCTATGTTTCGCAGACTATGAACACTTTTGTTGGTGTGCTTTGCTATTAGCTATTGTGTATCTAGAAAGGGACGCCCACTCACACAATTGACTTTGGGTGCTATTAACTTTTTAAGAACTTGTGCACTTGAGAATTTTTTTGTAATCATTTTTCTATCGATAAAGCAAGGTTTTAAAACTTGTTTGTTCTTTTTAAACTGCACTTTTCTACACCCCTTAAAGATATGTGCCTTTATTAATTTCTTATTGTAAATGCATTCAATTTCTTTATATTCTATTCATTTCACAGCTTCCTTTTGCACTTCACTGCGTAAGCACATTTTAGTGACTTGATTTTCTTTTTATTTTTACCGACAATCTTATAAACTAAATATATCAAGCGACATTATTGTTGTTGAGTTTGTGCATCGCTAAGATGTTTTGTCTTGTCGAAATTAACATTGATGTTAATGACTTGCGTTTCTCTTCACGTTCACATTGCTTCTCTAATTGAGCTAATTTTAATTGCTGTTCTTTTCTTATTTTTTTTTTTTCAAGTTGCACACAACACAATTTTTTAAATAGGCAGAGATCGCCAATGTGGAGATTTAAACCACGTTTTTATTTATAAAAACTTTAAACTATATTTTTCAATACGCCTAAATGTATGCGTCCTTTTTATTTTTAAATTTTTCACCATCCATCAAAATTTTTGAAAATTGAAAAATCAATATTAAAAATTAAAATATTGATAAAACATTTTAAAATTACAAAGTTCAAAGTAATTAAAATACAAGGTTAAATAAAAATAATAAGAACCCTACATGTATACTATTCAGTGGATATCTAGGAACGCCAGGGAGTATATTTAAAAAAATTGGAATATTTTGAAAAATCGACTTTTGGTCAGCTACCCCAACGTGCGTCGTCTATGAGCCCACATTATAAGCAATTCGAATTTTCAACCTTGCCCAGGTAGAAATCGACCTCTCCATGTGGCCGTTCTAACCATGGCTCCAGTTCGGGAATCAGTTACTTGGTACACTTGCCTGCAGCTCCATTGCTGTTGTCAGCGTCTGATAGAATCTTTTCGCACCTGCACGGTAGCAACATCTGCGTACTTCTCCTCGGACGTGATAAATTGATTTCCTCTCGTCAGCGAGAAGATGTATCGGTATGGTAACAAGAACTGCGTCTGAGGATACCGTGCGGTAAGTTGAGGCACTTGGTAGCGATCACTGCGTTGGATTGAATAACAGCTGCTCCGTACTTTCGGAATTTCATTGCATATGCCCAAATTTCTGCACCGTATAGAATCTGAAGCAGAAGCAAGCAGCATTCTTATACATGACCTCGGCCCGCTTATATTTACCATTAGTCGACTAAGTACCCTACGGTCTGCGTAGTTTTCTCGCAGGCTCCTTGAAAGTGTTGTGAAAATGCTTCCTAACTAGCCTCACCCCAAGGTATTTTGTGGAGCGGCGTGTTTTGTACTTATTGTTTCCCAACTGACATATTGATTATGGTGGTAGTTCGTCTCTGCGTGGGGATCAAGATCTCAGTTTTCGCTGTCGCAAGCTGAAGTCCATGGCCACTCATCAGTCTATTTACACTACGCATTACTTGGTTTAATTTAAGCTGCGCCAGCTTGCAGTTGCGTGCTGTAATTACGGCAGCCACGTCGTCTGCGAAAGTGACAAGAAAGGCGCTTTCTGGTATGTGCAGCGAAGGAGGCTGTCATACGAAGCATTCCAGAGGTCGAGACCTAATACTGATCCCTGCGCTGCTCCGCCTGCTATACTCACCTTTCTCTGACCTTCATTTGCTTCGTATGTGAGCCAGCGATCTTTTAGGTAGTCGCTTAATATGGCTAGTAGATAAGGAAAAACTTGAAAGAGTGTTTTAGCGCATAGAGCAAGAATAACTAATGGGAAATTTAAATATTATGCTAATCTTAAATGAAGCTTATATGAACTGTTTTAAATAAAATCTTAAACGGAATTGACCAAATTGCAAATTTTCACATTACAAAAGTTGCAAAATTTAAGTCAAACCGGCAAACGCATCAATTTTCGTCTTCAGTCTTTTTGTGACAAAAAGAACTATGACATCTTCCAAATAATATTCCATATCAGTTTTTATAATTCAATAGATATATATGTACATATATAGATGAGCATATATGCATGCACTTTTTGTTATTTCAAATCTAACTAAACTTTAAATATTGTGGCCGATTTAGTTTCATTATAGTAAATAAAAATTTACATATTTACTTCCACATAATTATTTTACTTTTATTTCATATTGATTATTTGCTATGCTGTTTTGTTTCATTTTTTATTTTATTTTATGCTATTTTATTTTATCTTTTGTTTCATTATTTTATTTTATGGAATTTATTTTATTCCATTTTGTCCTTTTATTTTATTTTCTTTGGGCTTTTTATGACTTCCCTTCGACTACAATATACATAAATATATTATTAGTCGAACTATGTTATAAGCTTATTTTATATATTTAATTTATCTTATTTTATTTTACTATATTAAATTAAATCGTTTTTATTTGAATTCTTAAAGGAGTCGGTAAAATTTTACACAGGCGAGTGTTTTTATAATATATTTAAATATTTAGTACCTGTATGATATAGCAACGAGGCTTTGACTTATATTACAGCAACGAGGCTTTGACGAGTTAAACAAATTTTAGTTGGTCGAATTTCCATTACGGTCAACCTAGTATATGTAAAAGCTTGTCATATTTCAAGTGTCACTTTGAAAAGCTCAAAACTATTTAATTTCACCATTATACACTTTAAATTAACTAGATATTGTGCACTGAAATAAAGTATTGTATAGAAAACTACTTTCATTGAAATACTGTTTATATTGAAGCTCCGACTCGAAATACAAGCCTGCGAACACAAACAGAAACCTTGCCATTGAAATGTCGTAATTTCATCAACATATGTATGTACATATATCGCTCCAGTCCCAAGTTAGAAAGATGTAAATCCACATATATAAATAAGTACATATATATACATATGTGTGTATGTATGTATTGTATGTATTGAAAAAATGCGCTAAACCGTTGAAATACAATTGAGTAATCATGGATCGATTACAATGAGTCCTTTGCCCATCCTGTACCATTGTGAGCTTTCAGCGACTATAATTTTTATTGATACGTTGCAAATATTTCCGGTCAGCTAAGTGATAGACATTTTTTTTTATAAACGACAAGCTGAACCAACTACCAAATGGAATAATTATCCTTAATTTTTAAGAAAATTACTTCTTAAATTGTTTTTCATATTTCACTTTAATATTAGAAAAAATATTGTGATCTTTAAAATGGTAAAGAACTCCTAGGCACCCGCGAAACACAATCATTGAATGTAGTGAGAAAAATTGGTGCTTAGTAATTTGAGTAAAGACATTGAACGGTGCGACTGATCACTCCACGACTGATCAACAGTTGTATTTGCGGAAAGCGTCCATTGACAACTGCAAGGGTGGGCATCAGCTTAGCACCTGCTTATCGACCATATACATATATACGATGAGAGAGAGCACAACGACTACTTCGTCAAAATCAACGACAAATAATTTAGTTTGATTTTAATGTTCGTAAAGCAGGGTACGGCAAAAATTAAAATATAAGTGAATTAGTGAGAGCGAGAGCATGAGCAACCTAGCAGGAAACTAAAGTTAAAATTACAACATGCAGAGGATGTATTAATACCAAAAATTTTGGAAAATTTCATTTGTGATTCAGAAATAGTTTGAAATATTTTCAAGTCCCCCAAATATCGCAAAAATAGAAGCAATCACTCGCTTAAAAAATCATATTTGCGAGACTAATACATTTACAACTGGGGAAATACAAAATGTTTAAAAAATATGGTGCTGATTTAAAAAAAAACAAAGATACATTCATGTAGATTTTTTTACTATTTCGCGAAGTTTCTTAAATATTCTATAATAGTTTTTTGCAGTGCAGAAGTTCATTTTTTTGGCGCAGAAAAAAAGGAGCCCAGAATGAAATTAGTACAACTTTTGTTAAAATAATTTAAAAATCTCATATTGTATTGAAAAGTTATTTAATATAACATACCCCAAAAGGTAAAAACCTAAACCTAAACATGTTTGGAAGATGAGCTACATATGGAAATGCCGTCATGCCAGTTGCGTTATCCCATCGTAATATCTCTCACAGGGAACCTCAACATTTATGTGACAGCCTTGCGCAGTTTCTTCGTTGCTGTCTCGCTAACGACTCATGATGGAGATTAAAGCTGCAGTTACCCACGAACGCAAGTACAAAAAACGTGTCAACTGACACGACCTATTTTATGAATGTGCAATGTAAAGGAAAACGTTCAACACACGTACGTACGTAGCCCGGAACGTAGAAATCAAAACAATTTTAATTTTTTCAGTAAGAACGTGTCAGCTGATGGCTCTCTCAATAGACCGAGTTGCCTAGTCAACTTTTGCGCGCTAAGTTTTGACCGTTTGCAGTTTTTATGCAAAAACACCTAATTAAAGTTTGTAACATTGTGGAAATAATTCGAAATAATTATGTAAAAGTGCAGATTATAAATATGTAATATATTTATACTTATTTAATATTAATTCCAGCCTTTTACAACATCCAAAATTAAAATAGAAAAAGTTGATGTTTCCATAAGCATGCATTCAAACAGGTCAATGGCAACATTTCTTCGTTGCCACTACGGGCATAAATTTCCTCAAGCGCTCTAAATTTGAAGGAAATTCAGACTTAGCCTTGCCCATTACATAAAAATTTTGCGATGCAGTCTTGTAAATATTCTCAATATACAAGAAAAGTACTTGCCAACATATTTTGTGTCCTATTCATTTGATCAATTGCAGTTTTTAACTGTGAAAAATGTTAGAAAATTACCAAATGAAAGCGAGGAGTGCTGGGATGACAAAAGCGATCTACTAAGGATCTATAAGCGTGAAATCGACAAGTCAAAGCGGGTTTCGTGGAAGTAATTCTGTGCCGACATAGAATGCTCCACCGAAACGGCGTGACTGAGGCACTACTTAACACACGTTTCCCATCAGGAGATTATGCGGAAGCGGTATGTAAACACGTCTACAATCCTAATACGGAGCGAGAGGTACCAGAATTGGTCACAAATACCAAAACTGAATGGGTAATAAAAACTTTGCCAAGTTCAAATCGCTGGGTCCAGATGGGATTTTCCCTACTATGCTGCAGAAGGGCGGAGAACGGATAATAAAATGGCTAAGAATAATATTTTAGGGTGCATAAAACTGAACCACGTCTCGCAATCTTGGTGAACGGCTTGAGTAGTCTTCATACCGAAAGCGGGAAAAACCAGTAATCTGCAACCGAAAGACTATGACCTATTATTTGGGCATCTTTTTTGTGCCCAAAACTCTAGAGATTAATAGATGTATATGTATATAAAATCAAATATAAACGAGCACAACATGCTTACACCAAAGGCAAGTCAGTCGATACTGGATTGCATAGGGTGGTCATGAATAAAAAGAAAGCCCTGGAACACCAGGAATATGCCCTTAATGTTTTTCTGGACATAGCCGGAGCTTTCGACAATGTCTCGAAAAAAAGCAATCACGGACAGTCTAAGCTCGATTGAGGTCCATCCAGCTTTACTGTAGTTCATCCAGCTGCAGAATAATCACATCGCAGTGGGGTCCACGCGAGGAAACAAAATCTGTAAACAGAGGAACGCCACAGGGTGGGGTTCTATCACCAATGCAGTGGACGCTGGTTATAAACCAAGTGATTGGGCCGTTCAACAGAGGACCTAAACTTACGGCATTTGCAGAAGAACTTTCAGTCATCGCAAGCGGGAGATGCCTAACAACGATCAGCTCTCTGATGAATCAGGCATTACGGGATGTACATGCCTGGGCATCTGGAGTCGGAAATATAAGGTCCCTAATTGGACTCGAGGGGGTAGCCCTACAAGAAAAATATGGCAGAAAGTATTTCGGAGTTATACTAGTTATATAGTAAGTTGTCGGGGAAACTAATGTGGAAGGGAGAGCGAAGAAAGCCCCTGTTGCACTGTATGCATACAAACAGATGCTAGGATGGACGTGGGGCCTATCGGCCAAACTCTATCATTGGGTATTTACGGCAATTGTGAAACTAATACTTTACTATGGAGTTCTTGTTTGGTGGACAGTCACACAAAAAGTAAGTATAGCAAAAATTGGAGGGGATATGCAGAGTATCAATGATTAGCATAACTGGAGCACTAAAAACTACCTACCCCGACAGCAGACCTAATGGCCAAAAACATAGCGTTAGCAACTTAAAAAAGACTTAAGACCTCGGGGCAGCTTGAGTGCAGGCCATATGGCCATCGCTGTATAGCGCCATCTAATATCGGGACTATATGGTTCCGTGCCTGAGCTTCGAAAGAGATCTTGGGCCACAATTGATCCGGAGGGTTGGCTCCAGGGTGCAGAAATGGCAGACAATTCTATACACGTGTATACGGATGGTTCAAAAGTAACGAAAGGGGTACAGGCTGTCGGATTACTGTTGCATCTGACTAAGCAGCAGCTGCGTCAATATATATGTATACTATACATTGTATAGATTCCACTACCCACGTTACCATGCCCTCTGGCTCTAGGTTAGTGGCGTTATCCCATACGTGCCTCTCTGGGATTCTGATTAAGAACTTCTTGTCTATAGAGAGGATCGATGTGGTGTAATCTAGTTGACGTAAGTTTTGGGGAATGGTTCCCAAAATGCTGGCACGACCGAATCTGATGTCCCTCCAGGGCAGGATAGCGTTCAGCTTCACTGCGTTGCAGATTGCTTGGAGTTTGCCATACACGTCTATCGGAAGGAGGTTGAGCATGACTTCTAGGGCTTTTGTGGGTGTGGACGGGAGTGCGCATGAAATGAGCATTGCTGCTGACCGGTGCACCCTGGCCATCCTCGAAACTAAGCTGTTCCTTTCAAGTGCCGGACACCATACTGTGATGCCGTAGAATAAAATAGGTATTACGACCGCGGTGCATAGCCAGTGTAATATACTGGGGTTCAGACCCCACATTTTCCCCACAGCTGCCTTAGAAGCATAGAGGGCGGTTATCGCTTTCCTGGTTCAGTCCTCAACGTGTGTGTTCGAGTTAAGCTTACTGTCCAAGGTGACACGGAGGTATTTTATCTCCGTTGAAATTTTGAGGCTCACTTTATTTAACAAAGGCGGTCTGAAAGGTAGTACTTTGTAGCCCCTGGTAAATAAAACCATTTCGGTTTTCGAAGGGTTGACTCTGACCGCTGTCCCTCGTCCAGTCTTCCACAAGGTTCAGCGCGCTCTGCAGTAACTCGCTTAGGGTTTGGAGGTGCTTACCGGATGCTGTGAGTGCGGTGTCATCTGCGTAGGAGATGACTTGACAACCAGTCCTTTTAAGTCTCTGTAGTACGGTGTTCACCGTAAGGTTCCACAGAAGAGGAGATAGAACGCCTCTTTGTGGGGTACCTCTGCATGCATACTGCGTTGTTACACGTAAATTTGTTAATAAGTGTCTTATATAAGGCTTATTATTGTTTTTCACGGTTGTTTATTTTTTGTTTTTTTGTTGTTTTTTAAATAAATAGATCACCCCTGATGATGCTAGGAAGTCTAGCGAAACGTTGGGTTGGAAAAGTGGAATAAAGTATTTTATTTGCACTTCACAGTTAATGGTCAAAAGAGCCTAACTCAAAAAAATTTAAATTAATATAAAATTGACCGGAAAACCTCTAAAAAATTTATTATCTTGGAAGGCCTGCCGAACTAGTTTTCAACAACAACAACAACAACCAAGGTAACAAGATGAAAAACTTCTATAGACACATGAAGTACAAACACGACGAACGTACGTGCATAATATTGAAACACTACAGTAAACTAACACAAAAGTTGTCCAAACAAATGAATCGTCTAAAATTCTTATTAGAATGTAAAAGGTATTCCCTAATTCCCAATCATCTAATAAACGCAGTTAAAAAAACAGAAATAGTAACAACATCCCAAAAATTAAAACAACAATTCCATAAAGCCAAAACCCATTTCCTAAGCAAGGTACTGAACATGGAAATAACACAAACAAACTTAGATATTAAAACAACCAAAGATTACTTATACCATGCAGAAAAACGAATTAAATATACTCTGAGCGACAGTGATTTTACAGCTTTTATAAACAAACAAAAATGTTGTGGTCAAAGAATAGCAAACGAAATACGAAAAGTACATACAAGAAAAATAGATAATCTAAAAGCGCAACAACTACGAAACTTAGGAATAGAAATTAACAATAACTGGTTCGTAAATAAAACCGAAATACATTTTCCCGAAGACGTGAAATGGCTCTTATCGTTAGGGAAAAAGTTCTCTCTACCAACCACAAAAACAAATTTCTCAGCAATTCATACAATAGCAGAAATTGAGCAAGCAATTCAAGCTTTAGGCGACGAAAATGCCAAGGAAATGGCAAGAAACAAAGTCAGCAATAGGATTCTCCAGTTTAAGCGAAACATGAAAAATAACTCAGCCGAAAAATTTATATTAGAAACATACAACAAAAGCAAAGCATTCTTAAACACACACAAAAATAATATAGTTATAACAGACGCGGATAAAGGTAATAAGACCGTAGTAATATACAAAAATGATTATAAAGTAAAAATGGAAGAACTATTAGAAGACAGAAGCACATACAGAAAACTGAGAACGGATCCAACAAGCACACTACAAAAGAAAAACAACAAGTTAGTAGATGAGCTTTACAAACAAAAACACATAACCACCATAGAGAAACAAAAACTGTCATGCGCAGCTGCGAATGCACCCAGGCTCTACGGGCTGCCAAAAATACATAAGCCAAATACACCCTTGCGCCCCATCGCGTCATCCATGAACGTACCTTGCCATCAACTATCCAAATATGTGGGAAACATAATACAAAATATAGCATCAGAAGAGTACAACATCAAAAATGTATTCAAGCTTAAAGAGAGACTAATTGATCAACGAATCAGCAAAGATGAAGTGTTAGTGTCTTTCGATGTCGTGTCATTATTCACGAACATTCCCACTAATCTAGCTATAAAAATAATAATGGATAAATGGGATAATATAAAATCCATGACTAATATACCCAGATGTAAATTCCATGAAATTTTAAGATTTTGTCTACTCGACAACAACTATTTTATCTACAACAACGAGGTATATACTCAAATTTATGGAATGCCAATGGGCAATCCCCTATCTCCAACAATAGCAGATATCATTTTAGACGATATTTTAGACAACACGCTAAATGTACTAAAACAAAAACATAATATCGAAGTAAAATTTATAGTAAAATATGTTGACGATATTCTCGCAATAGTAAAACGTACCTAAAGACGTTGAATTAATACAAGAAAACTTAAATAATTATCACAACAAAATAAAATTCACTACTGAGATGGAGAATGATAACAGCATCCCCTATCTGGACGTCAGAATATTTAAAAACCAAAATAATGGAAGTCTGTCCTTTGATTGGTTCACAAAGCCCCTAGCATCTGGTCGTCTTATAAATTTTCATTCTTGTCAACCAATGAAATATAAAATAAATACGGCGAAAAATTTAATAAACAAGGTATTAACCATAAGCGACCAACAATACTGGAACAAAAACCTGCAAAAAATACACGAAATATTAAAAAACAATAGCTATCCACACGCCCTAATTAAAAATCTAACAGAACAAGGAATAAGAGAAACAAGCACGACACGAAACGAAACAACAATACGTAAAGAAAATCGAATTAAGCAATATTTCGGGGTAACCTATATTCCCAAACTATCTCAAAACATCAGCAAAGCAGTAACAAAAAATAACCAAAACATAGCCCTAGCATACAAATCCAACTCCACACTAGCGAATATATTTACGCGAACAAAAAGCCCGATCGACAAACTCGAACAACATAATATAATATATGAAGTAACATGTCAAGGTAAAGAAGATGAAAGCTGCAACAGGGTATACATTGGAACCACGAAACGAACCCTTGGCGTCAGACTAAAAGAGCACGAAAGCGATATAAACAAAAAGAGAAGTGCAACGGCCTTATCACAACACATCACGGCAAGTGGCCACGAAGCTGATCTAGCAAACACAAAGATAATAGACCGCAACAAATATGGGAGAACGCGATACACATTAGAGAGTTTGCGAATACTAGAAAAAAGAGAAAATACGGTAAACAAAAAAGAAGACACACAAAACATTGCAGCAGCTTACCTTTTATGTTTATAATTATAATTTAGTATGACGATGATACCAAACGGTGATGGTACTATATTTTTTAATTTTTAGATCCTAACTAAACATATTGTGTAAGTGTTGTTTCTTCTTGTTTTTAATGTTGTTACACGTAAATTTGTTAATAAGTGTCTTATATAAGGCTTATTATTGTTTTTCACGGTTGTTTATTTTTTGTTGTTTTTTAAATAAATAGATCACCCCTGATGATGCTAGGAAGTCTAGCGAAACGTTGGGTTGGAAAAGTGGAATAAAGTATTTTATTTGCACTTCACAGTTAATGGTCAAAAGAGCCTAACTCAAAAAAATTTAAATTAATATAAAATTGACCGGAAAACCTCTAAAAAATTTATTATCTCGGAAGGCCTGCCGAACTAGTTTTCAACAACAACAACAACAACAACAACAACCAAGGTAACAAGATGAAAAACTTCTATAGACACATGAAGTACAAACACGACGAACGTACGTGCATAATATTGAAACACTACAGTAAACTAACACAAAAGTTGTCCAAACAAATGAATCGTCTAAAATTCTTATTAGAATGTAAAAGGTATTCCCTAATTCCCAATCATCTAATAAACGCAGTTAAAAAAACAGAAATAGTAACAACATCCCAAAAATTAAAACAATAATTCCATAAAGCCAAAACCCATTTCCTAAGCAAGGTACTTAACATGGAAATAACACAAACAAACTTAGATATTAAAACAACCAAAGATTACTATACCATGCAGAAAAACGAATTAAATATACTCTGAGCGACAGTGATTTTACAGCTTTTATAAACAAACAAAAATGTTGTGGTCAAAGAATAGCAAACGAAATACGAAAAGTACATACAAGAAAAATAGATAATCTAAAAGCGCAACAACTACGAAACTTAGGAATAGAAATTAACAATAACTGGTTCGTAAATAAAACCGAAATACATTTTCCCGAAGACGTGAAATGGCTCTTATCGTTAGGGAAAAAGTTCTCTCTACCAACCACAAAAACAAATTTCTCAGCAATTCATACAATAGCAGAAATTGAGCAAGCAATTCAAGCTTTAGGCGACGAAAATGCCAAGGAAATGGCAAGAAACAAAGTCAGCAATAGGATTCTCCAGTTTAAGCGAAACATGAAAAATAACTCAGCCGAAAAATTTATATTAGAAACATACAACAAAAGCGAAGCATTCTTAAACACACACAAAAATAATATAGTTATAACAGACGCGGATAAAGGTAATAAGACCGTAGTAATATACAAAAATGATTACAAAGTAAAAATGGAAGAACTATTAGAAGACAGAAGCACATACAGAAAACTGAGAACGGATCCAACAAGCACACTACAAAAGAAAAACAACAAGTTAGTAGATGAGCTTTACAAACAAAAACACATAACCACCATAGAGAAACAAAAACTGTCATGCGCAGCTGCGAATGCACCCAGGCTCTACGGGCTGCCAAAAATACATAAGCCAAATACACCCTTGCGCCCCATCGCGTCATCCATGAACGTACCTTGCCATCAACTATCCAAATATGTGGGAAACATAATACAAAATATAGCATCAGAAGAGTACAACATCAAAAATGTATTCAAGCTTAAAGAGAGACTAATTGATCAACGAATCAGCAAAGATGAAGTGTTAGTGTCTTTCGATGTCGTGTCATTATTCACGAACATTCCCACTAATCTAGCTATAAAAATAATAATGGATAAATGGGATAATATTGTCACGGATATTAGCATCCCTAAGCTATACCATCACTAAGGCGATGCTAAGCGATGTTCACGTCAATAATCAAATCATGTATACACATATATAAGGCAGCCGAGAGATGTCACACACAGATGCATTTACTTATACGCCTATGTGTGTGCGAGAGACTGTAAACTACAAACTCACATACATCTGAGAGACGCTGAAAAGTAGAAAATTGTAAACAAGTAGAAACTATATGAGAACTATAAACACTCGAAATAGTTGGTAAGTTCTGGAAATAGAAGAGCCTAGATGTATGCAGCGTAAACTATAAAAGCGGCACAAGCGAGTAAAATGGAATTCAGTTTGATTTGAGTTGTCAAGCAGTTGCGATTAAGACGATATCTAGCGAGCAATAGCAGTACTATTTTGAATAGTGGAGTTTCATTGAGCTATCAGTCAGTGTGGTTATTAAGCAAGCTATTCGTTGCACAGTTTGAGTGTATTGTGAAGTACTTTAATAAAGGCCATTTTGCATTATTACAAATTGGAGTTATTTATTCAACAGTTTAGTGATTCGAACTTAGCAGAGGATTGCAAATAAGAGGATTTGCAAATAAAAATTCGTTACAATTGGTGTCAGAAGAGGAATTGTTGAATAAATTCCAGAGGACAACAACGACATGGCAAAGTTCAGTGAATTGAAGATCCAGCAACTAAAGAAGGAGTTGGAGAGCCGTGGATTGAATACAAGCGGCGTTAAACTTGAACTTCAGGCACGGCTACGAGAGGCAATGGAAGCGGAAGGAATTGATGTGGAAAAGTATGACTTTCATCTTGATGGCGAGGAAGTAACAAAAGTTGAAGAGAAAAACGAAACATCGCAGACAGTTACGAGCACAGACTTGAACATGATTTTGGCTGCAATATCTGCTCAAACATCGACAATGTCATCACAACTAGAATCGCAGGAGACACGCATAACATCCAAGATTGAAGCACAAGAAACGCGTATGTCAGAAATGTCGACACAGATTACATCGAAGATTGAAGCACAAGAAACGCGTATGGCAGAAATGTCGACACAGATTACATCAAAGATGGAGACACAATTGGAAGAACAGAAGACATATTTGGCATCTCAACTGGAAGCGCAAGAGGCACGTATATCTGAAATGTCGGCACAAATTTCGGAACAGGTATCAGCGCAGCTCTTTGTGAAACTGGAAGAGCAGGATGCAAAAATTTTACAACTCGAGGACAAAATTGATGCCGAAATAGAAGCGTTAAAAGGTCGTATGGAGCAGTTACAACTAAACCGCCCAGCTGTTTCAGCGAGTAATCCAAAGGTAAAGACACCATCCTTTGACGGTTCTGTTCCTTTTCAGGTCTTTAAGCTACAGTTTGAGAAGACCGCAGCAGTGAACCAATGGAATGCTGAAGATAAAGTTGCAGCTCTGTTCGTGGCACTGAAAGGGCCTGCCGCGGAAATCTTACAGACTATCCCAGAGTATGAGCGGAACCACTACGAAACATTGATGAGCGCTTTAGAGAGACGTTACGGAAGCGAGCATAGGAAACAGATATTCCAAATTGAGTTGCAAAACCGCTACCAAAAAGCAAATGAGACATTGCAGGAGTTTGCTTCAGATATTGAAAGATTGGCTCATCTTGCAAATGCAGACGCACCCGTGGAATACACTGAAAGGGTAAAAATCCAGAGCTTCATAAATGGCATACGAGACGTGGAAACGAAGCGAGCTACATACGCGAACCCAAAACTGACATTTGCTGAAACGGTATCGCATGCTCTGATTCAGGAAACAGCGTCGCTTCTGTGTAAGCCAGTTTTCAAAGCACGCCGTGTGGAAGTAGAAAGGCCAGATTGGGTAGACACAATTTTGGAAGCACTGAAGGGATCTCAACAGAAGAATGCCGGAGTTATTAAATGTTTCAAGTGCGGCAACCCAGGTCACATTGCACGTCATTGCGATCTTGGTCCTAATAGTTCCAACAATGTGGGTGGCCGTAAACGCAAAGCTGGCGGAAATGAGCAAGAGCGTGTCGAATGTAAAGAACGGAAACTTGCCCCGGCTGTTGAATGTCCTGTGATATCTGTGTCGCAAATTGGAAGGAAATCAAGCAGTCTTACCGTCAGAGGGAATGTGGATGGTAAAGAGCGTGTACTGACTGTAGATACGGGGGCATCTCATTCCTTGATTCGATCTGATTTAGCCTACAGGAGAGTAAAGTCATTACCTGGAGCAAGGTTGCGTACGGTAACAGGCGAATATAATCAAGTCCAAGGCGAAGTGGTATGTGAGGTATTAATTGGAAAAGTCATGGTTCTACACAAATTCGTTGTGGCGGAGATCGTTGATGAAGTCATATTGGGAGTGGACTTCTTGGTTGACCATGACGTCAGGATCGATATGCGGAGAAAAATTATGCGCTATAAGAACCAGGACATACCACTTAACTTTAGTTTGGAAAAAGGGTTCAGCAGTAATCGGGTACTGGTGGAGAAGACTCGACGAAAGTCACGAAATTCAAAGGTAAAGGTTGATGGAACAAATGGGCCAAACAAATCAAAACCGAAGGTACCTGTGAGAGAAACACTGGCATTAAAAAGCCCTAACGGACGTACTGAAACGAAGAAAGAATGCAAGGGTGGTTTCAAGCCAAGGCACACTACTGTTGTGAAGCGTCGGAACGATACTGATTATGCAAAGGAAATCCGTCCAGCGCAAGCTCTGCGAAGTAGTTCTTCATTGGTCAAGCAACAGAGTGCGAGGGAACGATTCAGGATAATGAGTAGTAAGATGAAACACAGGTACGACAAGGAAAATAATTCGAAAGGTTTCTTGGCGGGAGATTTGGTACTGTTATACAACCCTCACCGGCGGAAAGGTGTTCCATCCAAATTTCGGTGCAGTGGGGAAGGCCCGTACAAGGTTGTGAAGAAGATCAGTGATACTATCTACCGCATACAAAGCATTGAGAAACCACGGAGTAGAAGAGTGGTACATTTGGCGATGCTAGCAGCGTTTAGATCGAGAGATTTGTCTGATCGGGACGATCAGACTTAGGTGGAGGGCAGTGTCACGGATATTAGCATCCCTAAGCTATACCATCACTAAGGCGATGCTAAGCGATGTTCACGTCAATAATCAAATCATGTATACACATATATAAGGCAGCCGAGAGATGTCACACACAGATGCATTTACTTATACGCCTATGTGTGTGCGAGAGACTGTAAACTACAAACTCACATACATCTGAGAGACGCTGAAAAGTAGAAAATTGTAAACAAGTAGAAACTATATGAGAACTATAAACACTCGAAATAGTTGGTAAGTTCTGGAAATAGAAGAGCCTAGATGTATGCAGCGTAAACTATAAAAGCGGCACAAGCGAGTAAAATGGAATTCAGTTTGATTTGAGTTGTCAAGCAGTTGCGATTAAGACGATATCTAGCGAGCAATAGCAGTACTATTTTGAATAGTAGAGTTTCATTGAGCTATCAGTCAGTGTGGTTATTAAGCAAGCTATTCGTTGCACAGTTTGAGTGTATTGTGAAGTACTTTAATAAAGGCCATTTTGCATTATTACAAATTGGAGTTATTTATTCAACAGTTTAGTGATTCGAACTTAGCAGAGGATTGCAAATAAGAGGATTTGCAAATAAAAATTCGTTACAATATAAAATCCATGACTAATATACCCAGATGTAAATTCCATGAAATTTTAAGATTTTGTCTACTCGACAACAACTATTTTATCTACAACAACGAGGTATATACTCAAATTTATGGAATGCCAATGGGCAATCCCCTATCTCCAACAATAGCAGATATCATTTTAGACGATATTTTAGACAACACGCTAAATGTACTAAAACAAAAACATAATATCGAAGTAAAATTTATAGTAAAATATGTTGACGATATTCTCGCAATAGTAAAACGTAAAGACGTTGAATTAATACAAGAAAACTCAAATAATTATCACAACAAAATAAAATTCACTACTGAGATGGAGAATGATAACAGCATCCCCTATCTGGACGTCAGAATATTTAAAAACCAAAATAATGGAAGTCTGTCCTTTGATTGGTTCACAAAGCCCCTAGCATCTGGTCGTCTTATAAATTTTCATTCTTGTCAACCAATGAAATATAAAATAAATACGGCGAAAAATTTAATAAACAAGGTATTAACCATAAGCGACCAACAATACTGGAACGAAAACCTGCAAAAAATACACGAAATATTAAAAAACAATAGCTATCCACACGCCCTAATTAAAAATCTAACAGAACAAGGAATAAGAGAAACAAGCACGACACGAAACGAAACAACAATACGTAAAGAAAATCGAATTAAGCAATATTTCGGGGTAACCTTTATTCCCAAACTATCTCAAAACATCAGCAAAGCAGTAACAAAAAATAACCAAAACATAGCCCTAGCATACAAATCCAACTCCACACTAGCGAATATATTTACGCGAACAAAAAGCCCGATCGACAAACTCGAACAACATAATATAATATATGAAGTAACATGTCAAGGTAAAGAAGATGAAAGCTGCAGCAGGGTATACATTGGAACCACGAAACGAACCCTCGGCGTCAGACTAAAAGAGCACGAAAGCGATATAAACAAAAAGAGAAGTGCAACGGCCTTATCACAACACATCACGGCAAGTGGCCACGAAGCTGATCTAGCAAACACAAAGATAATAGACCGCAACAAATATGGGAGAACGCGATACACATTAGAGAGTTTGCGAATACTAGAAAAAAGAGAAAATACGGTAAACAAAAAAGAAGACACACAAAACATTGCAGCAGCTTACCTTTTATGTTTATAATTATAATTTAGTATGACGATGATACCAAACGGTGATGGTACTATATTTTTTAATTTTTAGATCCTAACTAAACATATTGTGTAAGTGTTGTTTCTTCTTGTTTTTAATGTTGTTACACGTAAATTTGTTAATAAGTGTCTTATATAAGGCTTATTATTGTTTTTCACGGTTGTTTATTTTTTGTTGTTTTTTAAATAAATAGATCACCCCTGATGATGCTAGGAAGTCTAGCGAAACGTTGGGTTGGAAAAGTGGAATAAAGTATTTTATTTGCACTTCACAGTTAATGGTCAAAAGAGCCTAACTCAAAAAAATTTAAATTAATATAAAATTGACCGGAAAACCTCTAAAAAATTTATTATCTCGGAAGGCCTGCCGAACTAGTTTTCAACAACAACAACAACAAAACAACAACAACCAAGGTAACAAGATGAAAAACTTCTATAGACACATGAAGTACAAACACGACGAACGTACGTGCATAATATTGAAACACTACAGTAAACTAACACAAAAGTTGTCCAAACAAATGAGTCGTCTAAAATTCTTATTAGAATGTAAAAGGTATTCCCTAATTCCCAATCATCTAATAAACGCAGTTAAAAAAACAGAAATAGTAACAACATCCCAAAAATTAAAACAACAATTCCATAAAGCCAAAACCCATTTCCTAAGCAAGGTACTGAACATGGAAATAACACAAACAAACTTAGATATTAAAACAACCAAAGATTACTTATACCATGCAGAAAAACAAATTAAATATACTCTGAGCGACAGTGATTTTACAGCTTTTATAAACAAACAAAAATGTTGTGGTCAAAGAATAGCAAACGAAATACGAAAAGTACATACAAGAAAAATAGATAATCTAAAAGCGCAACAACTACGAAACTTAGGAATAGAAATTAACAATAACTGGTTCGTAAATAAAACCGAAATACATTTTCCCGAAGACGTGAAATGGCTCTTATCGTTAGGGAAAAAGTTCTCTCTACCAACCACAAAAAACAAATTTCTCAGCAATTCATACAATAGCAGAAATTGAGCAAGCAATTCAAGCTTTAGGCGACGAAAATGCCAAGGAAATGGCAAGAAACAAAGTCAGCAATAGGATTCTCCAGTTTAAGCGAAACATGAAAAATAACTCAGCCGAAAAATTTATATTAGAAACATACAACAAAAGCAAAGCATTCTTAAACACACACAAAAATAATATAGTTATAACAGACGCGGATAAAGGTAATAAGACCGTAGTAATATACAAAAATGATTACAAAGTAAAAATGGAAGAACTATTAGAAGACAGAAGCACATACAGAAAACTGAGAACGGATCCAACAAGCACACTACAAAAGAAAAACAACAAGTTAGTAGATGAGCTTTACAAACAAAAACACATAACCACCATAGAGAAACAAAAACTGTCATGCGCAGCTGCGAATGCACCCAGGCTCTACGGGCTGCCAAAAATACATAAGCCAAATACACCCTTGCGCCCCATCGCGTCATCCATGAACGTACCTTGCCATCAACTATCCAAATATGTGGGAAACATAATACAAAATATAGCATCAGAAGAGTACAACATCAAAAATGTATTCAAGCTTAAAGAGAGACTAATTGATCAACGAATCAGCAAAGATGAAGTGTTAGTGTCTTTCGATGTCGTGTCATTATTCACGAACATTCCCACTAATCTAGCTATAAAAATAATAATGGATAAATGGGATAATATAAAATCCATGACTAATATACCCAGATGTAAATTCCATGAAATTTTAAGATTTTGTCTACTCGACAACAACTATTTTATCTACAACAACGAGGTATATACTCAAATTTATGGAATGCCAATGGGCAATCCCCTATCTCCAACAATAGCAGATATCATTTTAGACGATATTTTAGACAACACGCTAAATGTACTAAAACAAAAACATAATATCGAAGTAAAATTTATAGTAAAATATGTTGACGATATTCTCGCAATAGTAAAACGTAAAGACGTTGAATTAATACAAGAAAACTTAAATAATTATCACAACAAAATAAAATTCACTACTGAGATGGAGAATGATAACAGCATCCCCTATCTGGACGTCAGAATATTTAAAAACCAAAATAATGGAAGTCTGTCCTTTGATTGGTTCACAAAGCCCCTAGCATCTGGTCGTCTTATAAATTTTCATTCTTGTCAACCAATGAAATATAAAATAAATACGGCGAAAAATTTAATAAACAAGGTATTAACCATAAGCGACCAACAATACTGGAACAAAAACCTGCAAAAAATACACGAAATATTAAAAAACAATAGCTATCCACACGCCCTAATTAAAAATCTAACAGAACAAGGAATAAGAGAAACAAGCACGACACGAAACGAAACAACAATACGTAAAGAAAATCGAATTAAGCAATATTTCGGGGTAACCTATATTCCCAAACTATCTCAAAACATCAGCAAATCAGTAACAAAAAATAACCAAAACATAGCCCTAGCATACAAATCCAACTCCACACTAGCGAATATATTTACGCGAACAAAAAGCCCGATCGACAAACTCGAACAACATAATATAATATATGAAGTAACATGTCAAGGTAAAGAAGATGAAAGCTGCAACAGGGTATACATTGGAACCACGAAACGAACCCTCGGCGTCAGACTAAAAGAGCACGAAAGCGATATAAACAAAAAGAGAAGTGCAACGGCCTTATCATAACACATCACGGCAAGTGGCCACGAAGCTGATCTAGCAAACACAAAGATAATAGACCGCAACAAATATGGGAGAACGCGATACACATTAGAGAGTTTGCGAATACTAGAAAAAAGAGAAAATACGGTAAACAAAAAAGAAGACACACAAAACATTGCAGCAGCTTACCTTTTATGTTTATAATTATAATTTAGTATGACGATGATACCAAACGGTGATGGTACTATATTTTTTAATTTTTAGATCCTAACTAAACATATTGTGTAAGTGTTGTTTCTTCTTGTTTTTAATGTTGTTACACGTAAATTTGTTAATAAGTGTCTTATATAAGGCTTATTATTGTTTTTCACGGTTGTTTATTTTTTGTTGTTTTTTAAATAAATAGATCACCCCTGATGATGCTAGGAAGTCTAGCGAAACGTTGGGTTGGAAAAGTGGAATAAAGTATTTTATTTGCACTTCACAGTTAATGTTCAAAAGAGCCTAACTCAAAAAAATTTAAATTAATATAAAATTGACCGGAAAACCTCTAAAAAAAAATTTATTATCTCGGAAGGCCTGCCGAACTAGTTTTCAACAACAACAACAACAACAACCAAGGTAACAAGATGAAAAACTTCTATAGACACATGAAGTACAAACACGACGAACGTACGTGCATAATATTGAAACACTACAGTAAACTAACACAAAAGTTGTCCAAACAAATGAATCGTCTAAAATTCTTATTAGAATGTAAAAGGTATTCCCTAATTCCCAATCATCTAATAAACGCAGTTAAAAAAAACAGAAATAGTAACAACATCCCAAAAATTAAAACAACAATTCCATAAAGCCAAAACCCATTTCCTAAGCAAGGTACTGAACATGGAAATAACACAAACAAACTTAGATATTAAAACAACCAAAGATTACTTATACCATGCAGAAAAACAAATTAAATATACTCTGAGCGACAGTGATTTTACAGCTTTTATAAACAAACAAAAATGTTGTGGTCAAAGAATAGCAAACGAAATACGAAAAGTACATACAAGAAAAATAGATAATCTAAAAGCGCAACAACTACGAAACTTAGGAATAGAAATTAACAATAACTGGTTCGTAAATAAAACCGAAATACATTTTCCCGAAGACGTGAAATGGCTCTTATCGTTAGGGAAAAAGTTCTCTCTACCAACCACAAAAAACAAATTTCTCAGCAATTCATACAATAGCAGAAATTGAGCAAGCAATTCAAGCTTTAGGCGACGAAAATGCCAAGGAAATGGCAAGAAACAAAGTCAGCAATAGGATTCTCCAGTTTAAGCGAAACATGAAAAATAACTCAGCCGAAAAATTTATATTAGAAACATACAACAAAAGCAAAGCATTCTTAAACACACACAAAAATAATATAGTTATAACAGACGCGGATAAAGGTAATAAGACCGTAGTAATATACAAAAATGATTACAAAGTAAAAATGGAAGAACTATTAGAAGACAGAAGCACATACAGAAAACTGAGAACGGATCCAACAAGCACACTACAAAAGAAAAACAACAAGTTAGTAGATGAGCTTTACAAACAAAAACACATAACCACCATAGAGAAACAAAAACTGTCATGCGCAGCTGCGAATGCACCCAGGCTCTACGGGCTGCCAAAAATACATAAGCCAAATACACCCTTGCGCCCCATCGCGTCATCCATGAACGTACCTTGCCATCAACTATCCAAATATGTGGGAAACATAATACAAAATATAGCATCAGAAGAGTACAACATCAAAAATGTATTCAAGCTTAAAGAGAGACTAATTGATCAACGAATCAGCAAAGATGAAGTGTTAGTGTCTTTCGATGTCGTGTCATTATTCACGAACATTCCCACTAATCTAGCTATAAAAATAATAATGGATAAATGGGATAATATAAAATCCATGACTAATATACCCAGATGTAAATTCCATGAAATTTTAAGATTTTGTCTACTCGACAACAACTATTTTATCTACAACAACGAGGTATATACTCAAATTTATGGAATGCCAATGGGCAATCCCCTATCTCCAACAATAGCAGATATCATTTTAGACGATATTTTAGACAACACGCTAAATGTACTAAAACAAAAACATAATATCGAAGTAAAATTTATAGTAAAATATGTTGACGATATTCTCGCAATAGTAAAACGTAAAGACGTTGAATTAATACAAGAAAACTTAAATAATTATCACAACAAAATAAAATTCACTACTGAGATGGAGAATGATAACAGCATCCCCTATCTGGACGTCAGAATATTTAAAAACCAAAATAATGGAAGTCTGTCCTTTGATTGGTTCACAAAGCCCCTAGCATCTGGTCGTCTTATAAATTTTCATTCTTGTCAACCAATGAAATATAAAATAAATACGGCGAAAAATTTAATAAACAAGGTATTAACCATAAGCGACCAACAATACTGGAACAAAAACCTGCAAAAAATACACGAAATATTAAAAAACAATAGCTATCCACACGCCCTAATTAAAAATCTAACAGAACAAGGAATAAGAGAAACAAGCACGACACGAAACGAAACAACAATACGTAAAGAAAATCGAATTAAGCAATATTTCGGGGTAACCTATATTCCCAAACTATCTCAAAACATCAGCAAATCAGTAACAAAAAATAACCAAAACATAGCCCTAGCATACAAATCCAACTCCACACTAGCGAATATATTTACGCGAACAAAAAGCCCGATCGACAAACTCGAACAACATAATATAATATATGAAGTAACATGTCAAGGTAAAGAAGATGAAAGCTGCAACAGGGTATACATTGGAACCACGAAACGAACCCTCGGCGTCAGACTAAAAGAGCACGAAAGCGATATAAACAAAAAGAGAAGTGCAACGGCCTTATCATAACACATCACGGCAAGTGGCCACGAAGCTGATCTAGCAAACACAAAGATAATAGACCGCAACAAATATGGGAGAACGCGATACACATTAGAGAGTTTGCGAATACTAGAAAAAAGATAAAATACGGTAAACAAAAAAGAAGACACACAAAACATTGCAGCAGCTTACCTTTTATGTTTATAATTATAATTTAGTATGACGATGATACCAAACGGTGATGGTACTATATTTTTTAATTTTTAGATCCTAACTAAACATATTGTGTAAGTGTTGTTTCTTCTTGTTTTTAATGTTGTTACACGTAAATTTGTTAATAAGTGTCTTATATAAGGCTTATTATTGTTTTTCACGGTTGTTTATTTTTTGTTGTTTTTTAAATAAATAGATCACCCCTGATGATGCTAGCAAGTCTAGCGAAACGTTGGGTTGGAAAAGTGGAATAAAGTATTTTATTTGCACTTCACAGTTAATGTTCAAAAGAGCCTAACTCAAAAAAATTTTAATTAATATAAAATTGACCGGAAAACCTCTAAAAAAAAATTTATTATCTCGGAAGGCCTGCCGAACTAGTTTTCAACAACAACAACAACAACAACCAAGGTAACAAGATGAAAAACTTCTATAGACACATGAAGTACAAACACGACGAACGTACGTGCATAATATTGAAACACTACAGTAAACTAACACAAAAGTTGTCCAAACAAATGAATCGTCTAAAATTCTTATTAGAATGTAAAAGGTATTCCCTAATTCCCAATCATCTAATAAACGCAGTTAAAAAAACAGAAATAGTAACAACATCCCAAAAATTAAAACAACAATTCCATAAAGCCAAAACCCATTTCCTAAGCAAGGTACTGAACATGGAAATAACACAAACAAACTTAGATATTAAAACAACCAAAGATTACTTATACCATGCAGAAAAACGAATTAAATATACTCTGAGCGACAGTGATTTTACAGCTTTTATAAACAAACAAAAATGTTGTGGTCAAAGAATAGCAAACGAAATACGAAAAGTACATACAAGAAAAATAGATAATCTAAAAGCGCAACAACTACGAAACTTAGGAATAGAAATTAACAATAACTGGTTCGTAAATAAAACCGAAATACATTTTCCCGAAGACGTGAAATGGCTCTTATCGTTAGGGAAAAAGTTCTCTCTACCAACCACAAAAACAAATTTCTCAGCAATTCATACAATAGCAGAAATTGAGCAAGCAATTCAAGCTTTAGGCGACGAAAATGCCAAGGAAATGGCAAGAAACAAAGTCAGCAATAGGATTCTCCAGTTTAAGCGAAACATGAAAAATAACTCAGCCGAAAAATTTATATTAGAAACATACAACAAAAGCAAAGCATTCTTAAACACACACAAAAATAATATAGTTATAACAGACGCGGATAAAGGTAATAAGACCGTAGTAATATACAAAAATGATTACAAAGTAAAAATGGAAGAACTATTAGAAGACAGAAGCACATACAGAAAACTGAGAACGGATCCAACAAGCACACTACAAAAGAAAAACAACAAGTTAGTAGATGAGCTTTACAAACAAAAACACATAACCACCATAGAGAAACAAAAACTGTCATGCGCAGCTGCGAATGCACCCAGGCTCTACGGGCTGCCAAAAATACATAAGCCAAATACACCCTTGCGCCCCATCGCGTCATCCATGAACGTACCTTGCCATCAACTATCCAAATATGTGGGAAACATAATACAAAATATAGCATCAGAAGAGTACAACATCAAAAATGTATTCAAGCTTAAAGAGAGACGAATTGATCAACGAATCAGCAAAGATGAAGTGTTAGTGTCTTTCGATGTCGTGTCATTATTCACGAACATTCCCACTAATCTAGCTATAAAAATAATAATGGATAAATGGGATAATATAAAATCCATGACTAATATACCCAGATGTAAATTCCATGAAATTTTAAGATTTTGTCTACTCGACAACAACTATTTTATCTACAACAACGAGGTATATACTCAAATTTATGGAATGCCAATGGGCAATCCCCTATCTCCAACAATAGCAGATATCATTTTAGACGATATTTTAGACAACACGCTAAATGTACTAAAACAAAAACATAATATCGAAGTAAAATTTATAGTAAAATATGTTGACGATATTCTCGCAATAGTAAAACGTAAAGACGTTGAATTAATACAAGAAAACTTAAATAATTATCACAACAAAATAAAATTCACTACTGAGATGGAGAATGATAACAGCATCCCCTATCTGGACGTCAGAATATTTAAAAACCAAAATAATGGAAGTCTGTCCTTTGATTGGTTCACAAAGCCCCTAGCATCTGGTCGTCTTATAAATTTTCATTCTTGTCAACCAATGAAATATAAAATAAATACGGCGAAAAATTTAATAAACAAGGTATTAACCATAAGCGACCAACAATACTGGAACAAAAACCTGCAAAAAATACACGAAATATTAAAAAACAATAGCTATCCACACGCCCTAATTAAAAATCTAACAGAACAAGGAATAAGAGAAACAAGCACGACACGAAACGAAACAACAATACGTAAAGAAAATCGAATTAAGCAATATTTCGGGGTAACCTATATTCCCAAACTATCTCAAAACATCAGCAAAGCAGTAACAAAAAATAACCAAAACATAGCCCTAGCATACAAATCCAACTCCACACTAGCGAATATATTTACGCGAACAAAAAGCCCGATCGACAAACTCGAACAACATAATATAATATATGAAGTAACATGTCAAGGTAAAGAAGATGAAAGCTGCAACAGGGTATACATTGGAACCACGAAACGAACCCTCGGCGTCAGACTAAAAGAGCACGAAAGCGATATAAACAAAAAGAGAAGTGCAACGGCCTTATCACAACACATCACGGCAAGTGGCCACGAAGCTGATGTAGCAAACACAAAGATAATAGACCGCAACAAATATGGGAGAACGCGATACACATTAGAGAGTTTGCGAATATAAGAAAAAAGAGAAAATACGGTAAACAAAAAAGAAGACACACAAAACATTGCAGCAGCTTACCTTTTATGTTTATAATTATAATTTAGTATGACGATGATACCAAACGGTGATGGTACTATATTTTTTAATTTTTAGATCCTAACTAAACATATTGTGTAAGTGTTGTTTCTTCTTGTTTTTAATGTTGTTACACGTAAATTTGTTAATAAGTGTCTTATATAAGGCTTATTATTGTTTTTCACGGTTGTTTATTTTTTGTTGTTTTTTAAATAAATAGATCACCCCTGATGATGCTAGGAAGTCTAGCGAAACGTTGGGTTGGAAAAGTGGAATAAAGTATTTTATTTGCACTTCACAGTTAATGGTCAAAAGAGCCTAACTCAAAAAAATTTAAATTAATATAAAATTGACCAGAAAACCTCTAAAAAACGGAACGGTTGTTCTCGTTCTGTGTTCGTGCGCTGCGCTCGCCAGGTCAAGGCTGTTGTTATTAGGGTCGCCAGAGTTGCCGGATCACGAGGCAGCAATTAGGCTAGGTCTTAGAAAACTTCTAGTATTTTCAAGAGGACGGATTTATTCTATAACATAAGTCCTGGTACCTGATTGGGGTTCTTCCGTTTGGTCGCCAAACAAATTCTATTATGAAGCCGAAGGCCCAGGCAGCCAGCGCTTCCATTAGCATAAGTGCAACAATTATTTATAATTGTTTCTCTTGTAAATAAATAAAGAAAATAAAAAAAAAAACAATTATATTAACAAAATGGACACAATCAATCTATGTGAGGTCTTTATTGACCAGCCAGTTCAACCTTACCTACTTATTCGTGCTTTTCCTTCGGACCTTCGTAAAAAGTGAAGCCGTTGGAAAGCGATACAAATTTAAAATTTCTGTATACGTTTACAAAGTTAAAATAAAGGTAGTTGAATACGTTTTATATCATGGTTGTATTCTATACTTTAAGCTAGTTGCATATGTCAATAATAATCCGCCCCCCGTGAAGCGAAGGAGTGGATACGATTTTGAGGTTGACTGGTACCATCCAGTCCGAAGATTCGCAAGTTTCCACAAGTTCTAAATGGCTTTTATAAATACCGCGATCCCTGTCCCATCTAGAAAATTATACTGTCTCAAACGCTACAACTTAATAGATCCCGAAGCTTTGGTCAAAGTATCAGGTCTCTGGGTTCCTTAAAACTCGAGAGCAAAATTCGGACGATTATTAAAAATTTCATGTTAAATGGTCGTCTGATTAGTGGTCCAACTACACTGCTACAACAACAAGGACTCTTTCCTGACCATTATAAATAAAATTTATAATCTAAGTCTTCAATACATAATCCTTCCAAAGACTTTACTCGACTCATTGCCACGTATGCTTGTCCCTCCTCGAACTCCAAAGTATTTTGATGTCACTTCTACCCGACTGTATGTAATATTTGTTCCAGATATGAGCCAAATCGGACCACAAATAGAATTTTTTTCACAGGACGCTTTCTATTCATGTAAGTATTATGTGTTCCACATATGAGCCAAATCGGACAACAAAAAGGATTGTTTGAAATATTTCCATCCATGCGCCACCTATCTGATTTTTTTTCTTATTACTGCATTGTCATCGGGTTCTGAACTATATTCCAAGATTCAACTTTGTAGCTTATCGGGAGGTTACTTAAATTTTAATAACAAAATTAGTAAACAACGCCAGAGTCAAGCTAAATACAACCGCTTAATAAAAAACTAAAAAACACGCAAATATGATTCCGTTTTAGTATCTACAATCCACTTAGACATTTGAAGTTAATAGCACCGTGGCACAGAGGTTCGTGTATCTGCTATTAAGCACAACTCGTTTTGTAGCGAGTTATTTAATTCAATAATTGCTGATAGATGGGCCTAACGCTCCTTTGCGCGCCTAGCCTAGAGCGTTACAAACAAGCATACATACAAGTGAAGCTAATATAAGCGTGTTAAAAACCGCAAACTTGACTTGGAGTTCGTGAAAGCACAAGGGGGTGGATTTTTGGAAAAAAGTTTTGTTTAACGATGAGTCAATGTTCAATATTTGCGGTAGCTGTGGTAGAGCAAAAGCGTGAAGGAAGAAAAATACTGCAGTGGGTAGAATTACATTTATTGAGGGTAATATGGATCTTTTCAGATACAAGTCGTTACTGGAGGATTTTTGGAAACCATCGGTGCATAAATTGGAGCTCGGTGCAGCTTGAATCTTTCAGGAGGATGACGGTCCAAAGCACATGGCACATATTGTTAAGGATTGGCTGCTTTACTATGCTCCAAGACAATTAAATAAAACACCCCAAATACCAGATTTAAATATATTTGAGCATGTCTGGAAAATTTTACTCAGAATGAAAATTAGAAAAAACCACGTTTCTAGCGCTACTGTCCTCACCTTTTGAAGTTTTAAAAAACATTAAAAGTTGTCAAAAAAAAATTCTTTTTGGAACTATTGAGCACATAAATGGCTCAAAATTCTGCACATATCCCGTTTCGATTCTGGCGAGTTATATATATATGTTTATTAGGGCGGGTCGATTTAAGAATCGCTCATTGCTCTGTGAAAATCGTATTCTAGGGATCAAAATAAGAAACTTTGCCGAAGGAACCATACCTCTAAAACGAATTCTGATGTCCCCCCCCTTTGGGTCGAACTTTTGGGTAGGCAATTTCAATTCTACCTGCTGTGTCTTGTGGTGGCTTAAAAAAAACAACACAAGCAATTTTACGATCTGCAATTGTGTCACAGTGACACCTTCATTTTTTAAAACGGTTGAATAAAAAACCCACACAACTATGTTTACGACATGCAAATGCATCACAGTGATGCCTTGGTTTTAAAAGGGGGTTGTAAAAACGCTAATTTCTAATAATTTTTTAAATTTCTTTTCTATTACTAAGTTAAATTCATTTCTTCATTTACATATGTTCTGACTAAATAAATTTCTAAAGAGAAATATAAATTCCAAAAAGAAAAATCATAGGCATTTCAAAGTGGAGTTTTTCAAAATTTGCCCCTACGACCCAAAGGGGAGGGACATCAGAATTCGTTTTAGAGGTATGGTTCCTTCGGCAAAGTTTCTTATTTTGATCCCTAGAATATGATTTTCACAGAGCAATGTGCGAATCGACCCGGCCTAATGTTTATATTATTAAGTTCGTTGTTTAAGTCTTCTGTTTTGTATTGTTCTTTTATTATTTATGTACTGGTTTCCTATAAACTTTAATTGTTTCAATAATTTTAATTTTGGACACATACGTTGGGAAGATAGAAAAAATATGAAATGAAAAATGTCACTGAAATTAGTTAGTTTTTTAAGAAACTTGAATACATGAAGGCGGATATAAAATAAAAAAATTTAAATAAAGAAATTTAATATTTCGGAAAAGAATATATTTATTATTAAAGGAAGGACTCTTAATTAATAAAAGTGGCGACGAGGATGGGATTTGTTCGATAAACGAGCATACATTTGAGATAAAAAAAAAATAATATATGATACATAAAAAAAAAAAAATAATAACAAAAAAAGTTCATTGGCGGTATATCCTTATTGGAAGATTAAGACAGAGAAACCACTAGAAAATATATGTGCAGTTTATTTGGTGTTACTGTTTGTTTATATAACAATATATTTATTTTCCAAAGCCTGAAAAAAAAAACAACAAAGACTAAGTGAAAATCTAGCTCGTAAAATACATAATCTTCTAAATAGACTAATTTTTAATTTGGACAAATTTAAATGTTTAAAAAAATAGACAGTTTTGGAAATATATTTCATAATCCGTGTTATTAAATATACGGATAATATTATATACATATATAAATTTATAAAATCAAATACTAAAACAAAATATATCCACAAAAATGGCATTAACATTAGCTGAATGCTTGAGGGAAGCACGAAGTATTCCTGTGTTCAATGGAGAGAGTGAGTATAGTCTAAATAACTTTTTGAGAGATCTAGCGACTGTACTATCGTTAACACCCGAGGAGCATATAAGAACTATTCAATGTGCACTGGCAAATCGTCTTCAGGGTAAAGTTTAGGTGCAGTTGAATGTTTAATAAACCCAACGTGGGAACAAACGCTTCAAAGGCTACGTGAGGAATTTGGAGTCAAGAAATCTTTTATACATCTTCGAAATGAAGCGATGAATGTGAATGCTTCGAATATTAAATTTTACATTTGATGAATTCGAAGTTTTATTTAGAAGGAAATATTGATATTTTGTATACTCCTGTAAATAATGAAAGAATAATTTTTGATGTATATATAACTTTTCTTCCAATATTTATTAAAACCCTTTTATTACAAAATAATATACAGACTATTAATCAGGCATATAGCTATTATATAGAGGATAATTTAATTAAAGAAATCAATATCAATATTAAATCTTTTAATCCTGAACAATCTAACAAGAGGAAATTTCAAGGAAATTCTTATAGACAAAAATAATAAAGAATTTAATGGTAATAGTTTAAATAAAACAAATTCTCCTAAATTTCAGCAGTTTAATAACAATCAAAATCCTAATAGAAATTATTTTAGATAGAATGGTCGTTATGAAAATAATAATAGTGGATATAGAAAATTTAATGGTCAAAATCATTTAGAGTCAATGGAAGTTGATTCTCTAGACACTGTACCAAATTTTCGTTTACGGCCTCAACAACGTCCAAATTACCAGTAGTTGTTTTGACGATATCAAAGTAAGATGCTTAATGATAGTGGTGCATCAACAACTAGGAAATTTCAGAATATTTAATAAATTCCGGAGTATGAGAAAATTACAAAAGCCTTTAATGCTTAATACATTGTTAGGGCAAGTTTAATACCTGAGGAAGTTGTTACGAAAGTGCCGTTGGAATTTAACAAATTAAATGAAACAGTGTCAATAAAATTGGTAAATATTAATAATAAAAATTTTGACTGTGTTTTGGGAATAAATGTTTTAAGTCCAATTGGAGCTCAAATAAATTTTTTGGAAAATAAACTTGTTGTTAATAGTTCAGAAATTCCTCTTTATGATGATGAATTAGACGGTTTAGAATTTAGTGACCTATATTTTATAGAAAAAAAGTGATTTTAATATAAATTGCTTAATATGTGAAGATTTAAATGAGAATGAAAAGAATAAATTAAAGACGTTTTTAGAACGAAATAAAAATTTATTTTATCAGGAAGGTCAAAAATTATCAGCGACTAATTATGTTAATCATGAAATCATTACAATTCCCCATAAGCCAATATATTGTAAAAATTATAGGTATCCATATGCATTAGCAAAAGAAATTAATATGCAAATTGAAAATATGTTAAAAGATGGAATAATAAGACATAGTAGATCTCCGTATAATTTTCCATTTTGGATAGTTCCTAAAAAAAATAGATAATTCAAAGCAACAGAAATGGAGAGTTGTTGTAGATTTTAGAAAATTAAACGATGTTACAGTTAATGATAAATTTCCTATTCCGCATATAGAGTCTTTGTTTGAGAAACTTGGTAGAGCTCAATATTTTTCAACTATTGATCTTGCAAAGGGATTTCATCAAATTCTTATGAATGAGGCTGATATTGAAAATAATGCTTTTTCTAGTCCAATGGGTCATTTTGAATATTTGAGAATGCCCTTTGCTTTGAAAAATGCGCCAGCAACATTTCAAAGAATGATGAATTTCGTTTTGAGTGAATTTCTAAATAAGATTTGTGTACTTTACATGGATGATAGATTGAAGATTCAATGTGACAAATGCAAATTCTTATCAAAAGAAACAGGTTTTCTAGGTCATAAAATGACTCATCAAGGTATAAGGCCCAATCCAGATAAAATTTCTGCATTAAATAAGTTGGATATACCAGCAACTGTTAAAGAGATAAAGTCTTTTCTGGGATTAACTGGATATTATAGAAAGTTTATTAAAAATTACTCCTTAATAGCAACTCCTATTACAAATTGTTTGAAAAAGGGTCAAAGATTGATATTAATAATATGGATTATATGTATTTAATTAGCGAGCTTTGCTCATATTGCTTTATACAATGGTTTTTGTAATTGATATTAGAGAAAAAATTGTAAGTTTACAAACGGCGATGGTTACTAGGACATGTTTCTGAATTTCACTTCTTCATCAGCTAGCTTTTCGGGAGCTGAGCGTTGAACTCGAATCTCCAACCTTCATATCAATGCAAGCCTTTAGCTGGTAAGCCATATGAATGTCCCGTTATTCGCTGTACAATTGGTCTCTAAGATATGGATTATATACAAGCGTTTAATAAATTAAAAAAAATAATAGTGTCACCTCCTATTTTATCATTTCCAAATTTTTCTAAAAAATTTGTTCTTACTAGAGATGCCAGTAATTCAGCTATTGGTGCAGTGCTTAGTCAAAGTGGTAGACCAATTTGTTTTGCCAGTAGGACATTAAATGGACATGAGCGAAATTATAGCACAATAGAAAAATAATTACTTGCTATCGTTTGGTCAGTTAAATATTTTAGGCCTTATTTATATGGTAGAAAATTTCTTGTTCAAACTGACCATCAACCATTGAAATGGTTGTTTTCTTTAAAAGAACCAAACTCACGTATAATAAGATGGAAAATATTGTTGAGTGGTTATGAATTTAAAATTGAATATTTAAAAGGTAGAGAAAATAAGGTGGCTGATTTTTTAAGTCGTATACCACAAAAAAATAACATTGAGGATAATAAAGATTTCGGAATAGAATCTTTATTTGAAAACTCTTTAGAAATAGCTGAGGATTTAAATGAACAGTTTTTAATTTCGGATTCTATTATTAATAAGTATTTAATGCAAATAAGAATTGTAAAAAGAAAGACAAAAGATTTTGAAACAATTTTTGGAAAATATTTATATTTCTCAGCAGGATATACATAAAACACATTTTTTAAAAGATTTGCTTCGGCGTTATTTGAAACAAGGAACAGTAGGCATTTATTTTGAAATGTTAATTAAATTATTTTCCAATAAGAAAAAAATTTAATTCACAAAGTGTAATAAATTGGCAATCGATGTTTGTAATAAGGAAGATATTTTTGAAATAATAGAACGTATCCATAATGAAAGCAATAATATGGGAATTTCTGAAAATTTTGAGGAAATTAAATTAAAATATTTCTATCCAAATTAAAAAAAAAATATTAATAAATATATTAATAGTTGTATTATTTATTTTGAAAATAAATACGACCGTCAACCTTTCAAAAAAAACTTTTATCATACATTGACGTATAGATATTTTTCAAGTTTATAAAACGTATTTTTTGACTTCAATCGATAGATTTACGAAATTAGCTTCAGTACATAAACTTTTTGATAAGAATATGTGTACTGTTAAGATTAAATTAGAGGAAAGAATAGCAATACTAGGCACTCCAAAACTTTTAATAATGGATAACCAATTTAATAACACCTTAATTAAAATGTTTTGTGGAGAAAAACAGATTGAAGTGCATTTTACTACGCCATATTCGCATTCAGGTAATTCAGATGTTGAATGATTCCATTCAACTCTGCTAGAGCATATTATGATTTTGAGAAATTCAGACGATATTGAAGAAATTGTAATTAAGGGAGTAGGATTTTATAACAATAAGATTCACAGTACAACTAAAATAAAACTAATCGATTTTTTAAATAGATCAGATATTGATTACAATAAAATCGCTTATGAAATGAGCCAAAAAAAGAAATATGTTATAAACAAAATTAATAAAAAGAGAGAGAATATACCAAATCTCGATACAGGCAATATTTATGTTAGAATCCGAAGGCAACCAGACAAAAAATAGCAAAAAAATTTGTCAAACACAAAAATTTTAATAAAATAGATTTTTCTCAGATTAAAAGACCTTTGAGGCAATTTGCAGAGTAATAATTTCCGTTTATTTTTGTTAACATAAAATAATTTGTTTGTGAATTTTGAATTGAAATTCGAAGGGACTCGAATTATATGAAGAGGGCGAATTATATATGTGGTATTCCATCCCATTTCGACCAATTTTGAACCCAACCCCTTTAGAATTGGCTGAAAGTTTTTCTTCCTTTTCTAGCTTACGAAAGACGTTTTCAGAATTTTTACAAATTTTTTCATCCAACTCAAAAAAAGTTATGAATTAAAAAAAAAACACCGTTTTTGTTTTCAAAATGCTATAACTTTTTCAAAAATTGACCGTTTGGGATCTTTTTTTTAAATTTGTTTTTAAATGTACTTATCGGCCCACTCCGGGATTAGTGGGGATGATTGCAGAGTTGATTGAAGTTTTTTATGAGAAAAAAAAAATGGCGAAATTCGAAAAATCTCGAAAAACTGAAAAATTACGAAAAAAAACTTTAAAAATTTTTTTGTATTTTTTACGAAAAGTAAATTTAAAAACAAATTAAAAAAAAAAGATCCCAAACGGTAAACATAAGGCAATTGAGTCATCTGACAATTTTCAACATGAATTTTTTATTGACTCCGGTAGTTGTGTCTACGTTGCGAATGAGTACAAAATCTCCTTCCGAATAAGACTTTGGGGGCATACTCCGCAGGCTATGTCGAATCTCGCTGTACTTCTGCGATCTTTGTAAATCGGTGACACTGTCATCATTATGTTTCCCATCTATATATTCGGTCAACTGGTCTAATATATCTCCCTTTTGTTCCAAGCCGAAAAGGAGTTTACTAGCTACTTGAGTATTCGGTATTATTCAGGCTAAACTCGAGCCGTTCGAAACTAAACGAGGTTTCAGACAGGGTGACCCCCTATAGTGCGTTTTCTTTAATTTGATGCTGGAGAAAATTATACTAGCTGCAGAACTTAACCGCACTGGAACAATATACTATAAAAGCGTGCAATTACTGGCATATGCTGATGACATTGATATCATCGGCCTAAACACCCGCGCTGTTAGTTCTGCTTACTCCAAACTGGAAAAAGAAGCTGTAAAGATGGGTTTGATGGTGAATGAGGATAAAACGAAGTACCTGCTGTCATCGAGCAAAGAGTCAGCGCATATGCGCCTTGGCAACCACGCTACTGTTGGCAGCCATAATTTCGAAATAGTAAAAGACTTCGTTTATTTGTGAACCAGCATCAACACTAGCAACAACATCAGCACTGAAATCCAGCGAAGAATCAATCTTGCCAATAAATGCTACTTTGGACTAGGTAGACAATTGAAAAGTAAAGCCATCTCTCGGCGAACGAAAATCATACTCTACAAGTCACTTATCGTACCCGTCCTGCTATATGGGGCAGAAGCATGGACCATGACAACAGCAGATGAAGCGGCTTTGGGAGTGTTCGAGAGAAAAGTTCTTCGAAAGATTTATGGACCTCTACGCGTTGGCGATGGCGAGTACCGAAGAAGATTTAATGATGCGCTGTACGAGCTATACGCAGACATTAACATAGTCCAGCGATTTAAAACGCAGCGGCTGCGCTGGCTAGGCCATGTTATGCGAATGAAAGATGATGCTCCGGCCAAGAAAGTGTTTGTATCGGAACCCGCCTATGGAAGGACCAGGTGGAAAACGATTTAAACTCCCTTGGTGTGACCAATTGGCGCCGGTTGGCGGAGGGAAGGAGGACTGGCGCGCCTTGTTGGACGGCCATAACCGTTTAGACGGTTAAGCGCCAATTAAGTAAGTAAGTAAGTAAACTCGTCTTGACTCAATCTTAACACTGGATACAAGATACAATACAATTAACAAGAAAAAAAAACATAAGTGTAAAAACAAAATTTAAAATAAGAACTAAAATAATAAACAATCAAATTAATTAAGTAAAATTTTAATCTATACTATAATAAATCTCTAGAAAATCGTGTTTGCACATCCAAGATTTCTAAAAAAAATGAGTGTACTTGACGTTTGGAATGTCGTAGAATCCATCGGCACCACTTTTTTCTGTTTGTCTGTTTGTCTGTATGATATCGATAATCTCGGAAACTAACGAATGGATTTTTATGAGACTTTCACAGATGGATAGCCTGTAATCCAGAAGGGAATCTAGAACTTATTTCATTAAAATCGCGTGAGAAACAAAAAAGATATAGTTGTTTAAGCTATAATTAAGCTACTTTTAAGGATTTGTTTTTGAAAAACGAAGGAAAATGCACTTAGTTTCCAAACAAATATCAAAGAATGCCTTTGCAAAGTTTTTTTCAATTTCATAGAAATTAAAAATCAAATTCATGAATAGATACAGTAGCGTACCAAAAAAAAATTATTTTACGCTGCCATATTACGATAATCGGTTAAAATGAGGTTACCTAAAACCTCGAAATATGCGTATAATGTGGGCATCAAACAATAGAGGAAGATCACAGGTTTCATTTGAATTTTGTGATATTTAGATAAATTAATCGATAACTGAGTTATCGGTCAAAATGTATTTGCTCCAAAATCTATAAATTTACCTACAATCTATCTATCTATCTATCTTCTATCTATACTATAATAAATCTCTAGAAAATCGTGTCTGTACATCCAAGATTTCTAAAAAAAAAATGAGTGTACTTGACGTTTGGAATGTCGTAGAATCCATCGGCACAACTTTTTTCTGTTTGTCTGTTTGTCTGTATGATATCGATAATCTCGGAAACTAACTAATGAATTTTTATGAGACTTTCACAGATGGATAGCCTGTAATCCAGAAGGGAATCTAGAACTTATTTCATTAAAATCGCGAGAGAAACAAAAAAGATATAGTTGTTTAAGCTATAATTAAGCTACTTTTAAGGATTTTTTTTGAAAAACGAAGGAAATCTATCTTCTTCTTCTATCTATACTATAATAAATCTCTAGAAAATCGTGTCTGTACATCCAAGATTTCTAAAAAAATTAGTGTACTTGACGTTTGGAATGTCGTAGAATCCATCGGCACCACTTTTTTCTGTTTGTCTGTATGATATCGATAATCTCGGAAACTAACGAATGGATTTTTATGAGACTTTCACAGATGGATAGCCTGTAATCCAGAAGGGAATCTAGAACTTATTTCATTTAAATCGCGTGAGAAACAAAAAATATATAGTTGTTTAAGCTATAATTAAGCTACTTTGAAGGATTTTTTTTTTTGAAAATCGAAGGAAAATGCACTTAATTTCCAAACCAATATCAAAGAATGCCTTTGCAAAGTTTTTTTTCAATTTCATATAAATTAAAAATCAAATTCATGAATAGATACAGTGGCGTACCAAAAAAAAATTATTTCACGCTGCCATATTACGATAATCGGTTAAAATGAGGTTACCTAAAACCTCTTAATATGCGTACAATGTGGGCATCAAACAATAGAGGAAGATCACAGGTTTCATTTGAATTTTGTGATATTTAGATAAATAAATCGATAACTAAGTTATCGGTCAAAATGTATTTGCTCCAAAATCTATAAATTTACCTACAATCTATCTATCTATCTATACTATAATAAATCTCTAGAAAATCGTGTCTGTACATCAGGGCATTTTTTAAGTAATACGAACGTGGCCAAATGGCCACGTAGTAGTCCGCCGTGGCCACGTAGTAATCATAATCTGGCCACAACTAAATTTCGAAAATGCGTGAACAACACCTAACTGAAATAATGTCAGAAATTTTCTGAACATACATGATTTCCCCAAAATGTCAAAAAATATATAACTTGCTAATTCTAATGAAGTTTTTGGTGCTAATCGAAGAAATTTATCAACGAATGAATGATAGTTAGAGATGGGAAAGGGGTAAATACCCAAATGGTAAATACACGGTAAATTGGTTATACATGGTAAAAATGGGTAAAGTCCCAAATATTTACCCAAAATAAATACCCACGACGGCCACCGTGGTGTGATGGTAGCGTGCTGCGCCTACCACACCGGATGCCCTGGGTTCAAACCTCGGGCAAAGCAACATCAAACATTTTAGAAATAAGGTTTTTCAATTATAAGAAAATTTCTCTAAGCGGGGTCGCCCCTCGGCAGTGTTTGGCAAGCGCTCCGGGTGTATTTCTGCCATGAAAAGCTCTCAGTGAAAACTCATCTGCCTTGCATATGCCGTTCGGAGTCGGCATAAAATCATGTAGGTCCCGTCCGGCCAATTTGTAGGAAAAATCAAGAGGAGCACGACGCAAATTGGAAGAGAAGCTCGGCCTTAGATCTCTTCGGAGGTTATCGCGCCTTACATTTATTTATTTATTTTTAAGGGTAAAAATAATCTTTTGGAAAATATGGGAAACCAACACACAAATTCATTCCAAAATGTATCCAATTTGTTCTATATTGGTGGGTAGTTATCCATTATGCTATCGGTTGAATTAGTTTTAATCTGTAATCCAGCGTTTTTCAAAAATATTTAGCCAATAATGCATGCCGTTGCAAATATTTAAGTTTACCCAGTAAACATTTTGAGTCGAAAAAGAGTCGGAAAAATATCTAAATTGGAGCCTTTACAGCCGGTATGTGCTCATTTGGGAGGCCGAAACCAATGTATTTCCTTCTTGCAATGGTCGCCCTATATGAGCCTATTAACGTAAATCATTTGAGCCTAAAAAAGATGCTTATACAATAGGGCGGGTCGATTTAAAAATCGCTCATTGCTCTGTGAAAATCGTATTCTAGGGATCAAATAAGGAACTTTGACGAAGGAACCATACCTCTAAAACGAATTCTGATGTCCCCCCCTTTGGGTCGAACTTTTGGGTAGGGGCAATTTTAATTCTACCTGCTGTGTCTTGTGGTGGCTTAAAAAAAACAACACAAGTAATTTTACGATCTGCAATTGTGTCACTGTGATACCTTCATTTTTTAAAACGGTTGAATAAAAAACCCACACAACTATGTTTACGACATGCAAATGCATCACAGTGATGCCTTGCTTTTAAAAGGGGGTTGTAAAAACGCTAATTTCTAATAATTTTTTTAATTTCTTTTCTATTACTAAGTTAAATTCATTTTTTCATTTACATATGTTCTGACTAAATAAATTTCTAAAGAGAAAAATAAACTCCAAAAAGAAAAAAACATAGGCATTTCAAAGTGGGATTTTTCAAAATTTGCAAGTTCGGCCCAAAGGGGGGGACATCAGAATTCGTTTTAGAGGTATGGTTCCTTCGGAAAAGTTTCTTATTTTGATCCCTAGAATATGATTTTCACAGATCAATGGGCGATTTTTTTGCCTCCCCATAAATCGACCCGGCCTATTATACAATAAAAGAATAGGAAGGGTAAAAATAATGTACAAATGTAATTCATTTTGTATTAAAATGAACAGTGATCGTAACAAAGTTTCAAAATTTGTTCCAAACTCGCTGTGACGAAGATAAATAGTTGATAAATGATCATTTTTGCATGCAAGATTAGGAGCTTTTAGGCCGTTAAATAAAAGGCAAAAATTAAATTTTCTTTTACCCTCCTACGCGTTTCGACGCTTTTCTGATTCCTATATTGCCCACTTATTTTGGATTCGTTTCGGATTCTTAAATTATGAGCGCCGTGAGCCTGTTTGTTTGGGTAAATATGTGTCCCTTATAAATATTCTCTTACAGTTCTGGAGTTTAATATGGTTCAAAAGCTTCAAAAATGCTATCACCTTAGAGTCTTTTATGACTCCGATTTGATGAAATTATAAACAAACGAAAAATATTAGAATTAGTAAACTAGGCAGCTCCGGAAAAAAACTCTGAAATTTTTCTGCGACATTTTATTCTAAATAAATAATTAACTCAACTAATACTTATTTCATTTCTATCTTATCCTCATGTGAGTTTTATCACATTCTCCCCTATGTTTTCCGCGTCGGATAAATGTCAAAAATTCTTCCTAAAAGCCCTGAAGTAGTGTCATTAAAAGGCTCAAAATTAGCAGTATATGACGCCAATAAGGCTCATATATGATATCGGAAGAAGGTCTGTATAAGACTTATGTTAGAGGCAAAATATAAGCATATAGCATTCGCTTCAGGTTCCTAAATGAGTTCATAACGAGTGCAAACGATCCAAAGTTTGGACTCCTTTCAGACTAATTGTTGACTCCGAGTGTTTGCTGGGTTGTTTGTTTAAAATAAAAACGATTTTTTTTTAATTTCAAATGGTGTATAAATTTAATTGCTGAATTGTAATTCCAAGCAGCCTCGATTCAAACGATTTTTAAATACCCAAAAAAAGATACAAATAAGGAATATTCCGGGTATTTTCCCGGTATTTACCCATAAAAATGGTAAATACCCGGTAGAATCCCAACTCTAATGATAGTTCATCAAATATACTATCAATGAGGATTTATATGGAAAAGAACATAGGTACTCACGACTTCCGTGACATATAAATTCTACAAATTCTGCACGTGCTCGAGGATTTTTGTCAGCATATAATAAAAAAATTTTGGCCAAGGATGTAATAAGTTGGATATGAAAAATAACTATTCCTGGGATTACTTGTTTTATTGCAAATGTTTTGGTATGAGTGAGTCACAACCACGGTTGCCACAGCATGTTTTTTTTTTTTGACCAAAAATGGCAATATTCAAAAGCTGACCGGTATGGTCAGTCATGTCGAGGAGATATTTTTCTTTTGGCCACCTAGTGAAAAATCCTTAAAAAATGCCCTGCTGTACATCCAAGATTTCTAAAAAAAATGAGTGTACTTGACGTTTGGAATGTCGTAGAATCCATCGGCACCACTTTTTTTTGTTTGTCTGTTTGTCTGTATGATATCGATAATCTCGGAAACTAACCAATGAATTTTTATGAGACTTTCACAGATGGATAGCCTGTAATCCAGAAGGGAATCTAGAACTTATTTCATTAAAATCGCGTAAGAAACAAAAAAGATATAGTTGTTTAAGCTATAATTAAGCTACTTTTAAGGATTTTTTTTTTTTGAAAAACGAAGGAAAATGCACTTAGTTTCCAAACAAATATCAAAGAATGCCTTTGCAAAGTTTTTTTTTCAATTTCATATAAATTAAAAATCAAATTCATGAATAGATACAGTGGCGTACCAAAAAAAAATTATTTCACGCTGCCATATTACGATAATCGGTTAAAATGAGGTTACCTAAAACCTCTTAATATGCGTACAATGTGGGCATCAAACAATAGAGGAAGATCACAGGTTTCATTTGAATTTTGTGATATTTAGATAAATTAATCGATAACTAAGTTATCGGTCAAAATGTATTTGCTCCAAAATCTATAAATTTACCTACAATCTATCTATCTATCTATACTATAATAAATCTCTAGAAAATCGTGTCTGTACATCCAAGATTTCTAAAAAAAATGAGTGTACTTGACGTTTGGAATGTCGTAGAATCCATCGGCACCACTTTTTTTTGTTTGTCTGTTTGTCTGTATGATATCGATAATCTCGGAAACTAACCAATGAATTTTTATGAGACTTTCACAGATGGATAGCCTGTAATCCAAAAGGGAATCTAGAACTTATTTCATTAAAATCGCGTGAGAAACAAAAAAGATATAGTTGTTTAAGCTATAATTAAGCTACTTTTAAGGATTTTTTTTTGAAAAACGAAGGAAATCTATCTTCTTCTTCTATCTATACTATAATAAATCTCTAGAAAATCGTGTCTGTACATCCAAGATTTCTAAAAAAAAATGAGTGTACTTGACGTTTGGAATGTCGTAGAATCCATCGGCACCACTTTTTTCTGTTTGTCTGTTTGTCGGTTTGTCTGTTTGTCTGTATGATATCGATAATCTCAGAAACTAACGAATGAATTTTTATGAGACTTTCACAGATGGATAGCCTGTAATCCAGAAGGGAATCTAGAACTTATTTTATTAAAATCGCGTGAGAAACAAAAAAGAAATAGTTAAGCTATAATTAAGCTACTTTTAAGGATTTTTTTTTGAAAAACGAAGGAAAATGCACTTAGTTTCCAAACAAATATCAAATAATGCCTTTGCAAAGTTTTTTTTCAATTTCATATAAATTAAAAATCAAATTCATGAATAGATACAGTGGCGTACCAAAAAAAAATTATTTTACGCTGCCACATTACGATAATCGGTTAAAATGAGGTTACCTAAACCTCTAAATATGCGTACAATATGGGCATCAAACAATAGACGAAGATCACAGGTTTCATTTGAATTTTGTGATATTTAGATAAATTAATCGATAACTGAGTTATCGGTCAAAATGTATTTGCTCCAAAATCTATAAATTTACCTACAATCTATCTATCTATCTATCTTCTATCTATACTATAATAAATCTCTAGAAAATCGTGTCTGTACATCCAAGATTTCTAAAAAAATGAGTGTACTTGACGTTTGGAATGTCGTAGAATCCATCGGCACCACTTTTTTCTGTTTGTCTGTTTGTCTGTATGATATCGATAATCTCGGAAACTAACGAATGGATTTTTATGAGACTTTCACAGATGGATAGCCTGTAATCCAGAAGGGAATCTAGAACTTATTTCATTAAAATCGCGTGAGAAACAAAAAAGATATAGTTGTTTAAGCTATAATTAAGCTACTTTTAAGGATTTTTTTTTTGAAAAACGTAGGAAAATGCACTTAGTTTCCAAACAAATATCAAAGAATGCCTTTGCAAAGTTTTTTTTCAATTTCATATAAATTAAACATCAAATTCATGAATAGATACAGTGGCGTACCAAAAAAAAATTATTTTACGCTGCCGTATTACGATAATCGGTTAAAATGAGGTTACCTAAAACCTCGAAATATGCGTACAATATGGGCATCAAACAATAGAGGAAGATCACAGGTTTCATTTGAATTTTGTGATATTTAGATAAATTAATCGATAACTGTGTTATAGGTCAAAATGTATTTGCTCCAAAATCTATGAATTTACCTACAATCTATCTATCTATCTATCTTCTATCTATACTATAATAAATCTCTAGAAAATCGTGTCTGTACATCCAAGATTTCTAAAAAAAAATTAGTGTACTTGACGTTTGGAATGTCGTAGAATCCATCGGGACCACTTTTTTCTGTTTGTCTGTTTGTCTGTATGATATCGATAATCTCGGAAACTAACAAATGGATTTTTATGAGACTTTCACAGATGGATAGTCTGTAATCCAGAAGGGAATCTAGAACTTATTTCATTAAAATCGCGTGAGAAACAAAAAAGATATAGTTGTTTAAGCTATAATTAAGCTACTTTTAAGGATTTTTTTTTTTGAAAAATGAAGGAAAATGCACTTTGTTTCCAAACAAATATCAAAGAATTCCTTTGCAAAGTTTTTTTTTCAATTTCATATAAATTAAAAATCAAATTCATGAATAGATACAGTGGCGTACCAAAAAAAAATTATTTCACGCTGCCATATTACGATAATCGGTTAAAATGAGGTTACCTAAAACCTCTAAATATGCGTACAATATGGGCATCAAACAGTAGAGGAAGATCACAGGTTTCATTTGAATTTTGTGATATTTAGATAAATTAATCGATAACTAAGTTATCGGTCAAAATGTATTTGCTCCAAAATCTATAAATTTACCTACAAACTATCTATCTATCTATACTATAATAAATCTCTAGAAAATCGTGTCTGTACATCCAAGATTTCTAAAAAAAAAATGAGTGTACTTGACGTTTGGAATGTCGTAGAATCCATCGGCACAACTTTTTTCTGTTTGTCTGTTTGTCTGTATGATATCGATAATCTCGGAAACTAACCAATGAATTTTTATGAGACTTTCACAGATGGATAGCCTGTAATCCAGAAGGGAATCTAGAACTTATTTCATTAAAATCGCGTGAGAAACAAAAAAGATATAGTTGTTTAAGCTATAATTAAGCTACTTTTAAGGATTTTTTTTGAAAAACGAAGGAAATCTATCTTCTTCTTCTATCTATACTATAATAAATCTCTAGAAAATCGTGTCTGTACATCCAAGATTTCTAAAAAAAATTAGTGTACTTGACGTTTGGAATGTCGTAGAATCCATCGGCACCACTTTTTTCTGTTTGTCTGTATGATATCGATAATCTCGGAAACTAACTAATGGATTTTTATGAGACTTTCACAGATGGATAGCCTGTAATCCAGAAGGGAATCTAGAACTTATTTCATTTAAATCGCGTGAGAAACAAAAAATATATAGTTGTTTAAGCTATAATTAAGCTACTTTTAAGGATTTTTTTTTTTGAAAATCGAAGGAAAATGCACTTAATTTCCAAACCAATATCAAAGAATGCCTTTGCAAAGTTTTTTTTCAATTTCATATAAATTAAACATCAAATTCATGAATAGATACAGTGGCGTACCAAAAAAAATTATTTCACGCTGCCATATTACGATAATCGGTTAAAATGAGGTTACCCAAAACCTCTAAATATGCGTACAATATGGGCATCAAACAATAGAGGAAGATCACAGGTTTCATTTGAATTTTGTGATATTTAGATAAATTAATCGATAACTGTGTTATAGGTCAAAATGTATTTGCTCCAAAATCTATGAATTTACCTACAATCTATCTATCTATCTATCTTCTATCTATACTATAATAAATCTCTAGAAAATCGTGTCTGTACATCCAAGATTTCTAAAAAAAAATTAGTGTACTTGACGTTTGGAATGTCGTAGAATCCATCGGGACCACTTTTTTCTGTTTGTCTGTTTGTCTGTATGATATCGATAATCTCGGAAACTAACAAATGGATTTTTATGAGACTTTCACAGATGGATAGTCTGTAATCCAGAAGGGAATCTAGAACTTATTTCATTAAAATCGCGTGAGAAACAAAAAAGATATAGTTGTTTAAGCTATAATTAAGCTACTTTTAAGGATTTTTTTTTTTGAAAAATGAAGGAAAATGCACTTTGTTTCCAAACAAATATCAAAGAATTCCTTTGCAAAGTTTTTTTTCAATTTCATATAAATTAAAAATCAAATTCATGAATAGATACAGTGGCGTACCAAAAAAAATTATTTTACGCTGCCACATTACGATAATCGGTTAAAATGAGGTTACCTAAACCTCTAAATATGCGTACAATATGGGCATCAAACAATAGAGGAAGATCACAGGTTTCATTTGAATTTTGTGATATTTAGATAAATTAATCGATAACTGAGTTATCGGTCAAAATGTATTTGCTCCAAAATCTATAAATTTACCTACAATCTATCTATCTATCTTCTATCTATACTATAATAAATCTCTAGAAAATCGTGTCTGTACATCCAAGATTTCTAAAAAAAAATGAGTGTACTTGACGTTTGGAATGTCGTAGAATCCATCGGCACCACTTTTTTCTGTTTGTCTGTTTGTCTGTATGATATCGATAATCTCGGAAACTAACGAATGGATTTTTATGAGACTTTCACAGATGGATAGCCTGTAATCCAGAAGGGAATCTAGAACTTATTTCATTTAAATCGCATGAGAAACAAAAAAGATATAGTTGTTTAAGCTATAATTAAGCTACTTTTAAGGATTTTTTTTTTGAAAATCGAAGGAAAATGCACTTAATTTCCAAACCAATATCAAAGAATGCCTTTGCAAAGTTTTTTTTTCAATTTCATATAAATTAAAAATCAAATTCATGAATAGATACAGTGGCGTACCAAAAAAAATTATTTCACGCTGCCATATTACGATAATCGGTTAAAATGAGGTTACCCAAAACCTCTAAATATGCGTACAATATGGGCATCAAACAATAGAGGAAGATCACAGGTTTCATTTGAATTTTGTGATATTTAGATAAATTAATCGATAACTGAGTTATCGGTCAAAATGTATTTGCTCCAAAATCTATAAATTTACCTACAATCTATCTATCTATCTTCTATCTATCTATCTATCTATACTATAATAAATCTCTAGAAAATCGTGTCTGTACATCCAAGATTTCTAAAAAAAAAAAATGAGTGTACTTGACGTTTGGAATGTCGTAGAATCCATCGGCACCACTTTTTTCTGTTTGTCTGTTTGTCTGTATGATATCGATAATCTCGGAAACTAACGAATGGATTTTTATGAGACTTTCACAGATGGATAGCCTGTAATCCAGAAGGGAATCTAGAACTTATTTCATTAAAATCGCGTTAGAAACAAAAAAGATATAGTTGTTTAAGCTATAATTAAGCTACTTTTAAGGATTTTTTTTTTGAAAAACGAAGGAAATCTATCTTCTTCTTCTATCTATACTATAATAAATCTCTAGAAAATCGTGTCTGTACATCCAAGATTTCTAAAAAAAAAATAAGTGTACTTGACGTTTGGAATGTCGTAGAATCCATCGGCACCACTTTTTTCTGTTTTTCTGTTTGTCTGTTTGTCGGTTTGTCTGTTTGTCTGTATGATATCGATAATCTCGGAAACTAACGAATGGATTTTTATGAGACTTTCACAGATGGATAGCCTGTAATCCAGAAGGGAATCTAGAACTTATTTCATTAAAATAGCGTGGGAAACAAAAACGATATAGTTGTTTAAGCTATAATTAAGCTACTTTTAAGAATTTTTGTTTGAAAAACGAAGGAAATCTATCTTCTTCTTCTATCTATACTATAATAAATCTCTAGAAAATCGTGTCTATACATCCAAGAATTTCTAAAAAAAAAAATTAGTGTACTTGACGTTTGGAATGTCGTAGAATCCATCGGCACCACTTTTTTCTGTTTGTCTGTATGATATCGATAATCTCGGAAAATAACGAATGGATTTTTATGAGACTTTCACAGATGGATAGCCTGTAATCCAGAAGGGAATCTAGAACTTATTTCATTAAAATCGCGTTAGAAACAAAAAAGATATAGTTGTTTAAGCTATAATTAAGCTACTTTTAAGGATTTTTTTTTTTTTGAAAGAAGGAAAATGCACTTAGTTTCCAAACAAATATCAAAGAATGCCTTTGCAAAGTTTTTTTTTCCATTTCATATAAATTAAAAATCAAATTCATGAATAGATACAGGGGCGTACCAAAAAAAATTATTTCACGCTGCCATATTACGATAATCGGTTAAAATGAGGTTACCTAAAACCTCTAAATATGCGAACAATATGGGCATCAAACAATAGAGGAAGGTCACAGGTTTCATTTGAATTTTGTGATATTTTGATAGATTAATCGATAACTGAGTTATCGGTCAAAATGTATTTGCTCCAAAATCTTTAAATTTATCTACAATATGAAATACTTTTAGCTAAGATTTTAAACCTTTTACACGCGTTAATCAGGGACTCGAACCTTTTGGTGCAATTCGGTTTATCTATTCGCTGACAGGTGGCGCAAAGTTTTCGCGTGTACTGCGATGCTTTGGTAGGTGTGCGATTGGTTGTCGTACACATACACTAAATAAAATAAAAAAATAAAATAAGGGCCACTTTAATATAAATACGCATCCCGAACAACGTCGGGTACCCTGCTGGTTAATACATATGTATGTAAATCAAAAATTAATATTGAAATACAAATTGACATTTTATTTAAAAGTCTGTGGAAAATATCATGCCAGACGTGAGAGTATTTCCTTGCGGATAGCAGCAACCGAAACTCAAAACTAATACAGTTGTACAGTTCATTCCCTGCAAAAATCGGAGGTACTCCATGCATGCATGTATGGAGTACTCACTATGGACCAACCGAGTGCTCCAAAATTAACCACAATTCATACAAAAAATATGGTCCAATTAACATTGCGATGTCCTAGGACTGGACCATATACTCCAGCTCCGCATTACATCAGAGTACTCCATGGAGCACCCACAGTCAAATAAACATCGTGTAGTGATTACAATCGTTAAAAACGAGCAATGGTCGGCTTACAATATGTTCGTGTAGAAACATGAAATGGTCCATTGCTGCATTACAGTGGAGTATAATGGTAAGTACTCCAGTGGACCACATGATCCAACGATTTTTGCAGGGTTATAGCGCGAGCACCAATTGCGAAGAGGGCTGTAGTTGGCAAAATTACGCCGGAGAATGGGAAAGAGTAACAGTCTCAAAGTTCTCGCAGGAACAGAAAAATTCAGTCTGCTCGCAAGGTCAGTGGAGTCTATCTCTCCAGTAATCAGTTTATGAAGGAACATTACCCCGAGTAATGTGCTTCTATTCTCTAAAGTTGGCAAACTAATGAGAAGAAGTCTATTTCTATAAGGCGGAAGATGATGGTTTGATTCCCAGTTAAGACCACGTAATGTGAAGATTAGAAACTGCTTATGTACCGATTCAATTCGATCTATGTGATTTTTATATCCCAAGTTCTGAACCAATCTTTTAATAAATCCGAGTACACCCGATGTTTGTTTGTTTACGATAGATGAAATATACATGTTAAATCTCAGTTTCGCATCAAAAAGAACACCTAGGTCACATACTACAGATATACGCTCCAAGGGAGCACCATCTAGCATATAGGATTTTAAAACTGGTTTGTCTCTGTGAAATGTCATTAGTTTACATTTGCAGCAGTTCAAAACTAGTAGATTTACTATACACCATAATTGAAAGGAGTCCAAATCGGTCTGAAGTAGATCTAAACGAAAAGAGGCAGAAGGCAAGTATGTATAGCATAGTTTTACATCATCCGCATACATAAGAGCACGGGAATACGAATTAACCTTAGGTAAGTCATTTATGAAGAGGGTAAAAAGTAATGGACCCAAATGGGTGCCCTGAGGCACACCAGAAGTTACTTCTATCAACTCAGAGAGACTGCTTTTGAACATAACTCGCTGAGTTCTATTTACGAGATAGCTCACGATTAACAGAATAAAATCCTTTGCTGAA